>NC_053026.1:619450718-619558471 GCF_003073215.2 Triticum urartu | reverse complement strand
TATGTCATAAGAGAGTGCCATAAAAGCTAAAAGGCGGGTTCCATAAGACAACGATTTAACCTACGATGTTGTATTATGCAAAATGTTGGCCAACTAAAATACGATGTCCAAGTGTTAGATGTAGCAGAGATACACATGTTGAGATGGATATGTGGCCACACAAGAAAGGATCGGATCCCGAATGATGATATACATGATAGAGTTGGTGTAGCACTGCCTGAAGAGAATTTTGTCTAACATTGTCTAAGATGGTTTGTGCACATAGAACTCATGCCTCCAGAAGCGTCAGTGCATAGCGGATGGATAAAGAGTGCCGATAATGTTAAGAGGTCGGGGTAGACCAAACTTAACATATGGGGGGAGTATGTAAAAAGAGATTTGAAGGACTGAAATATCACCAAAGAACTAGAGATTGATAGAGGTGTGTGGATGTTAGCAACCCATGTGCAGAACCATGACTTTATTTCAAGACCTTATGGGTTTCAACTCTAGTCTACCCCAACTTGTTTGGGATTGAAAGGCTCCATTGTTCTCAAATATGTTTGTGTTTAAAAAAAGTTATTCACAATTTTTTATAAGTATTAATGTATTTAAAATTTTGTTTAGAAATATAAAAATGTTCTCCGATTAAATAATGTTTGTGTATTTATAAAATATTGTTCATGAATTTAAAAATTCTTAAATTCTAAAAAAGTTTGATTATTTCATAAGTATTTGTGAATTTAAAAAAATGTTCTTGAGTTTTGGTAGAAATGGTGTAAAAAAAGAAGATAACGAGAAAAAATCGTACAAAATTTATACTAGCAGAAAAACCCATGAAATAAAATAAAAATGAAGAAGACCACTAGAACCGAACTGATGGAGATAAGCCGAATGAATATAGGGTAAAAAATTGGCTTGATGGGCCGACCCATGTAGCGTGCGTGGTGTGCGGTTTCCTGACACTTTTCTGGAATGAGCCGGAAATAGGATTCCCCTTGAAAGAACTAACAAGTTTAGGGTATCTTACTCTCGTGAGCCATGTGGCAACTCGAGAGACAGAGTGGGCAACGTGGCAAAACTCTAGAGTGTAATGCCGATGGTGATGACTGACGAGTGCTTGCTCAAAAGGAGTTGTAGGCTGTGTATTGTCGCTTCTAGGAGTTGTGAGTGATGATGCAGAGACCATTGCGGTGGATGGCAAAGCAATGAAGAGCAAGGACTATCATGGAGGCGATGTATGCCATGCTTAAAGGGCACCTTGGACGCCACCTAGGATATATGTGCCTTTGAAGATTAGCAAGACAGGAAGAAGTAGACCGCTGTATGATTTAAGATTCGTGTTCCCATGTGCCATGGCCTAAGTAGAGTCCAATATAATTTGGAAAAATACCCGGTTTCATAGGATTTTTCCATGAAAATTGTTTACAAACAAACTTCATTCCTAAAACACAAACATATCCCCTTACTAAACTCGAAACATGTGACGTCCAGCTTGAACCATAGTATCACATTGTAGTGGAACTCTCCTGAGAGTATTAGTTAGTGTGACAAGGTTCCACTCAACCCACCTATGTTTGGAGTCTCCTCACCTCTAAGAAAACAAACAAAAAATATTAATCACAATCAAAAATTCATAACAAATTTCTACTAAAACCCTTTCCTTTAACGAAAACCCCCTAATGAATCTCTCCTCACTTGAATCTTTGGTATTGTGCTACATTTAGAGTACATTACTACTATGATTTGGCCGACTTAGGGTTCTTTGATATTCTATTGGTTGCTTGGTTTTTGCAATAGAGGAGGAACAATGTGCAAGATGTTAGTCACAACGTGCTGGAAGTCACACGAGCGCCATGCTTGAAACTTCACGTAGCCCCATGTGTGCTACAGTAAAACGGTGAACGTACGTGGACCAGCAAAACAATGGCACATCACCTCGGGTTACAAAATGGACACACGGCACAAGCTTTACCCAGGTTCGGGGCCTCGTCTGTCAAGTAATAAGCCCACTTTTGCTTATACTAAACACAAGTTAGAATGGGGTGCACACTGGTTAGGCATTTGAGTTTGGAGAAATTGTTATTGGTTTTCATGATTCAGAAAGACTTACACTATAGCTTTGGGATTAGCCTTTCGTTAAATGGAGAATTTGCAGATTTACTCTAGGGCTTCAGAAAAGTTTGTGCAATTTGCCTCCATCATTCTAGCCGGGCTCAATTAGCCAAACTAAATTAATTCTAGTGTTAACCATAAGCAATAAAGATTTCATTAGACTTGAATCATGTTAATTAGGAGTTGACCAAAATTAATAGACTTTACCATTACAATTACCCAAAATCAATTAAGCACGTGATCATAATCATTTGCATGAGCTGAAAACTTTTAGGGATTAATCATGACCAAAAAAATTATTAGCATTAACTGAACACAATTAGCATTAAACGTGTTCATTGGGTGCTAACAAAAACACTTTAGATCTGAATCATGAACAATTAGCACCAATGAGCTATTAAGATTAAAATATGGGCTAATTGAGCATCTTTCTGAGATTATGTGATAGAATCAATACCAAGGGGTTACTTTTGAGAAAAAAATTACAACTAGATGCTTCATGTTGTATCTTATGTGATGATTGCCCAATTGAGGATGTTCAACAACGATTTTTTAACGTTCCTTGAATCAAGAATTCTGGTGGAGAATTGGTGTTGACTAGAACAATGGTTTAAATATAATAGACGCTATTAAAGTTGTTAAGAGGAGATATGAACACAAAAACGTTTCATGAAGATCTTAATTGTTGGCTGCCGGAGCATTTGGCTGGAAAGAAACGAACACAACTTTGAGCATATTCCACTCAATATTAATTCATGCATTGAATACTTCAAAGTTTATTTTACTTTTTTTGAGAAGAAAGTTTCTTTTACTTGGTTATGCATATTGCTAGATCCAACTTTAGAGGAGGCATGCAATCTTGTGTTGACTCTTTGCAATTATTTATGGAGTTTGTCTCTATCTGTACATCACCACCATCATTTATAAGAAAGACACGATAGGGGTTTCCCTACTGTTTTTGCTATAGGAAGTGAGATTATGATGGCTATGGTACCAATGTTAACACATCATCTTAGGATTACCATTAAATATGCACTTAATCTTGTGATTAGAACACACCTTATGTGAAAGAATATGGACAAACCAAAATTATCAGAAAATATTAGGGAACAACCCATTGCAGAGACCATAGGTCACCGACAGTAATGATTTTATTGGTTTAGACGTGTAAGGTGTGACCAACACTAACTTGGAAGTGGCGGACATTGGTGAACAGTCTTATCTTGCATCGACACCTCTTTAGGATCGATAGTTAGGGGTGAAACCTACCTTACCGCTTAGATTGTTAGATCAAAATGAGATGGGGTCTAATTCCTTACACATCATGTGCTTAGGAGTCGAGGCGAAACGAAGTCATTGGTTTGGTGCCCCTAGACATGTGTCTGTGTGTGGTCATGCCCCCTAGACAACCCCTTTTGGCAGAACTCCGCCATAAGAGCTATAATCTAGCCACTTATATGTGATTGCAAGAATACCCAATGAGCCACCAAGCCATAGCAACCTCTTGGGGGATTTACAAGCACCACATTGCAAATGCACGAGATCAAATAAATCTAGCGAAGCTATGGATGGTTTAAACTTCACAACTTAACTAAAATGCTCAAATGGATCTCAAAATGTGGCACTCGGCCTCTATACATTATATATCTTGCTGCTATCACTTGCACATACTATTTCATTTGTTATTTTTTCAACTAATCTAAAAAGTGATCGTGTCATTTCGGACATATTAGTTTGACAAATTGGACAAAGATAGAGCATCCACTGTTAGCTCAAGGAACAAGTAGAGCTTCAAGACTTGGAGAAATCATCATTTGGTTTCATGATTGAGAAAGACTGACATTATGATTTTGGGATTAGTGTTTCGTCAAATGGAGAATTTGCGGATTTACTCTAGGGTTTAATAAAGTTGTATGTAATGTTCCTCCTTCATGCTAACTGGCTCAATTAGCTAAAATACATTAATTCTAGTGCTAACCATAAAAACAGAGAGTTCATTGGACTCAAATTATGTTAATAGGAGTTGACTAAAACTAATAGAGTTTACCATACAATTACCTAAAGAAATTAAGCACATGGCCATTTGCATCAACATAAAACCTTTAGGGATTAATCATAACCAACATAACATTATTAGCATTAGCTGAACACATTTAGCATTAAACATGTTCACCGGGTTCTAATGGAATCACTTTAGATCCTAATCATGAACAATTAGCACCAATGAGCGATTAATATTAAAACATGGGCTAATTGGGGTACTAACCGAGATTATGTGATAGAATCAATACCAATGGACTACTTTTGAAGAAAATTTCCACCCAAATGCTTCATGTTGTATCTGATGTGATGATTGCCATGTTGAGGATGTTCAACATCAGTTTTTTGAATGTTCCTTTAGTCAAGGATTTTTGTGGGGAATTGGCATTGACTAGAACAATGGTTTGAATATAATGGACACTATTGAGGATGCTAAGAGGAGATATGAACACAACCATTTCATGGAGATCTTAATTGTTGGCTGCTGGAGCATTTGGCTGGAAAGGAACAAACATATCATTGAGCATGTTCAGCTCAATATTAACTCATCCATTGAATCCTTCAAAGTTTCTTTTACTTTGATTATGCATATAGCTAGACCTAGGCTTAGAGAAGGCATGGATCTTGGCTTGACTCTGTAACTATTTATGGAGTTTGTCTCTATATGTACATTACCACCATCATTTACAAAAAAAAATACACAATAGGGTTTTCCGTGCTGTTTTTGCTAAAAAAATGAGATCATGATGGCTCCGGTACCAATGTTAACCCATTTTCTTAGGATTAACACTAAACATGCTCTTAATCTCATGATTAGAACACATTTTATGCAGAATATTTTTGACTAACCCGGAATTATCAGAAAACATTGGTAATGAGTGGTCAGATGCGTAAGATATGACCAGCACTTACCTGGATCGAGGTGATGGGTGGTGGTGAAGGGTCTAGCTTGCTTCAACACCTCTTTAGGATCCATAGTTAGGGGGTGAAACCTACCTTACGGTGTACTCCCTCCGTTCCGAATTACTTGTCTTTGATTTGTCTAGATACGGATGTATCTAGCACTAAAATGAGTCTAGATACATCCGTATCTAGATAAATCCAAGACAAGTAATTCGGAACGGAGGGAGTAGATCTTTAGATCAAAACGGGATGAAGCCTAATTCCTCCTTTTCTCTCAATTTACGGTGCTCAGGAGTCTGGGAGATGTTGCTCCTCCTTTTCTCTCAATTTGTTAGAACCAAAGATAAAAAATACGGATATGAAATGTACGATGTGGTCTGAATGAAAATGAAACTATATGGCAACTGGGTGTACTGTAGCGCTAGTGCTGCTCTGATTGAAGAATGAAGAAACGGTTTCTTGCTGCTGAGAAGTGGAGGCACTACCCTTCATCGATCGCACATCCGAGCAGCTCCTCGAGGTAGTCCGCTCCCAGGTCCTCCAGTTCCAGCACGCACGAAGCCGATGCAGCAGCTGAACCCTGCAGGCCCTGCTTCCTCGCTGCAACAGGCGCGCTCGTCTGGTTCTTCTTCTTGGGTTTGCGCTTCCTGATGCAGTGCCGGCGCTTGAGCGCTAGGGCAGGTGAGTCCCCCGCGGCGGCGGAGGTGGCGCCCAAGCCCAGCACGTCGAGCGACTCCTGCACGCGGTTGACAGGGAAGTTGAGCACGGCGGCGGGGCCGCGCAAGGCCAATGCGGCCTGGTCGTACGCGAGCGCGGCGGCTTGCGGGGTGTCAAAGGTTCCGAGCCAGACGCGGGCGCCGTTGCGCGTGGAGTCCCGGATCTCCGCCGCGTACTTGCCCCACGGCCGCTTGCGCACTCCGATGAGTGGATCCTGCTCCACCGCGCCGCCGCCGCTCGGCTCAACTGCCGTCACAGCACAACGATGAGTCATGGGCTCGCCGCCGCGCTGGTTGTTGGTGACGTCCTGCTCCTCCCATCCGGTGTTTGTTGTTGGTGCAGCAGAGGCGGCTAGATGCATGACGGCGCTGAGCTGGTCCATGTCATAATCATGGTAGTCAATGCCGCCGCCGCCGCCGAAACGAAGCTGCTGCTGGTGCGCGAAAGAGGAGGAGGACGGCTGGTCGCCGTAGTTGCACGACGGCGAGTAGGTTGACTGGTCATGATAGTGCGAAAGAGGATGTGGCTGAGGGAGGGTGAGGCTGCCGTATTGCTGTGGTGTATAGGTCAAGTCGTTGTAGGTGTAGTCGTAGTGAGGCTCCATGGAGTACGTACTGCACAACCTAGCAAATAAGAAGTATGGTAGGCCGGCCGGCGCTCCAGATCCTTATAATACAGTGGCGCGGCGCGGCGCAGGAGATCGATGGAAGGAAAAGTCGCCGGTCGTTACAAGTACTGAGGGCGTCTCCAACGGGGGACCTCAAATTTCCTATCGCATCTGTCCACGAATAGAGAGGGCCGCGGACACGAATACAGGAGGCTGTTATCTAATGTGAATTTTCATATAAACCGGATTAGGTTCATGCAAACATGAGAGATTTCATATAAACATGACGAAATTCATTACATTTGGCACATATTGCAACTAAAAAGAAGCTCGTCGGGCTCTAGAGTTATATACCTAAATTAAATGATCACCGGCACCCGTTCCCCATGTCCAGCACGGACGAGGAGGGGTGTGTCGGCTCGTCGCCGGCCGCATACTACATTTGGACATTGTTGTTCTCTAGCTGCCCACCGGCAATGGAAACCATCTCCTTCTTCTGCTCTGGCATTAGCCCATCCCAGAGAAAGCTTTGGCACGAGAGGAATCCATGATGGAAGTGGTGCGGAGATGAGAAAGATATCAGAAGCGGATGACTACGGGTATGGCCGGGACAACAGTTTATATAACAATGGTGGACAATAGAGAGACGGACAGGTGGCGTGGGAGTAGCCACCTTGGCAACTGCTTGTCATTATTGTGAGTGGTAGACGGACGGACGGACGTCCGTTGTGTCGCTTCGGATGGAAAAGGCGCATGGGCGAGGAAGGGGGTTTGGATGGGTCAGGGCGGTCAGACGCGGGCGTGACTCAAGATGGCAATGGTGCCCTGAAACCCGCGTCCCTGTGGGTTTTTACCCTATTAGGGGACGGGGATAGGCATCTTTTCATCCCCGCGGGGCTGTTGTTGGGCACATTATACAACCCGACACGTTTCGTGGGTTTACACCCGTTTCGGTAGTCCCCGAACCCGAAACCCGGCAATACCCGCGAAATTACATTATTTTTTTTACCACCGTAGTCATCTTACCCCTGAAATCTTAGAGGCCCTGATGTGTTCACAAGATTGGATTAGAAACAAATATAAAGGTGTGTCTTTCTTTACATATCAACATAAAGTTTATCATTATCATGTTGCAATATTTCATAAGATGTTCATTACTACTTATCTGATTCTCATAGATGCTGACAATGAATAAGGACAAAGCTTTTGGAGTTGTCTTCAAGACATTCAAGAGGGAATGCAGGTGAAGTACAGGTACTTGCAAATTTCATATACTAATCTGCATATTTTTCTCATGTTTAACTTTAGCTTGAGCGAATTTTGATCTTCCCTAGGACTTGGCACTTTGATTTTGCATTGGAAGATTTGAAGATGGTCGTTTGGAGGCTTGGAGATGTGAAAGATGCCATGATGATTCCAACTTTAAAGTGATTTGTGAACTATAAGTTTTATTTTAGAACTTATATAGCTGTTGAACCATCTACTATTGTTTTTTGTTGAAATTTACTCAAGTTATGCAGCTGAAATGTTCTTGTTTTGCTTTTGAAATGTTATTCTTTGTCGCCACTATGTTTGTTTAAATATTTTGATTTTATCGCGGGTTCCTCGTGGGTTCCCCAAAACCCGATGGGTTTAGGGGACGGGCAAAAAACTAGCCCCGCACACGGTGATGGGGACGGGGACGGGTTTGCAATTTTCTCGTGGGGATGGGTTTTGAGAAGGCAAAGCCCGATGGGTTTCGTCCCCGTTGCCATCTTGAGGCGTGACAGTGGTTCAGACGCTCGCAAAGCCTTATGTTTATCTTTGATTTACGGGAGAAAGTACGTTCAAACCATTATACGAATAAATACAAGATCATATTGGTGATTTTTACGGTCCCAACAACGCGATCCATAGTATACGGGCGGTTTGAGATGGCCCTGAGCTCCATCAGGTTTCTTTTCTGTTTCCTCAATGTTATCTAGCTGTAGGATCTAGCGCTGCCCTGCGTGGATGGGAAATTGGGAACACTCCAGCTATGCGCACACATGCATTGACGCTCCCCTCTCCCCCCGTCTCTCTGTCCGCAGATAGAAAATAATTGCAGGTATAAATGGGCGCATGACGTAGGGCGGCTGAATACGACAAACCTGCCAGACGTCATCAAATTACTGCACCTATATACTCCTATAGTACACCGAGTGGTTCTTGTTCTGGGTTTACCAATGACGACGGAATCATACCAAAAGGTGTTTTTTGGCCTTATTGTCTTCCATCTTACTCTCTCTCCGTTTTCACAATTATAAGATGATCTAATTATAAAATGAGTATTCAAAACTATGTAAACGCATTTTAGTATGTTTGTTCACTCATTTTAGTACGTAGTTTATATTGTAATATTTAAAACATCTTATATTTGTGAAAGGAAGGAGTACTTGCTAATGTGATGGTTTTGTACATCCATGGATGCAAAGCCTCATAGGATTAACGTTCCTTTGAAAACATACCGCGTTGAAAATCGTGGCCAATTGACTTGGTGGTACATTAGCATAGGTTTCTCCCATAAATAAAACAAAAGCTATGTCCATCGGAATCGGTTATTTTATAAAAATCATAGTCATTGCCTTGGGAAAATTCCATAACAGCTACCACCACTATTTCCACATTTGCTCTCTTTTACTTAATTTCAACTTTAAATTTCGTAAGTACATACTCCCACCGCTCCATAATATAAGTGCATTTTTTACATTACATTAGAGTCAAAAACACTCTTATATTATGGAACCATGGGAGTAGCTTTTATTTACTTTTTTACTTGTTGCACACTATCTCTTTGCACTTGCAAATTATCTTTTGTTATAGAATTTAGGTAAAGCAAATGTTTGATGTACACAAGGTTGTATCATTGTGATACGTCTTCCACGTATCTATTATGATTGTCATGTTCATTCTACTTCTATAGTACTATCTTTTATACATACTTTAGGCACCCTTTTAGGGGGAGTGAGCCTAGCTTCACTGGTTATGGGAGTGGATGTACAAACCGAATACTTGGGGTTCAAATCCTCACGAAGGCAAATTTAGATTCCTATTTATTCTTGAGGACCAAACTTTCCTGGTACTCACGCATTTATCCTTGAGGACCAGGCTTGGTGCATAACCAAAATTAAAAATCGTAGTAACTCATACTTAAAAGACTATGTGCATCCCTAGTTGGTGCAGAGGCTGGGGAATTAAAAATTGTAGCAAGTGCCGCATGTAATTAAATTGCAGAAGATAAGATTCATGCAGCACATGTATTCCAAATCAGGACATCCAGACGTTTGAGCATTATGAGGGTGATCTTTCCAAGTTGTAGCGAGCTGCTTGTTGATAGCTAGGTAGTTTTCCCCCTCCCCCTCCCCCTCCCCCTCCCGAGTCGCCCCGCGTGCGACCGGGAGGAACCCCTAGCTGCCGCCAGCCGGGTCCCCCCTCCCCCCTCGCTGCCGCCAGAGGGCCCAGCTAGGCGAAGCCTGGTCGGCGGCAGCGGGGAGTCCTTGTCCCCTTGTGTGTCAATCTTGGGGCGGGCCGGGGCAGACGGGTCGGGGGTGCCACGCTTGACGGCGGGCATGGCAGCGCGGCGGAGCGTCGGCGTGACGGGCGTCGTGCAGAGGGGCGTGCCTAGGAATGGGATGCAGTGGCGGCTTGACCGGATCTGGCCCTCCAGGCGGCGCGGATTGTAGGCGGCTGCCTCTACCGTGGCCATCCTGGCTGGTGGAGGTGGTGGCGCAAGTGTGGTGGTGTCACGGCGGGCTGCCAGGGCGTGTTGGTCTGGTTCTGGTCCGGACCCTCTAGTTGCCGCTTCCAGACAATGGCGGGTGGCGCGGGAAGACCCCTCCGATGAGCTTTCCTGGTTGTTGGTTTTGGATTTGTTTGGTGTCCCTCACTACAGGAATCAGCTACTTTGCCGTCCGCCACGGCGGACGGCAAAGGCATGAACGGCGGACGGCAAAGGCCTTTGCCGTCAGCCGCGGACGGCAAAAGGCTCTGGCAAAGTAGGCTTCGGTAAACAGCTACTTTGCCGTCTGCTACTGATGGCAAAGTCTTTGCCGTCCGCCGCAGACGGCAAAGAGAGAGCGGCAGACGGCAAAGAAGGCGGACGGCAATAATTGCGCTGTCAGTCCGTTAAGTGGCTAACGGCAGGCCTTTGCCGTCCGCCGCTGATGGCAAACTTTCTAGTGTCTTTGCCGTCCGCCGTATGATGTCATCTACACGTCACTACATGGCAGGTTCTTTGCCGTCTGCCACTGATGTTAGATACTGCCTCTTTGCCGTCCGCCCCTCTTTGCCGTCCGCCCTTTTGCCTCTTTGCCGTCCGCTGGCAGACGGCAAAGAGGTGGGCCGTTAAGTTTTTCCCAAACGGGCGGGGGGTGGGGGCCACCTTTCTCTTTGCCGTCTGCCAGCTGACGGCAAAGATTCTTTGCCGTCTGCTGGCGGACGGCAAAGATCTGGCGGACGGCAAAGATCTTCTTTGCCGTCAGCCTGATCTTTGCCGTCTGCTTTTTGGTAGCTGATGGCAAAGAGCTTCTTTGCCGTCAGCTAGCAGACGGCAAAGAGCTGGCAGATGGCAAATTAGCTGATTCCAGTAGTGCCTCGTCGATGGGTGCGCGGTTGCTGGTGGCTTCGCGTCACTCTGCTCCAGCTACCGTGGTGAGGCGACACGGGGTATGTGTCAAGTAGGAAGGTTGGTGGAGGGATGAGAGGTGCCGACGTGGTCGGGCCACCCGTCGCCGGCACGGGGGTTTACCGGCCGTTGATGCTTCCGCTCACCAGTCTCCCTAATTCCTCGCTGGAGTGCAGGCTAGGGCCGATCTGACATTGTTCTGGACATAGCGACTACCGGTAGCTTCGTCGGTCGCGGGCTGCCGGTCGGTCCAAAGCCATGGCCTTTGGCTGGTCCGGAGGGTGTCTGGTGCAGGGGCGGCGGCCCTAGCGGCGGGAGACACGTTGCTTGTGGGTGGGGAGCGTGCCTTGGGTGCGGGCGGGCAAGCATGGCCACGCGGGTGGCGTGGTTGTTGGTGTTCGGCAGAGCATGGAGGAGGGGTATGAGTTCTAGGGTTCATTACCTGTCTGGCTGTTGCCTGGCCGATGGTGGTGGCGTCCACGGGCGTGGACTCCTTCCTGAAGGCTCCATCGCGGCCTCTCCTCCTCTCCGTGTTGCTCCGGGTAAGTGTCGGTGTCAAAACCGGCGGATCTCGGGTAGGGGGTCCCGAACTGTGCGTCTAAGGTCGATGGTAACAGGAGACAGGGGACATGATGTTTACCTAGGTTCGGGCCCTCTCTATGGAGGTAATACCCTACTTCCTGCTTGATTGATCTTGATGTATATGGGTATTACAAGAGTTGATCTACCACGAGATCGTAATGGCTAAACCCTAGAATTCTAGCATGTATGACTATGGTAATGAGTATCTGTCCTTTCCGGACTAAGTCCTCCAGTTTATATAAGCACCGGGAGGATCTAGGGTTACACAAGGTCGGTTACAAAGGAAAGGAATCTACATATTCGGTCGCCCAGCTTGCCTTCCACGCCAAGGAGAGTCCCATCCGGACACGGGTGCAGTCTGTTGTTTTAGCATCTTCACAACCCATCAGTCCAGCCCATGGTTAACAGGCCGTACGTCCGAGGACCCCTTAGTCCAGGACTCCCTCAGTAAGAACTTGATCTTCGCGATCGGGCGGTGGCAGCACCTTGGTGTCATGTCCTTCTTGGAGGCACCGTCGAGGAGCCCATGCTTCATCCTTGTCCGGCTTCACTTCTTCACGGTGACTTGTGTTCCATGGAGGTCTCCGACGACTTCAAAGGGTCTTAGTTAGCTTGATTGTAGTTCGGTTGGTGTGTCGGTGTCCGGCACCTTTGTATATGTCTTGGGTGCGTGTGTTATGTGCGGTGTTGTGTGTTTGTATCGGCTTGCTCAAAATTAATGTGGTATTGGTTGCTTTATGTATAAAGCGGGAACCCTTTTTCGTCATAGCTAGGTAGTTTTGGTCCCTAATTGTTCAGCATGCAACATGACGACGAGATGGCATAGAGACTGTCCTTGGCAGAGCTAGTAGAGAATTTTCACTACTAGGAAAAGGGCTATAGATAGGATTAACACTAATGGCGTACTAGGGAAATAGTGCGCCACTATGGCGCACCAGTTGGTGATCTAGAAAACTGATGCGCCACTAGTGATAATTTTTTTTTATTTTTACATACATATTAATGGCGCATCCTACCTCTGGTGCGCCATTACTAGTTCTAACTAGTAATGACGCACCAGATATGAAGTGCGCCAATACTAAATTTTTTTTATTCTTTTTTTGCAAAACTACTAATGGCGCACCGCCTCACAGTGCGCCATTACTAGTTTTAAACTACTAATGGCGCACCCTGTAGAAGTGCGTCATTAGTATATATTTTGATATCATGAATATTTTTAAATATCATGGGCACTTTTTGATATCATGAATATTTTTAAATTTTATGGGCACTTTTTGAATTCATGAATATTTTTTCAAATTTGATGATATTTTTTCATATTCAATATGATAAAATATTGAATATTCATGAGGACACTCGATCTCGATCCCCCTCCATCTCGATCTCGATTCCCCCTCCATCTCGATCTCGATCCCACCCGCGCCTCCTCTCCCCTCTTCATTTTTAAAAAAATAATAATAAAAAAGTGTAGACTACAATTGTTGTTAAACAATAATTATTACTGTTTTTATAAAAAAAATATTACTGTTTCATATTCATATTCATTTTCTAAAAAATTATTACATGCAACAAAAAAAATTACTTATGGCGCACCTCTGGCTGGTGCGTCATTGCTATATATAAAAAAAAGATTACTAATGGCGCACCTCTGCCCGATGCGCTATTGCTATGTAAAAAAAAGATTACTAATGGCGCACCGACCGCTTGTGCGCCATTAGTAAGATTCCTCCTAGCTAATTCCGTCCCTCTCGCCAGATCCCCTTCATCCCTCTCCCTCGCCCCCTAGCTAATTCCCCCCGCTGCCCCGACCCACGCCTTCGCCGACGACCCCCCGCCCCCCCCCCCGCCCCACCGCCGCCGCCGACCCCCTGCACCCTCCCCCGGCCCGCTCCACCGCGGCCGCCGACACCCCGCACCCTCCCCCGCTTTTTGATAATATTTTCAAATAACAAATTTGATGATATTTTCAAATAACAAATTTGATGATATTTTCAATTAAAAATAAAAACAAATTTGATGATATTAAAAAAACAAATTTGATGATATTTGATGATATATTTTGTTCTAGTCCTCATGAAAATAACAAATTTGATAAAAAAACAAATTATTAGATGCAACAAGAAATAATGAAAAAAAGAAGTTACTAATGGCGCACCAGAGGAGGGTGCGCCATTGCTATCAGAAAAAAAAAGTTACTAATGGCGCACCAGAAAATGGTGCGCCATTGCTATGAGTGTTTTTATGGCGCACCCCTCGACGGTGCGCCATTACTAACATTCCCCCCTCTATAGCTGGATACCCGGCCCTTCGCCCGATACCTCCTTCCCTCCCCCTCGCCAGATCCCCTTCCATCCCTCGCCACACCCGCTCCGGCTCCCCCGCGCCGCCGCCCCCGTGCCCCCCGACCCGCGAAGCACGTGGCCGCTGGCCTCCCCACGACCAACCGAGGCGCCCAGGAGGACCGCCGTCGTCTTGCTCTTCGACTACGAGGACCCGGACGAGCTCGGACGCCCTCGAACCACCCCTTCGACGCCGCCGCCGACCCCGACCCCTCCGGCGACTGGCCACGCCCGCCCAGGTACCTCTCCTCCTTCCTCCCTCTCCACCCTTCCTCCCCATTCCCTCCCTCCCTAGTTCTTCTTGCTATATGGATCAGAACATATGGAGCATTACTATTGCTATATGGAGCATTACTATTGTTCTTCTCTGAACCATTACCATTCCCTCCCTCCCTAGTTCTTCCTCCCCATTAATTTGCAGGATCAGAACAAGTTTGTAACAGGATGCTCTACGATGTTGATTAGGTGCATTACTATTGCTATATGGAGCAGCAATTTACTATTGCTATATGCTCTAGTTTGTATCAATGTGATTGTAGTTTTTCCTGTCATCAAGTTTAGTTGATGTTTATTTAAATATAGCTTATATGATCAGCCACTCTATGTATGATTGTGGCTTAAAGGTTCTGGAAGAACGTTTTTCCTTCAAATTCTATCTGGTGGCATTGTCCTAGACTCCCTAGTTGTGTTGTTAATTGTGCTTCTATTAAAATAATTGGGAGTTACTCACTGTACTAGAACTCTGTAGGTTGAATTTTGGTTAACTAATACTGACGTTATGAGAATGTAAGCACCTATTATTGCTACTGATATCATTGGCTCATTGCTGCCTTTGTGCAATGCAGAACTGTTAAGAGTGATTTGGAGGATTCAAGATTCGGTGAAGCTCTTTTGACATTTAAAACTCAGAACTGAAGGTACTTAATAAACTCAAAAGCATTGATGATAACTCTTGTTGCCTAGAAACAGAGGTAGTTTACATATTGCATTGCTGGTGTTTGTTTATGTTCAGAGTTTAAGCATGTGTAGTGTAGTGTAGTGTAGTGAGCTTGTTCTAGTGTAGTGAGGTCTGAACCATTGCACGATGTAGTGTAGTGTAGTGAGCTCTGAACCATGTTTAGTGTTGAGTACTTCAAGTTTACTAAACCTATTCATTTTTGTGGACTTAGTGAACATGATAAGACAAGCCAGATGCTCTATTTTTAATTAACAGTAATCCACGATCAGCAACAGTTTCTTTCACTAATTTTCAGTTAACAACAATCCATGATTTTTTTTCAGCTAAAACTATTCATGATTTTTTGTTGGGTGACCTATTAGATCTGGAATGGAAGCTCACATAAGTTGAGCTGATTTTTGTCCATATGAAAGCAGAGGACCATATGGTCTGTGGCCTTTTCATCCATATGAAAGTAGAGGCACATTGTGGTGCTAGTTTGCTGGGTTTTGTCTCCGACCATCGTGTCGTGATGATTTTGCAGGTACCCCGAGAGGGCCTTGAGTTTGCCGGAATGTCGATTAACTTCCGTTCCGGAAAATTCGGTTACTCCATATGTCTTATTTTCAGCAAAGGTCATGCTGAAATTTTCCGTGAATTTTAGCATGACTTTGCTAAAAATCGGACATATGGGGTACTTGCTACTAATGCATGGGCCGGGGTATCTTAGTGCTTAATTAAGTAGGATCAACTGCCCCGCCATTCTTGCTGCATTAAACCATAGGTGGCAATAGAGCTAAGTGATTAGGCCCAACTTAGAATTCTCGTTAGCATCGATAAACCCTAGATGATAAACCCAACATAGGTGGCAATAGAGCCAAGTGATTAGTGCCAAGTGATTAGGCCCAACCTAGGGTGCCTCGGCATCGATAAACCCTAAATGATGAAAACTTAACTTTGCTTCTATAGGGTGCCTCAGTGTCGATGAGAACCTAAATGATGTACGCTTAGGCTTTTAGGGTGCCTCGACGTCGACAAAACCTAAATGATGAAAGCTTAGGCTTTTAGGGTGCCTCGACGTCGACAAACCCTAAATGATAAAACCTTGGCTTTTAGGGTGCCTCGGTGTCGATAAGAACCTAAATGATGAAAGCTTAGGCTTTTAGGGTGCCTCAGTGTCGACAAACCCTAAATGATAAAAGCTTAGCTTTTAGGATGCCTTGGTGTCAACAAACCCTAAATGATGTAGTTTTGAATTATGAACGTAGGATATGTCATCATCATCATCGGACGACGAAAGGGACGACGAAAGTCTCCCGGCGGAGTGCGACTGGTGCCACGACGATCGAGGTCTGTGCGACATGCCTCACCTGGACGACGATCGGCGCTTCAACATTAAGCTCGAGGAGACCTTCGAAGTTGAAACGGTACACAACGACGACAAGTGTTATTTTCATAATTAAGCATGACTTCAACTATTTCAACGTGTAATTTTCATCTTGTACAATTCGAGTATAGCTTATCCCATGCAAGACGCTATGTCTTGGAGAGGATGGATTTTGAAGACCATGAAATTTCTGAAACAAAGAAAATTCACCTAAGGACTCATCACGATGTGGACTTTGAAGTAAATCTATATAATTTTGAGAGCGTAACCCATTTTGGTTGCAAAAATTGGGAAGCATTTTGCAAGATGTATGGTTTTGATGAGGGTATGCTTATCACCATGGATCTTGGTAATCCTGACATCAACCAAGACAATATGGACATTTGGGTCCTTGTTGATACGCCTCCAGTTCTACCGCTATGTGAGTTTCTCAAACATAGTTATTAGCTAATTTATATTGTTTATTTCAAAATAGTTGACATCTTATTTCCATTGACAGCTTATTTTATTGTTCAAAGAATGTGCGGGAGATGGTAGACAAAACCCACTACACCGATGGCTCCGAATTAACAACTTACAAGGAGAAAAATCATTTGGTCGGATTTTGTACTGACATTGAGAATTACAATATCTACAATCAAACTCCTCAATATTATGGTAAATACATGCCACTAGTGCATGTGTTCAACTACGGTAACTACCATGGAGATACCCTGGTAAGATTTTTACTATTACGACATCCGTGCATCTTTTGCATACTTCTAAAATTAGTACATCATTGCTAACTATGAAGTTATTACTATGTTTTTCAACAGATAATCCCAGAGAATTGTGTGCCTCATATGATGTATCTGAAAGGTAGTGTTAATGTTTTGAACATACAGCCAGGTCGTCCTACGAATCTCAACTGTCCATACGAGATTTCTAAAAGAAGTGGAGACATGAAAATGAAAGGATGGAAAAATGTATGGACAGTCGTAAGGAGCTTCTTGGAAGCAAAAGGAAGCGAAACGCAAGAATTGGAGACAGGATGATCTCCATTCTCCATAATGGAGAGTCAGGGTCTATATTGTTTTATGCTATTTTAGCTTAAATAGGGTATTTAGGTCCTGCCTAATACTGATGATCATGTGCTAAGAACAATTAAGTAGGGTTGGTTCGAAGACTATCAAGATGATGATCGTATGACTTGTTATGAATAACGAGTAGAAGTTGTATGATGATGATTAGTAGGACTTGTTAGGATTAGTATTACTTCCGACAAACTCGATACTCGTGGTCTCGAGACTTGTAATGTTTTATCTTTGTTCGGTCTTTTGAATTCGGAGACTAATATGATGAATTGTATTCGGAGACTAATCTTCTATTGTATTCGATGAATCTGCTGTTGCTGTGTGCTACTGTCTATATTCTGTCAAATAATATATTTTGTAACATGTGCAAAAATCAGAAAAGTAAAAAAATAAAACCTAATATTCATACTAATGGCGCATCACTACAGAGTGCGCCATTAGTATGCCAAGTATACTAATGGCGCATCCATCCGCAGTGCGCCATTAGTATGCCAAAGCACATGGTTAAATATGGCCCCTGGGAGGCACACTAATGGCGCACTGGATGGTGCGCCATTAGTATACCAGATACTAATACTGGTGCGCCATTAGTAAAAATTACTAGTGGTGTGCTACTAATGGCGCACCGGTGATGCGCCATTAGTAGGCAAAACCGGTGCGCCATTAGTAGGCCTTTTCCTAATAGTGTTTATTTATGCTAATCGACCGTGCGGATAGGTAATCTCAACACACTGGATGGTAGCTACCTTACCGCATCTCTAAAGTAGACTCTCAAACCATCCGCATTCATCTTAACTGACTTGTCTGAACATAGTCTTACATCCAACATGATACCCCATCGGTTCGTCGATGCATCAGGATGTCCGTTTCCCCGCAAACTGGAAGTAAACCAAGGGGCTTTGCGGGAGTCAGGACATCCACTGATCCACATGACGAATAAAAATCCACCACGTACCCCTCTCCTCTCGGTCAGATGGCGGAAGGCTGCTGATGCGGTTTGATGGAGGGATTAGCATGGTTGGCATTTGGCGGAAGCCACTAATCATTTTGTTTCAAAAAAAAAATCCTTCCTTTTTTTTTCTTGAAATGCTCATTTGGCGGAAGCAACCAGGCTGGCTACTAGTTCATTTGGTGGAAGCTACTTGCTTCATTTGGCGGAAGCTAGTTAAAATGCTTAAGCAAGCTACTAGTTCGTGCTTCATTTGGCGGAACCTACTTGCTTCATTTGGTGGAAGCTAGTTCAAATGTTGAAGTACTTGACGGAAGCTGTGCTAGCACATGGATTAGTAGTCTTCCGCCAGACAAAAGGCTACTAATTATCGTTGTTATTTTTTAAGAGAATCACATGGTTATTTTCACATGTTTGGCAAAAGATATTTGGCGAAAGGTTATTTAGCCGAGCATGGATTAGGTTTAATAGAAGCGGATATTTGAGGTACAAGGTTGGATGACCGGTTTCCGTATCAGTGTTCGTGGACTGGTCCTCACCTGTCTGCAAACAGATGCAGTGTCCGATTTGAAGGTCAGCGTTGGAGATGCCCTTATGCTTAATTTGATTTCGGACTGGGTGTCATAAGTAACAAAGGGGATCCTTCTCATCTATCAATTATCCTGAATGATTTGACCATGTTTGCGAGTTAAAGTAAATCCTATGGTGTTGTAAAGAAACCATTTAATACTTACATCATTATCTTGTTATCACATGATTTGCATGGGCAAGTGGTCTTCATAACTTTTCGCTTATGAACCTCATATTTTATTGAAATTAGTGCAGGAGACAAGCATAGGCTTGGGCCCAATGATTCCAACAGAAACACCGCCAACTATTTATGGTGGTGAACCCGTGATTGAAGCAAGTTGCCAGGAATGTTTTTACTCCACATGGACGGCGTGATTCTGCGGGTTGGCCCTCCCCAACCGACGTCTTAGCATAGTTTTGTGTCTTCCGTGACTTCACTAATTCTTGATGCATATTGTTGTGTATGTGTGCGTCTCTGATGGTTGTGTGCATCTTAATTATACAGAGATCAAGTGTGTGCTTATTATGTTTGCATTATCTTGGGGTGACATTATGAGTCAATGTCATTTAAGAAAAATAACAGCAGCATCCCCTGCACTAAACCATCATTTTGGTGTAAAGAGGTCATCTTATTTTCTTTCTCTTACTACCTAGCCCTATAGTGATAAAATGGGAAGTCAAAACATCGTTTTTGAGGAACACAATTATCTCTTGAAATATGCTTTATCTCACTTTATAAATAAAGCAGCCACTGCATCAGTACAAGAGGTGTTGTGCCGGGGTGCCAATATCGAGGCCGAGCTTTCGCAACGTGAGGGGGTTATCCTAGGCAGATCTAGATAGTGGATGTGGCGTCTGTCTTACCGCTGAGGAGTGGCTTCAACGCTACGCTCCTACAAGGGCGAGTATGTATTTTGGTGGTAGCGAACTCGCGAGAAGTGCTAACATTGCCTACTTCCATACCATGGAGAATGGATGACGACCGAAGTGCTATATACCGTGTGTGTCTATGGGAAGGGGAGGTTGTTTTGCGGGATGCGAGGAACACAATTACATACGAGTACTATTATTCAGCTTTGAGGGACGAGGCGGCTTCCTCTTGTGCATTGTTATTGACAAGTGGTTACAACACCCAAAATTATGCGGATTAATGCTCGAGTCCACGGGTCGTCGCCGGTCCTTTGATCTTGTCGTCGTCGATGCATGCTTGCCGTGAGTGGTTTCCGCCTTGTTTCGCGCCTTGGCTCGTCGTACATATGCGTCATATCCTGAGGTTTTGATTTAGTTAGTACTAGTAGCGAGTACGGTCTAGTACTACTAATATGATGTACGCTAGCTTATTCAATTTAGGTGCCGAATAACATGATGTATCGAGGCAGGTTTCGACCCACTCCACTTGATACTACCACCACGAGGGCAAGTTGGCGAGTGGGCATTAGGTATACCCACTTGATCACGGATGCAGTTATTCATATACCACGAGCTTGCGTTACCTGATGTACGTGCCCTCTATAAAAGGTGAGGCCAACGTGCTGCTCATCACATCCATTGCTACTTCTCCAAACATCAGCAACCACCACCTAGAGCTACCGCGACCTAGCGAGCATGGCGCAGCTCGTCATGACGGCCACCCTCCTGCCCAAGCTGGCCAGCCTGCTCTCGCCGGAGTACAGCCTCCACCGGGCAGCCAGGGGCGAGATCATGTTCCTCAAAGTCGAGATGGAGAGCATGCAGGCGGCCCTCGTCAAGGTCTCGCAGGCGCCAATCGACCAGCCGCCGGACGTCCAGGTCAAGCTCTGGGCCAAGGAGGTGCGGGACCTGTCGCACGATCTCGAGGACAGCGTCGACAAGTTCATGGTGCGTATACGCACCGACGGGCTAGACAAGTCGCACACCTTCATGGGCTTCATCGATAGGAGCCTCAACCTCTTGACGAAAGCCAAGATCCGCCACACGATACTCACCGATGTCAGGGACATCAAGAGCCGCGTCAAGGAGGTCAGTAAACGGCGTGAGACATACAAGGTCGACACAGTTCCTGCTAGGCCAACCACCACAACCACCGATAGCCTTCGCCAATTAGCCTTATACAAAAAGGCTACTGAGCTCATTGGCACCGAAGAGAAGAGCAATGAGCTGGTGGAGATGTTGAGAAAGGGCGATGAGGCGTCGGCCAAGCAACTCAAGATGGTCTCCGTCGTCGGTTTCGGAGGATTGGGCAAGACAACTCTTGCAAATGCGGTGTATCAGAAGCTTAAAGGGGATTTTGATTGTGGAGCTTTTGTCTCGGTGTCTTTTACTCCTAATATTGAGAAGATCTTGAAGAGCTTACTCCATCAACTTGACAAGAACTGGTATCATAATATCAACGAGTCAAACTGGGGAGAAGCAGAACTCATTACTGAAATCAGAGAATACCTTCGGAACAAGAGGTATGTGTTTATCATGCTCCTTGGATTTTTTATATGTTCTTCGTGAGTTCTAATTACCTCCTTAAATTGATGTTTGTGGTTAAAACGTAAGCTAGTATCCTAACCAACATTTCCTCGGTTACTTACAACTAATTGTGAGCATGTTCCTCGTAAGGCTAGATGTTTAAGAAATCAAATAAACAGCACGGGTAGTTAAGACTAATGGCCTATATGTAATCATGGTCGTTTGTATCATTGGCCGCAATATTATTCGTATTAGTCTTTCAGGCCAAACCGATATGAGCCTACTAACGTCTATTTTGAACCTTTGTGTGTGCTAGGCTAACTGTAACAAACATTGTGAGAACATAATTTACATAACTATGTACTTCTTATTTTTGCTAAAACCATTAGTATTGATTTAACAATTGTATTATATTGTTCTTTAAACACTTTTAGATAATTCTTTTCTAGTTCATCCATTTCCTGCCCCTGTGATCATCTTTTTTTTAATATAATATCATATCCATAACTCCAAAGCAAGTAATCTTTGTACACTAATTCTTGTAGAATTATAATATAAAAAGTAACCTAACTGTTTGAATTTCTACATTGTATTTAATGAATGCTTTCAGAAAGAGAAAATTTAAATTCCCTAAATATTGTGAAATCTTCAAAATTGAAAAATGTAGGCATAATTTATAATATTGTCATGTATTTTCGAATTTTAGGGACAAGTCTCGCTCAAGTCTAGGCTAGAATTGAATACATGTGCTTCTGTTTCTCAACACTTAACATAATTCATTGATTTTATTCTGGTATGTCATGATGTGTTATTAAATTTTACCAAGTGGATCTTAGATGTGTCAAGATGAAAAAAACGGTTCAATAGGTAAATGTAGGAGAATGAGCTACTTAGATTGTAAAAGACTAAATTAAAGTTTAAAATGGGTTATCTATAGCACGTCAGCAACAAAATTACAGGGTAAAATTAGTCACTTGGAACAAGGCTCTTATTGCGTGCCTTGCTAGCCTGACACTTCTAAACCGCACGAATAAAAAAGAATACACTCCGTGTCCATAGTACATTGATATTTTTCTCTTCTGTGGTGAAAGCCATCTGTGAACAAATTTTTGATTCATATAGGTGGTACCGTCACTAAAGTCCTAATTGCACCCTTTTGTATTAACATGTTTTGCTTAAAATATCTCAATGGTGTTCAAATAACGAGAACATATAAAAATACAACCACTAATATATATGATCATTTGGTATTTTCTCATAGGTACATCATTGTTATAGACGACATATGGGATAAATCAGCCTGGAAAAATATTAGATGTGCTTTGATTGAGAATGAGTGTGGAAGTAGAGTAATCACCACAACCCGCATTCTAGATGTTGCCAAAGAAGATGGTGATGTTTATGAGATGAAACCTCTTTCTATTACGGACTCAAAAATATTATTCTACCAAATAATATTTGGAAAGGAATATGAAAGCCCTCATAAACAGTTGATCGAAGTATCAGAGAAAATTTTAATGAAATGTGGTGGAGTACCATTAGCTATCATTACGATATCCAGCTTGTTGGCAGAAAAACATGACAGTGCACACTGGTCCAAAGTGTACCGGTCAATGGGCACCGGGCTGGAAAATAATCCAGATGTGAATGGCATGAGAAGGATATTATATGTTAGCTACTATGATCTGCCTGCTCCTCTCAAGATTTGCTTATTATATCTAAGTTTGTATCCAGAGGATTGCATATTCAAGAGAAAATATTTAATATGGAAGTGGGTGGGTGAAGGTTTTATTCAGCCAAAACAAGGGGAGAGCTTGTATGAAGTAGGAGAGCAATATTTCGATGAACTTATTAACAAAAGCTTGATCCAGACAATGAATAGTAAATGGTATGGTGGTTTTGGTTTTTCAAAAAAGAAGGCAAGTCATTGTCGTGTACATGACATGGTTCTTGATCTCATCACTTGTTTGTCACAAGAAGAGAATTTTATGACAACATTAGGTGGTCATCAGTATGAGTCTTTGCCAGTAAAGGTCCGCCGACTATCCCTCCATACCAGCAAGCAAGAAGATGCCAAGGTGCTCTCTACAATGAACATGTCCCATGTGAGGTCACTTACAGTGTTCAAAAAATCATTTTCTTTGTTGCCACCACTTTCAAGCTTTCCACTCTTAAGTGCATTGGATTTAACCAACTGTAAGCAGGTGGATGATCACCACTCTATGCTTATATGCAGTATGTTTCACCTGAGGTACTTGTGGCTATATGGAACCTATATCACCGAGATCCCAAGAGAGATTGCAAATCTTCAACTTTTGCAGGTATTGGACATAGGCGAGACTGAAATAGAGGAGTTGCCATCAACTTTTGAACAGTTGTGTCATCTGGTGTACCTGCGTGTTAATAGTTGGATAAGAGTACCATATGGCTCTAAGAATCTGAAATCTCTACAAGAGTTGAAATCGGTGATTGTCATGTCTCCATCTGTCCTGATTGATCTGTCTGGGCTGACCGAGCTAAGGTGCCTTGATATGAAAGTCATTGAATGGAACAAGAGTTTTGAGGAGCCCTTCCGTCGCTGTCTATCTGGCCTCATCAATCTCCAAAGCTTAAAAGTAAATGGTTGTCATATCACCGAGGATCCTGAATGTGGAAATTTATTACTACCAGGACCTCAACAGCTTCGTCGCTTCATTGCACCATATTGCAGGGCTTCTTCGGTTCCAAGATGGATGTCCTCACTCTCCTGTCTTTCATACATTGTAATCATGTTGAACACACTGGGCGAGGAGGACCTTCATGTCCTTGGTTGCTTACCATCCCTCCGTCATCTCAACATGGATGTGTGCAGACACACACCACGACAGAGACAAGCATGGCCAGTCATCGGTGCTACTGGCTATCCGTTCAGGTGTCTAACAGAGTTGAGGTACGTTCAACACGCGGAGGTGGTTTTTGCACCGGGAGCCATGCAGAAGCTCCAGATTCTCGAGCTGCATCTCGGAACGCCGGATACCTTGCATCAGTCTGGGTATTTCGATTTGGGCTTGGAGAACCTCTCTTCGCTTCAACAGATAACTATCATGTTGAGTTTTTCTAAGGATCGGATGGGGGAGATGGAGGCTGCGGAGGCGACGCTTCGTAAAGCTCTCGACATGAATCCCAACAAGCCCACGCTGAATAAGGTAACTCAAACTACTACTGGACATCGAATTTTTTGAACTACTACTTAATTTGATCGAACTCTAATTTTTTTTAAAAGAGCTCTAGTTAATTACCTTATGGTTAACTACTAATTGCTTTGAAAAATTTCAATGTAATACTGTTTTACATTCCATATACATCAACTTATAGTTCATGTAAGTACATACACTGGCAGTTTAGGTTGAAGCATGGCACAGCTAAGTCAGTTGATTACTACAGTATAATGTTATTTCTCTACCATTTCGCTTTATTAGGTCACCGGTTGATTACTCATCCTTAAAATACCTTGTCTTTTTTTCCTTCAGTGGTAGTGTCCCTTTGCATAGCGTTGTCGATTCATTTCGAGCTACAACTATCACCGAGGTGTGCAATTTTGGATTTGGCATCGCGCGCAAAGTGTTGCCATTGTTGCTTGAAAGGGTCGTGGTGACGTAGTCAGATCTCCTGGCGATGGTCGTGCGAAGCTGGGTGGTGGCGGTGGTGGTCCGTTGCTGCTCACGGGGGCGTAGTGCTGGTTATTTCCTGGGATTTGATATGTTTGATGTTTTCACCTGTAATAAGTAGTGACCTTGAGCTTTTATCCAATGCTAGCAGGTTTTTGCCCCGTAGGGAATGTTCGAATTTGGGCATCTCTAGCGGGTTTCCTGCTAGTGCACCAACTCGTTTTTCGCCGGCTCGGATTGAAACTGGTGTCGGCGGATCCAGACCGAACCCAGCGCCCTGCGGGGCGCCTGGGGCGCCGGCACAAGAGAAAGGTCGCGTGGGTCCGCCCTTTCGGCGAGTCAAGCGTCTCTTCCCGCTGTTTCATTCCGCTTTTCTCCCACTTCTCTCCCATTCTCTTCATTCCTCCCGCCAATCTTCCGACCGCCTTCGCCGCCATGCCACCGAAGAAGTACGTCGCCCCCCGCGTCGCGGCAACCGCGACCGCCCCCGTCGCCCAGCCGAAGCAGAGGAAGCCGAGGGCACCGCCATCCAAGCCACCGAGCATGACGAACGTCGAATGGAGGGTGGAAGTTCAGCGACGAGAGGCGGTCATCGCCGACCAGCAGAACCGGGCGATCGCCAAGAAGGCCCGTGACAAAGCAGCGCGGGCGGCGGCGGCGGCTTAGGCGGACCAAGCCGAGGCCGACACGACTCGCGCGGGGATGAGGAACCCACCCGGCAACCACGCCCAGTACGCGCTCTGGGGCCAGCAAGGCGTTGGTTCTCCGTCGCCGCAGCCATGGGGATGAACGCCCTCACCGGGCTACGCCGACGAGGATGCGCACGGTGGGTTCAACCCCAACGTCACCTTCCCCATGGACACCCGGCCCAGCGGACGCCCACGCCCGCTTTCACCGGCGTGCAGTACCCTCCATACAACTACTCGCCGCCCGCCTACGCGTCCTCCCCGACGCCCCCTCTCCGCTGTGGCGCGCTGCCCTTCTCGCACCTCGGCGACACCTACGAGACCGAGACCGACATGGATGACATCATCGCGACAGGCTCGGCCGCGGCCGCCGCGTCTCCCGGGTTCGCCACCCCGGACAACACCGTGGATCTGAGCAGCGGCATGGAAGACGAGCTCGACTACGTCTACGGCGAGGAGGAGCAGGAGGAGCAGGAGGAGGAGGAGGAGGAGCCAGCGACTGTTCCGGCGAGGAGGAGCAAGAAGAAGAAGCGGGCGGCCAGGTCCGGCGAGCCGCGCATCAAGTGGGCGTCCAAGGAGGAGGAATGCCTCGCCGAAGCATGGAAAGTCGTCTGCCTCGACCCGACCACCGGCACAAACCAGAGCATCGAGACGTACTGGGAGCGCATCAAGGCCGAGTTCGACGAGCGCCAGCTCATCGACCCCTACTTCAAAGGCGTCTACATGCAGCGCGGGTCGAAGGCGATGGCAAACCATTGGGGGCGTATCCAGGGGGCGTGCAACAAATGGCATGGGATCGCCGAGGAGGTCGCGGCTCGCCCGGAGAGCGGCGCCAGCGTTGAGGATCAGGTATGCCACGCCGGTCTTCCGCCTCTCCTCGCCGTGTGCGCCCGCCAACTGTTTGTTCCTCCGCGCATTTGCTGCGCATGTTCGCCTTGTATCGGCAGGGCAACAACGACGCCGAATTCAAGTACCTCTACGTCTACAAGCGCATAGACATGTGCGAGAAGTGGGTGGAAGTTCGGCACACCCTCGACAAGGCCAAGGAGACCTGTAAGCCGGACGCGCCGACTGTGGACGCGTCAGAAGGGCAGCCGGACGGCAACAAAGGTGCCAAGAAGGGGAAACACGCCGACGCGGCCACGCTCTCGAGTGCAGGAGTCCATCGAGCACTGCCTCGCCGACGCGCAAGCCCGGGCTGTCCTTCGTGAAGAGAAGACTGAGGCGCGGTGGTCGGCGTTGATGTCAAGCAGCGCCATCAAGCTCGACCTACTCCGGACCAACGTCACCATGAAGAAGAGAAACACCGACCTGGCTTTCTTGCTGGGCGGAGCGGACATACTTCAGAGCACCGACGAGGCGGTCAAGGCGTGGTACTTGATGGAGCGGGGCCTCATCCTGAACCAGCTTCCATCGACGACGACGCCCACGCCAAGCCCGACTGATGATGAGGCCGCCGAGAACACCCGCAGCACAGAAGCCACGCCGACGCCGTCCAGCGCAGAGACCCCGCCAAGCCCGCGCACGCCGACGCCGCCGACGCCGGAGGCCGACCTCGCCGTCTGATGCGCACACGCGTCCTTTCTGTTTGTTGTACGCCAAACTTGTGACCGCGTGATCGCCGGATTTGTGGCGTCTATTTTATGAGCGGGAATGATCTATGTTTGAATTTGCCACGGCTGGGGGGCGGCGCCTGGGGGGCGTGGCTGGGAGCTAGGTCACCCCTAGGGGCCAACCTAGCGCCGATTCGCCCCAGGCCGCTCTTTTTCTGCGCCCTGAGGGGCTGAACGGTTGGAGATGCTCTAAGTGTGCAATCAGACAAACATCGGAATATTTCATAGCAAGCAACCATCGGCTTCAAGGTAATGTGACTGGCAGTCTGGCACCATCTTAGTAGTAAGTGGTGTGGGACTGTGAGTGCCATGTACACCGATCGGATGAATTCCTTTTGCAGATAGGGTGCTCAATTTGCCCACTATAATACCGAGAGTTGATTTTCGCTATCCGGCTCCATGGAGCCTGAAATTTTCAAAAAATCAACTACTTAAATTTCATAAAAATCTGAGAATAAATACACATATACTTATAGATGTATATTACATGTGCATAAATTTCATCACAAAATACGTTTTGATGTGAACTGTGCAAAAAAAAATCATTTGTATAATATACTCCATGTAGCTCGAGCTCCATTAGCAATTTCATAAGCTGTTGGAAATTGATCAGGCTCGGCAGAGGTAGAAGAGGTGGTAATCATGGTATCATGTGATGATGCATGTGGGGTCAATGGATGACGGTCGTTAGCAGAAGATGTTGTTGTCTGGAGTTGAATGTACACTGACGCCATTTTTTGTTCCCAACAGTGCATCCTATTTTGACGAGGCCACATCAGGTAATGCCACGCTAGCTAGCATTCAGCTGCTGCTGTCTGCTCCTCTGTTTCTTCAGTTCAGAGTTCTCCACGGTTCCCACTGCGATGTACTCAAGAAAAAACATAGCGCGCTATAAAAAATGGGTCCGCCCCTTAAATTATGCTATTAGCAAAACATTTGTACACTAATTTATTTAACAAGACAATTCTCTACACATTATAACATGCTATTAACGGTGCTATAGCGCGCTATTTTTCTTTCAATGGATGTACTCCCTCCGTCTCAAATGCTTGTCTTAGATTTGTGAGGTAATACCATGGAAACCAATATCCCTCTAACTGGAACGACCAAGGAAAATACGACGCGCGCGCACATCGTACTCACCCAATGTTCACGTTTGAAAAAATGCTGGCATGGCATGCTCCGTCAGAGTCAGACCAACAGGCAACAGCCATGTTCCAGTTATATCTGATTACGCGCAAGTACTCTGACTGGTGTGTGTGATCGAGCTGCGTGTCAATCGCAAGCTTGTGAGACAGAGACAACGGAAGATGTGATGGATGTATCTGTGACATGCAACCTGCAGAAGATAAGATTCCTAGCTACGTACTTAGCTAGACAGGCACCAAATCAGGTCAAGACGTCTGCATTATTAGCTGGGGAGATCTTGACAAGTGTTGACAGCGAGCTTATGTAGCCTAACTGTGACATACCAACTGCCAAGTCCTCTCCCGTTATGATCTGCAGGTGGGTACGTAGGATAGCCTTGGGCAGTTAAGGATGCTGTGAGCAAAGCTCAGTTCCTGCTCTATTTTTTATTTTCCTTTGTATTTGGTCTCTGACCTTCTCTATGTACTTGGCCGTTCTTCTTCAATGGAGTCATGCAGTCATCCTGCTGTCTTTAGCCACAATGGGAGTAACTTTAGCAGTAACTTCAAGTCCAACTCAACAAATTTATGTATGTGGCAATGAGTTAATGAAGAGAGAGGTAGTTGTAGTAACTTAGCTAGTTACTGTAACACCACATGTCCCAATGCAGTATGAGTCTATAACCTAATAAATGAAGCTTTGCATGACACCACACCTATATTACTACTCACTATGAAGGCAGTAACATAGTCTAGAAATATGTATGTGTTACTAGTGTATGTTACTTGGACAAGATGAGGAGCGGGCAGATTCTGCCTAGCTTTGCCAATCGATCGAGCATGCTGACGAGATCCCAGAGCTACGCTATGCCGGCAGGAATGATGCACACATCTCTCTAGAGATCGACCGTTGCAGTTGCAGACGATGACCTCTCGCTGATCCTGAGTTTCTGATCCCATGACGGGACACCCATGGCATCCACCACGCACAACCAAAATTTTGGAGCAAACTGACCCTCACACAAGCATATCAAGAGCGGGTAGGTAGTTTTGGGCCCAAGCTGTTGAGCATGGAACATGAGGACGAGAGTCCTTGGCAAAGCAAGTAGCATGCATGAGGATCCCAACATGTGAAAGTATTCCGCAGGATCGAACATTTCACTTGCAACTAGTGCTATCACATAGAGCTGTGTCCTCCTTTGGTCCACAAATAATTCTGATTTGTTTCTCTCTTTATTCCTCCTGCGTTCTTCTTTTCCAAGATCTATATCTTTCGCTTTATGATCAACTTTTCGTTGCCTATGTAAGCAGACTGCAGATTGGATTGGATAACAAAGAAAATGAGATCATGCATAAACCTTTCTCCGAGAAACAAGATGCGTGTGGACCGTTGAGAAGCGGATACTCCAGAAGAAGTGCATAACACGGATATAAATACTTCGCCGACTTTTGCATGCCAAGACACCTTCTGGCCAAAGGTAATCCAACTCGTTGGGAAGATAATCTAGCTGAATAGACACCACCGCCAAGAAGAGGCATTATATATAGTGGACCGTGAGATGCTCCTTTACGGTGCTTGATTACCCAAGATATGTTGTTTTCGAGAATGATTACCTAGGATATATGACCCTTGTCTTCCTTGTGTTCGGCCTTAAGTGAAGTTGCGCATGCACGTAGTTTTCATGACCTAACCTTGCCTCAAATGCTATTCCACGGCCGGATCGGTCATCAGTGAGCTTATAGCTTTATCACGATTCTTGTTTAAGCAAACATTGGGGGAGGGTAGGCTCCCCACCTGAATGTACATTACTTTGAAAGAATGTTAGGTTTACAATTACGGATGGCTTATTTGGCGTGAGGACAGGTAATCTTGACACTGGGTGATAGCTATCTTATGCTTAATTCAATTTCGGACCTTGTGCCATAAGTAGCAAGGGGGAGGGGGTCATCTACCAGTTCACATGAATGATTTGACATTGTTTGCAAGTTAAGTTAATAAATCCTATGGTGTTGTAAAAAATTATTGAACACTTCCGTCGTTGTCATCTTTTCACATGTTTTGCATGGGCAAGCCGTCTTCATAACTTTTGGCTTCTCGCCATTTAGTAGAGACTCCCACATTTTACAAAAATTGGCCTCAGGAGTCAAGAGAACGATGCTCCATTACGCTTGCAGATTTTGGTAGTGCGGTTCTCTTATGTTGGTCGATATGGTTGTGTAGAAATGTCGTCTTTGCTACCTATTTTTAATTAGCATGCATGAATAGGCTAAAATTGTGCACTTTACTATACTGCAGTAGTACATGAAGAGGGGGAAGGCTTTCTTTTACTTTGAAGATAGCATGGGTTCCCCCCAAGAAAATGAAACAAGGAAAAAACTTTGCTTTCTCATTAATTAAGGAGTAAAATGCATAAGCAAAGGCCCAAGCCAGAATACAACTACTCTCTCCAATCAGAGCCCCTGAATGCTTTGCCTCAGTGGTAAATCACAAACTTGCCTCCGTTTTAATGTTGTGAAGGATAATCCCGCTTCCGAAAGACTCGAGCATTACGGCCGTTCAAATTTCTCACGTTACAAGCATGAGAAGCGAAGTCATTGCCTTCTTAACACCTTCATTTAGGTTAACCATTTCGATCCACCAAGAAGCATGGAGTTGACCTCATGGGAACCATGTTCCGGAGCACCCCTCCCATCCACAACAAATGTATTTTACCAGTCAAGGAAAACCCTCGGATGATCTCTTTATTTTTTTTTGCGGGTGTAGAAATCGAACCCAAGACCAACATTTCGAACACTACATGGTTTGGGGTCATTTCATTCTTCTAAAATATATCGATCGAATTCAGAATTCAACGTGATTAAGTAGGCGGCACTAATGTAAACCCTGGTTAAATATGTCACGCCAAAGCGCTGGGTGTGTGGAAACAAAACAGCCTCCATTTTTTTTCTTCCTTTTGCACATACGAGTATATGCTGGGTTTAGCCTCCCGGGTCGCTTCGAGCGACTCCGGAGGCGCCGCCGCAGCTACCTTCGGAGGCCCTTCCACGCAGCCCCGTTTACCTTGCCGTCGCCGGAGGAGGCCGGCCGCCCGGCGGCGTGGTGTCCCAACCCGTTTTTTTCTATTCTTTCCCCAGGTGATTGCCTTCCGATCTGGCTGTCGTTGTCCCATGCCGCTCGCTTCCTGATTTGTCCATGGCATGGTGTCTCCCGATCTGGCCGTCGTCGTCCCATGTTGCTAGTTTTCCGATCTTTTCAGATCTGGCAGCTAACAGGTGATTCAGGCTGCGATCTGAATGATCTCTATGGCTTGGAGTATGATCAGGGGAAGCACACGGGGCTGGTTCATGGAGGCATATGCATACACATGTGTGGACATGCATGCACATGATCGGCGGCCGCCCAGGTTGCCGGCTAGCTACAACCCATGGTGCTGGCTGTTGGTGTCCACCTAGGACTATGTCATGGGAGATTGGATCTGAGACAGCGGCGGCCTCGCCGTGGATTATGGCCTCCATCAAAAGTTTATGAGAGTTTCATCTCTGCAGATGTGATGGCTGACTTCGGCGGCGAAATGCAAATTGTGGACGATGTCTTGATGCAGAGGGATTGTTGTGCGGTGGCGGCGGGCATATCGCCTGTAGCTACTGGGATCGTGGAAAAGTGGTGGCGACAACACATGAATGACCTCGACGGTGGTGCTACTTGAGCACCCAGTCTAGAGCTCCGGGGTGAAAGCCTTGGTCTCGCCCGTGTTGGGTATACCTGACAATGGCGATGTTTTTACATCGTTACCTTGTTGAAGGCATTGTTCGGAATGCTCGGACTGATTCTTCAGGGTGAAAACCTAGATTCTAGTCTTGGATGGCTGGATCCGGTGACGGTGACACTTGAGTGTCGCTCCCTTCCTTAAGGCGTTGCTGTTGAAGAACGTCGTCGTCCGCGTGGTGTCATGAGATTGTCGGTGCAGATATGGTCATTGTTATAGTTTGCCGATCGTGATCTGATCGCTTGGGGGCTTTTTTCTTTTTTCCTCGCCTACGCATAGCTTTGGTCTAGTATGACTTCGCTATTTGTCGGTTTGTTTTGTGTGCGTGCGTTGGTGTTGGTTGTGTGCATTTTAGCTATGCAGAGGTCGGGTGTGTACTCGTTTGTTTGTATCCTCTTGATGCTTTACTTTGAGTCAATAAAATCCACCCTTTATCGAAAAAATATGCTGGGTTTTACCGGAAAGGAATGCATACTTTGAACAAAAGGGGCCGGAACACTCCCTTTCGACAAATCTTAACCGAACAAGAAATCAAAGGTCACATGACCACACCATTTGTCGACTGAGACGCACAAGAATGGTGTCCTTTCCTGCCGGCAATGGCCGGGGCAGCATCGACGGGCAGATCAAAATAAATACATATCATTTTCTCCTGCAGCAACGCATCATCTCCAGCGTCACCAACCACAGCACGCTCCGCCCCAAGCTCTGTGACCATGCGTGAGGAGAATAATATGCCGGCTCCTGGAACCATTATTTAACATCAGTAAAATGCATATCACGCCGTCGCGCACCGAGAAGAAGCAGAGAATCAGGGCTAGTATTCCTATGCGAAGATGGATGGTCAAAGCCTGCAGGGCTGGTGGGTGATGGTGTGTGTCTGATCCTGCTCAATCATGCATGCAATAATAGACGTAATTCTTTAGCTTCGGGAGTCTTAAGTCTTAACTAAACATTCATGCGTACTCCGTATTATATAGTTCTCGTAATCCTAACTGGCCGCTTCAACATACGGAGGTATATATGTAGTGTACGTACTGGATGTTAATCGCCAAGGAAGTTCACCGTCACTTTCACGTGAACAAGCTAGCAGGTTCAGTGTTCCCTTGTGCAACGTCCGTAACAAGATGAAGCAGGATGGAGCACCCAGCTGATACTCCGCTTGCAGCTCTGGCGGAGCACACGGAGATTATAGTTGACCAGCGGAGTATAGTGTTCTGTTCTGACCTACACAGTTGCACTACGTTCCGTCTGAAGTTACCGAAAAGAAATGGCGCACGCTTCCAACGAGACGACTGCGCATAGCCGCCAGAGCTACTACCTGCTGAACCTGTCGAGATCACCACGGTGTAACAGTCGATCTCCGAGCCAACACGTTGCTGTCAGAGCTCTTACGCCAGGAGATCAGTCATACGATTTGTTGTCATTTGGCGGGCACCAACGCTTTGTCCTTCCCGAGGACCCTGTGTGTCAGCGCCCACAAGGACAGAGCCAGTCATCTAGAAGCGCGAGGTGACGAGGACTCGACTCGTGGGCCAGCAGCCTCGCGGCCCACTCGCGATCGACGACTTCCCCAGTGGCTTGCAGGCCTAAATTGAGCCCGTTAAGGGTGTATGCTGATATATGCGGTGTGTGTGCGTTGCGTGTGGATTGGGAAAGGAGTTGATGGCTTCGGCCATGGCTAGCATGTGGCGTGCGTGAGCTTGTGCATACATTCATGATGAATTAGCCACAGATCTGAGATCAAATACAAGTTATATCCTCACATCTGGTATCAGAGCCGTTCCACCCTGGAGATTCCCCACCACCCACACCACACCAGATTCAGCGAATTGCGACGGCGGCAGGCCATGGAGGGGTTGTCGGCAGAGGGGCGCAACATCCACGAGCTCGTCAAATCCGCCATCTCTGATGATCTTGATCAGCGCCTCAAGGTACACAGCGAATACCTCCTCAAATCCATGACCAAATTGCTCCAGGAATCGACCAAAACCTTGGATGGCCTTATCACGGCACGCGTTGATGGTGCCCGCTCCGAGCTCCTCCTCGACATCGACCAGATCCGCCTGGAATTGGAGCGAGGGGACAAGGCCGACGGTGACGGCCGGATTGGAAGGCCCCCCTCATCAAGCAGAGATGCCGGAGAAGGCCGGGACACGTTCCTTCCTGGAAGGCCCCCCTCATCAAGCAGAGACGCCGGAGAAGGTCGGGACACACTTCTTCCTGATTCTCATGGAGCTGGCAGGTTCAATAAGTCCAAGGCCCATAGCATCTACGTCCCACCTCCGGCCAAGAACAGGCGTGAATTACCTTCTCCTTGGGAGTTTCAGTCTCCTCGTGATCTCATTACATTGGATCAGGGTGAGCAGTACAGTTCAGGGCCGAGAGTTGAGCTGCCGCGTTTCGATGGCTCGAATCCCAGATTGTGGCAAGCGAGATGCGAGGACTATTTCAAGCTATGGGGCACGCACCATAGCCAGTGGATTTCGTATGCCACAGCTCAATTCGAGGGGGCAGCTGCTCGTTGGTTGGAGTCTATACAGAGGAGAACATCGGGGTTACAGTGGACTGAATTTTGCAATCTACTGCAATCGAGATTTGGCCGCAACCAACACCAGAATTTGCTGAGGAAAATGTTCAGAATCCGTCAGACTGGTACTATCGAAGAATATGTAGATCAATTCTCTGAACTGTATGACCAACTCACTGCTTATGAGATCAATTCCGACCCACTGCATTATACCACCAGGTTTATTGATGGGTTGAAACCAGGAGTCTGTATGGCCATTGCAATGCAAAAACCCAGAGATTTGGACATTGCATATGAACTAGCTCTGCTACACGAAGAGTTGGGAGAAGTGTCATACCACCAAGCCAATCCTATGACAAGGAGGAGTTCTGCATCAGCCGGACAGTGTGCTTATAAGTCCAAGAATGCAGAAGAGCGACGGCCATCAGATACTCACAGACCAGCAACAACTGAAGATAAGTGGGTATCCTTGAGGAACTTCAGGAAAGCAAAGGGGTTGTGTTTCATTTGTGGTGAAAAATGGTCCAAGGACCATCAGTGCAAGTCTACTGTACAGTTACAAGTTGTTCAGGAACTCATTGAGCAACTACAAAGCCCTGCTACCTCTCTGGATGAATCTGACAGTGATACTGATAATTTGATGATGCTATCAGCAGCTGCTGTAAGTAACAGTGCGTCGAAGTTGTCCCTCACCTTACCAGTACTTCTACAAGGTGTTGAGCTCAGGTTCCTAGTTTACTCTGGAAGCACTCACTCATTCTTGGACAGTTCTCATCAGCATGTGCTTCCAACAGTAACTGCAATTAAGGCTGTCTCTGTCAAGATTGCAGGAGGAGGGAAGTTGAGCTGTACACAACAAGCTAAACACTGCCAATGGAGTTGTCAGAGTCAAAACTATGTGCACGATTTCAGAATCCTAACTCTTGGGGGCTATGATGGTATTCTGGGCCTCGACTGGCTAGCCAAGCATAGCCCAATGTACATCGATTGGGAACAGAAATGGCTCTCCTTCCAGTATAAAGGCACTGCTGTTACCCTACAAGGTGAATTACCTGAAGAGTGTGCATTCACTGCCATGGCAATTTTCCAAAACAGCACTGCTGGGAACAGAGAGCAGTTACCAGAGATACAAGCTCTATTGGACAAGTATGCTGAGGTTTTTGTTCCACCAACTAGTTTACCTCCCAAAAGACAATATGACCACAATATTCCCCTGATACCTAGAGCTCAGCCAGTGTCCATTCGGCCATATAGAATTGCTCCTCACCTGAAGGTTGAAATGGAAAAACATGTAGCAGAAATGTTGCAGGGAGGGTTAATTCAAGTGAGTAACAGCCCTTTCTCTTCTCCAGCACTAATGGTCAAAAAGAAGGAAGAAGGAGCTTGGAGGTTGGTCATAGACTTCAGACATGTCAATGCACTCACAGTGAAAAGCAAATACCCTATCCCTGTTACTGATGAGCTCCTAGATCAACTTGTTGGTGCTTGTTGGTTTTCTAAATTGGACCTCAGAGCAGGATACCATCAGATCAGACTTGCACCAGGAGAAGAGTTTAAAACTACCTTCCAGACACACACTGGTCACTATGAATTCACTGTTGTGGCCATGAGGCTGACTGGAGCTCCTAATACATTCCAAGGGGCAATGAACACAGATCTAGCTCCAGTCCTGAGAGGTGAGGATCCCTGTGCTGTATGTTTCTTTGATGATATCCTAGTTTTCAGCAAACTTCTCAAGCAACATCTCATACACTTGGACAAGGTCTTGGGTATTCTGCTAGAGAAACAATGGAAGGTGAAACTCATTAAGTGTGATTTTGCCAAACAAGAGATTGCTTACCTTGGTCATATCATAAGTGACAAGGGGGTTACCACTGATGCCAGTAAAATCACAGCTGTTAAGAACTGGCCAACTCCTACTGATGTGAAGCAGGTCAGAGGATTCTTGGGATTAACTGGGTACTACAGAAAGTTTATCAAAAACTATGGTGTGATTAGCAGACCCCTGACTGAATTGTTGAAAAAGGGGGCTATATTTGTGTGGACTCCTGCTACTGAATTAGCTTTTCAAACACTGAAGCAAGCTATGATTCATGCTCCTGTATTAGCTCTTCCAGATTACTCCAAGCAGTTTGTGATGGAAACAGATGCATGTGAAGTGGGTATTGGGGCTGTTCTCATGCAGCAGGATCATCCAATTGCATTTGTTAGCAGAGCCCTAGGTCCTAAGAACAGAGGTCTTTCTGTATATGAGAAGGAATACATGGCAATATTACTAGCTATTGAACAGTGGAGACCATACTTGCAATTTCAGGAGTTCATTATTAAGACAGATCAAAAGAGTTTGGTTAATCTGTCTGATCAAAGATTACACACCCCTTGGCAGCAAAAAGCACTCACCAAAATGATGGGCCTCAACTATAAGATCGTGTATAAGAAAGGATCTGACAATTCAGCAGCGGATGCTCTTTCTAGAAGGCCTCATGCAGATTCTCAACTGCTAGCAATATCATGTGCTCAACCCAGTTGGATAGATGAAGTTGTTAGGAGTTACACAAATGATCCTAAAGCACAAGAGTTACGGTGCCAACTGACATGCAACCAGGCTCCAAAGATAAATTTCAGCTGGTCAATGGGTTAATAAAGTACAAAGGTTGCATCTGGGTGGGTAATGACAGCACCTTGCATATCAGAATTTGTCAAGCTTTTCATAACACACCTTTGGGAGGGCACTCTGGTTTCCCAGTTACGTATAAGAGAATTCGTGCTCTCTTGAAGTGGGTTGGTATGAAGAAGGTTATTCAGCAGTTTGTGCAATCTTACTTAGTGTGTCAGCAAGCGAAACCTGAGTGTGTGGCCTACCCGGGACTGCTATCACCATTGCCAGTACCTGCCAAGGCCTGGGCAACAGTGACAATGGACTTTATCTCAGGATTACCTCCTGCAGGCCAGTTTGAGTGCATTATGGTCATCATCGACAAATTTACAAAGTATGGCCACTTTGTTCCTGTCAAACACCCTTACACGGCCCAGAAAATTGCCGATCTCTTCCTGGACAATGTCTATAAGCTTCATGGCATGCCGCTGTACATTGTGTCAGACCGGGACCCTATCTTTACCAGCAATTTTTGGCAAATTTTGGTCAAGAAAACTGGAGATGTACTTAACATGAGCACTGCATACCATCCGGAGACTGACGGCCAAACCAAGCGAGTGAATCAACAGGTTGAGTGTTTCCGGAGATGCTTTATCAGTGCCCACCCCAGCAAGTGGTCCAAGTGGCTTCCCCTGTGTGAGTTCTGGTACAATACTAACTGACATTCAGCTCTCAACAAATCGCCGTTTGAAGTTCTTTATGGACATAGCCCCAGGTATTTTGGGATATCAGCTTCAGATACGGTTGCTCCAATTGATTTGCATCAGTGGTTGGAAGCCAGGGAGGTTGTGCAACAATCAGTTCGTCAACACTTGTTGCGTGTTCAGCAGCGAATGAAATGCCAGGCTGACAAACATCGCACGGAGAGGACATTTGAGGTGGGTGACAAGGTGTTTCTCAAGCTCCAGCCGTATGTGCAATCATCAGTGGCGCACTGGGCGAATCATAAACTTGCATTCAAATACTTTGGGCCTTTCCTCATCCTGGAGAAAATTGGAGAGGTGGCTTACCGGTTGCAATTGCCAGCAGCTAGTAGGATCCACCCCGTCTTTCATGTCTCACAACTGAAGCGCTTTGTGCAACCACAGTACGAGGTACTTGATTCGCTCCCTTGTGCTGATGCTCATCTCCAAGTTCCTGTTAAGATCCTGCAGGAGCGCATTCGGTGATCGGACAATCGTTCCGTGGCTCAAGCCTTGATCCGGTGGAGTGGTGGAGATGCATCTACAGCAACCTGGGAGGACAAGGACTCGCTTCGCCAGTTTTTTCCACGTGCCCCGGCTTGGGGTCAAGCCGGTTCTGAAGGAGAGGGGGATGTCAGCGCCCACAAGGACAGAGCCAGTCATCTAGAAGCGCGAGGTGACGAGGACTCGACTCGTGGGCCAGCAGCCTCGCGGCCCACTCGCGATCGATGACTTCCCCAGTGGCTTGCAGGCCCAGACTGGGCCCGTTAAGGGTGTACGCTGATATATGCGGTGTGTGTGCGTTGCGTGTGGATTGGGAAAGGAGTTGGTGGCTTCGGCCATGGCTAGTGTGTGGCGTGCGTGAGCTTGTGCATACATTCATGATGAATTAGTCACAGATCTGAGATCAAATACAAGTTATATCCTCACACTGTGTCCTGTCCTCTTGGTTTTCCTTTTAATCATTTGTCATTTTGGTTGTCTATTTGACAGGAGAGGAGGCGATCTCAAGGCGTACTAAAAAATAACATAGTAGCTGTACACAAGTTGATTGGATTATTAATTTGGGTAAATCGATTTTTGTTGGAGAAGTAACAGCTGGAGGAGGAAGAAAGGAGGGTTGTTGGAACCTAACCTAAATGGCACAAAAAATTGACTTACCCAAAATAATTTGGTCCCAAGTTGTTTAGCATGGAACATGACGACGAGATGGCATAGAAACTGTGTCCTTGGCAGAGCAGGTAGCATGGACCATCAGAAATTGAGATGCTAATCGACCATGCATGTTAAATTATGCGTGCAAAAGTTGGCCCAACCAACCATGGAGATGCCAACATGTGTATGTATTCCGTGGGAGGGATCGAACATTCACTCGCAAACACTACACCACATATAGCTTGTGTCCTGTTTTGGTCCACCAATAATTCCGAAAATTTCTCACTTTGTTCCTTTCCAAGATCCGTCTCTTACTTTATTATCATTAACCTTTTCTCCCATGTAAGCAGAGTGCAGATTAGACTGGATAACAAAGAAAATGGGATCATGCACGGAGAAATGGCAAACTTTTCTTCAACAAGCATGATGCGTGTGGCGCATCGAGAGGCTGAAGAAGTGCATCCCATGGATATAAATACTTCACGGATTTTTGCATGAAAGATCTTGTGGCTGAAGCAATCTAACTCGTTGGGAAAGATAATCTAACTACACACCACCACAAAAAGGATGCATTATGTATAGTGGACCATGACATGCTCCTTTACGGCAGGTGCTTGATTACCTAGGATATATGACCCTCTGTCTTTCTTGTGTTCGACCTTAAGTGAAGTTGCGCATGCATGCACGTCGTTTTCTTGGCCTAACATTTCCTCATATGCCAACCGATCGGCACCCATATCGGTCATCGATGAGCTAGCTTGATTAATTGTGATTTTGGACCGAGTTTAATATTCCCTCCATCTCAAAATAAATATCTCAACTTTGTACTAACATTAGTACAAATTTATACTAAGCTTGAGACACTTATTTTAAAACTAGGGAATAAGTAACAAAGGGGTACAAATTCTCATGAATGTTGTAATCCTTTTCAAAAATTATAAGCTAATATAAAAAGAATGATTTAAGACTTACGACTCGTCTTCTACTCACATGTTGTGCGTGAGCACGTGGTCTTCATAACTTTTGGCATCTCACCGTTCGTGGCTTCTTTCACATTTTATGAAAATTGATTGCCAAAAATTATTGGTGGTCGATTTTAGTAGGTGTGGTTATTGGTGGTCGATTTAGGTTTGTATTTTGCAGCCGAGTTTAATTCTTATATATTAACTGGTTACAGTATACAGCAATCAGAGAAGGGGAGGGGGGGGGGGGTTATTGTTACTTGGATGATAATATTTGGTTGCCGCCCATGGCCACATTTCTGAGCATCCCTGGTAAGTGGACTATTGGGCCCCAATATTCTAATGACTTTGGAACAGTTTGAGTCATACACATACTCAATTAGGGCATCTTCATAGCCAATACTCAAACCGCCCGCATATATTGGATCGTGCGATCCAGACTTATTGTGTCATTCAACGCGGACTTGTATCGGTCCGTCGAGCGGTTTGGACGCACTTTCTCCCGTAAATTGGAGACAAAATGGGGGAAGAGGGAGCTTTTCGGGAGTCCGGACAGCAGCCACGTAGGACTCCAACACCCGAGGCCCACTATATCACCCGACTCAAACTTGATTGCCAAAGGTTATTGGTGGTCGTTTTTGTAGGTGAGGTTATTGTTGTTGATTTTAGTAGATGAGGTTATTGGTGGTCGATTTAACTTCGTGGGGTTATTGTTATTTGGATAAAATATTTGGTTGCCGCCTAATGGCTGCATTTATGAGCCTCCATGTTAAGTGGACTATCGGGTATAGATATTCTAATGACCTTGGAACAGTTTGAGTCGTGCACATATTCAGTTAGGAGGGTATCTCCAAAGCCGATTCTCAAACCGCCCACATATGTTTAGATCACACAGGTCAGACATGGTGTGACATTCAAAGCGGGCTTGTATCTGAACGCACTTTCTCCCGTAAATTGAAAACAAAGTGGGGGGGGGGAGGGGGGGGGGGGGTGGGGGGGTAGGACTCCAACACCCGACCGAGGCCCACTAAATCCACGAATTTCATATGCGGGAGTGGAGGGAGGGATCTTCTGGCAGCAAGTGCATGAATCGTTTCAGACATGAAAGCACATTGTGCCCTACGACAGGCACATCATCCATGAACGCAATGTGAGGTTGTTGGCGTATCGATGGTACGCCATCCAACCTCTGTCACCAAGTTTTGTGACGTTGTTGGTCAGCTGGAGGCAAGATTGCCATTGTGCGCGGCAGAGGTGGAGATCGTAAGTTTTGCTTCTTCTTGCTCAACTTGTTTAAATCATTCATTCACTCGATATTGCTCTACACATTGTGTAGCCTGTACGTGTTGTCGTGATGTACCACAGGAAAGAGGGGCAGCCATTTACGTACACGCTGTTGGATGAAGCTGAAAGGGCAGTATGTGTGGGATGACATGATCCGTTCATGAAAAAATTGTTAGACATCCGGTTAAATCTCGTAGAATTTGGGACATTGTTGTACTTGCATGCTATGTATGGTTGATTTGTACTATTTCCTATCCGAATTTTGATTATCGACCGGTTTGCATTAATTCTGTCCGCTTAGTTGAAACCTGTCTTGAAATGCATGTGGGTAGTGTTTGATGGCCGTCTTCGGCATCTGTGTCCGCGGACGGATTCTCCCTGTCCATGAACGGATGCAGGAAATTTGTGAGCCAGTGTTGGAGATGCTCTTAAGACATAAATGCAATTTCTATCATTTTTTATGCTTCTTATATGCTGTCATGAGAGATGATAAATAGATCCTAAATTCCTGGAAAAAAGAAAGAAAGAAAAGTATGCCGCCCCAAACCAGCCGGCGCCGGCGCGTGAAACGGTGAAAGCAAACGCCCTTCGGATTAAACTGGTCCCTTTTTGCACATGCCCGGTATATACTTTGAACCAAAAAAGGGTCCCTATCTACACTCTGAAAAATGCTGAGCGAACAAGAAATCCAAAGGCCACTTTGAGCCGCGCGTGTATGCCTGACCAGTCCGTCTATCAGCTGAGCTGAGCGAGATGCACGAGGACGCGTGCGTGCATGGCGTCGTTTCCTGCCGGCAATGGCCGTGGCAGCAAGAGAAGAATGCATCACCTCACCTCCAGCGTCACCAACCACAGGACGCTCCGCCGGTCCGGCGCCCCCTCACCTCATGACCATATGCGAGCGGCACCGGTTGCATCGTCCTGAAAGCAACAAAAATGCATGCCACGCGCGCAGCAAGAAGAAAGAAAGCAGAGGATCGGGCTAGCATTTCTGTGCACGGTCACGTACTGTATGTGCGCCAGGTGATGACGATACTAATTGGTGATCGATCTTGTGTCTGATCCTGCTCAATCATGCACTTGTCGATAAGCATAAAGTAGTAGTTACATCCTCTGTTTCTAAATATAAGACGTTCTGGCGGACTTGGAGATTCTTGCCTCCTCTCTCTCTCTCTCCAAGCAGGGGCGGATCCAGTATTGATCATGGGTGTACATCAATTTTTTCTGCCAAAAAAATCATATATATATAGGAGTATGACAAAAATCGTAGCCTACGTGCTTGAGATACGATATGTAGTAGCCCACTTGTGGCCGACAAGCAAATAGCCCATCGGCAACATGCCTAGCAGTCCACGAGCATAACCAGCCCCTTGAGCCCACAAACTACTTCGCTCGGTCATTGCCTAAAAAAAACTATTGTGCCCGGTCCAAGCCAGGCGAGGGTGAGAGTTCAACAAAGCCGCCGACACCGGACGGGATGGATCCGTGCAGTGCCATGCCCGCCGCTGCAGATGGGATGCTACAGGATAGACAGTTCGCACGGTGGGGATCGATGAGCGGCGCGGCGGCCGCCGCCGAGGTCGTTGAGGGCCGGGGATCATGGGGCACGTCTCGGTCTTGTTCCAGCTGCCAACAAACTCAATATCCAACCCTAAGGTGATTAGGTGAAGCCCCTCCAAAGTTTCATTCTGAAATTGCATTTGTTGACCTGTACATGTGTAGCTTCTGTTTGGATTTAGAGAAAGATAGCTCTGTACATGTCATTTTGCTGATCTGATTGATTTCATTAGTCGACCTTCGAATTGAGTAACAGAATGAGGCCACTGTCTTTGAATTGTAGGCAATATAGCATCAGAAAACAAGGGGAAGGCCATTGATTTGAAAACTTTATATTGCCATGAACCATTGGCTTCACTGCTAGGGTGGGATTTTTGTTTTTTGAACATCCAATGTTCAATTTCTGGATCCGCCAATGTCTCCAAGCAGAGGTTCTGAAAGCTATACTGATAGCATGCATGAATACTGTATGGGCTCTGCTTGCATTCATGGGTTAAAATTAGTTTCGGTTAGTTTGGACTCAGCTAACCCAAAAATATCCAAACATGAGGGTTAATTTGGGTTAGATGCATTCAAAAAATCTAACCCACTCAAGAGGTGCTTATTTGGGTTAGTTCTTCTCGGGACACTAAAAAACACATTTTTCTCTCGCTCTTCCCGCCAACAAATCCCTCCCCACTTCCTCGAAGCTTCTTGTCCTCTTCCTCCCTCCCTCTCGCACCGCCCGTGAAGACGCCTTGCCGTATCCGCGCTCCATCTAACCCTGTCATCCAAACACCTCTTTTGCTAGAGTTAGTTCAGGGTTAGAATATAACTCTAACCTCTAACTGAGTTGGAGTATTCAAACAAGGCCATGGTTGTAGAGGAGAAAAATATACTGATACTAGCTCTTGGTTGTAATGCGGCTCCCTGATCGATCGGCTGGCGCTCCGCCTGCAACGCAACGCATGCAATGCAACAGCAATGGCAAGCTAAGGTGGGCCTTCCGATGAAGATTTACGCGGGAGCTGTCGGTCCGTGCCGCTGTTTCTGGGCTACATGTGTATCCTTCGTTTAGCTGGCCTGGCATGGCAGCGACAAGCAAATCCTTTTGCCGAACTTGCGCAGCTGAATCTAGCTCTGGCTGGCCACAGAGCCTTGTGCACACGCTGGGATACGATGCGCACCCTGTGCTGTGCAATCAGAGCTGAGCACGTTGCTGTCAGAGGGATGGGATGGCGACGGGCGCACGTGCGTGCGTCAGGAGATGAGTCATCGGATGCCAGGACGTTGCGTCCAGTGTCCTGTCCTTTTGGTTTTCCATTTTTTTTATTTTTTCTCTCTGAGAAAGGCAAGCGGGCGCTGTCCATCTCAAGTGATGGTAAGAGCCAAAAACAAGAAAAAAACGCAGGCGTTGAAAACACAAGGAAATAATGCAGCAGTCGCAGCGCTGCGCACGCCACATTCACCGCAGCAGCCAAGAGCCTCGGCGGCGGCAGAGGATTTGGCCCATGTGTCACCGTGATCATCGAGTTGGTCTCCACTATCTTGCAGCGGTGGGTGGGGCTTGTGTGTTGTCGAGGCGGCCCGGATCCGGATGGTTCCCCGGCCGATCGATCCACCCGCAGCACAGTGTCCTCGTACCGTCACCACTATGAGGCCAAATTTCGTGTTTTGACCCTTTTCGTATAAAAATTCAGGATCTGATCCTATTGAAAAAAAAATCGGGATCTGACCCTTTCGCTACTGTCAGGGGTTCTGGCGGTAGAGTTAGACATCCTACCGCCAGGGCACCTGGCGGCAGGGTGCGACAGAGGGGAACGGCAACCGTTTGCCCGAGCTGACGTGGATAAGTACCCTACCGCCAGAGACCCTGGCGGTAGCCTGTCTAACCCTACCGCCAGAACCCCTGGCGGTAGGTGGTTGCTGGTTTTTGCCTCGAAAAGTTTCTGTAACGAAATATCGAAGTGCACTGGCGGTAGGTTGTGTGACCTTACCGCCAGGGTCCATGGCGGGAGGGTCATGTGTTTTATGAGTTTCAATTTTAATTGATTGCTTCTTTTCAAAATCAATATCTTTTCCCATGAAAGTATATACTCATTTCTTTTACCAGGAAAGTATACTCATATTAACAAGAACAAATGGCATGAAGTTAACTTAATGTTCAAACTGAATAGATAATGAACAAATGGCATTACAAGAGGCACATAGTTTCATTATTCATCGAGAACATAATTGAAAGACACAAGACAAACCAATAGGACGATTTGCTGATAAGTTCGAAGAGCGGGCATACATCATCATCTTCAGAGCTCCTCGTATGTTAGCTCGGGCCGTGGAGACAGAAACGGCAGCGGATCCACCTGTTCAGGCGGAGGCGAAACGCTGGTCGGCATCCGACCGTTCAAGCACTCCCACCTTGCCCTGCCCGCTGGAGTTTTTGCCTCCGCCCTTCCCCAGTTGATGATATCGAACGCAGATGCACTTGGGGGCGGCATCCTAGCTCTCTCCTCCGCATTGCTCTCGAAGTAGATTCTCCGGCCCAAATTGCTTAGGAGATAGTTGGTGTAATTCTGCGCAACTTCAATGCACGCTTCCCGACGGACACGCAGATACTTGGATCTGCCTCCATCTTTGCCTTCACTTCCTTCCACTCCTTCACGCTCTGCGACCAAGACATGACATCGTCAAGGATCCGCTCTGCCCTCTCGTGCCACCGCATTGCCCTCGTGGCCTCTAGGAGCTCGTCTGAGACAGATCCCACCGGCTGTAGCAGCTCGGGGAAGGTCTCGTACATGTACGAGAGCGGCATCTCTGACGGAATGTGCTGGAGAGGAGTAGGAGGAGCAGGCGGTGATGGAGTCGGCGGTGCTTGCTCCAAGCTTTCGTACCTAAACATATAGATTCATCACACAAAGGTTAATAACCTTGAAAAAAAATCTAAACCTAGGGTTCATCATGTGGTCAAATGCATCATACCATATCATATTTCTCCAACCACATCCAGCATGCATCATATCTCCAATATTCATCATATCATAAAAAAATTTAACACAAAAAATTATGAACTAGGTTCATCTTGAGGGTTCAACATTTGTTCTCCAACTATATCCACTACTTGCATCATAGCATATCAACATGCATCATCATATCACAATAAATTCCTCCAACATGCATCATACCAAAAAAAATCCTCCAAAAATAATATGAACTAGGGTTCATCTTCACATAACCATACCAACTAGTGACTAGAGTTCATATCTAACACAATATAACATCTAGAATCAACCTAAATCAATTCTAGGGTTCAAAATAATTAAATCTTGTGCAAAAAGGGGAGTGATTTGAATCAAATAATGCGATGAATCGGAAGCTATTTGACTAAAACTAATTGAAGGGATCGAAGGAGCTTACTTTGCTTTCTTCGGGGCCATCTCGATCCGCAAAAACGGTGAACAAACGACGAAGATCAGAGGGGGGAGTGGAGGAGATGAGAGAGGGGGCGAGAGGAAGAACTCCTTTGTTCTTAGGGCGGCTGGTTGGGGGGAGAAGGGGGAGGGGTGGGGCGGCCCACGGCTTATAACTGCCCTAAACCCTACCGCCAGAGGTTCTGGCAGTAGGGTTAGACATCCTACCGCCAGGACCAGCGGCGGTAGGGTGGGACGGAGACCGTTAACGCTGCTGACGTGGATAAGTATCCTACTGCCCCAGGTTCTGGCGATAAATGCCTAACCCTACCGCCAGAACCCCTGGTGGTAGAAAAAAAGGTCAGATCCCGAAATTCTTTCCAACAGGGGTCAAATCCTGAATTTTTATGCGAAAAGGGTCAAAACACGAAATTCGGCTACTCGTGTCATCCTGTTGGCTAGGATAGCTAGCCCATCCAGATTCAAGTCATGAAACGACCCGCGGTGCTTAGAGTTCCATTCTATAAAAATATGCTTTCAAAGGCTAGTCCTGAATAATCTTGTGTTTTTTTTTATACTCGGCAACTTGCAACATGAACTTGGTCGGTCCCTCCAAGCCAGGAGAATAATGCCACGGAATATCGCGCACCCACCCACACGCACACGTAGATAGCCCCATATAAACGGTGCCCTACCCCGCTTGATGTGCTCAAGAACGTCCGCTTTCTTTCTTCTTTTTTTTTGCTGCGTCTGCGTGCCGTTCGTTGGCTAGCTCGCAGCTGCACGCCCGTGGCCGTGGCAGACGGCGGTGTGCACAAGCCAGCGAACGGCTGCTTTGACGAAAGCGTGCGGGCGGACGTGGGTCCATCACCTGGCGCACGCATCCGACGGCCGTGCGTGCGTGTAACCAATCACACGGTCAAAAGCTAACCGGCGAGACGAGAGCCTGTCGAAACCAGCACGCTAACGACGTCCCGACTCCAAGGGAACACGTCGCCGTCGGAGGAATGGCGACGGGCACAACGCCAGGAGATCAGTCAGATGGTTTGTTGTCATTTAGGCACACGCTGCCCTCGGTTACATTTTTCCAACCTCCGCTCGAAATTAACCGTCCTTGAAATAGGTGTATCTAAACGCGTTTCATTGTGAAGATACGCTCATTACACTCATTTCACGGACGGTGTTTTGGTACCGGCTGCTTAGGTTAACGGTGCTCCGGTTATCTGAAGTTTGCTGGTTAGACTTACCCATGGCATGCATGTAAACCGATAGCACGTATAGCAGGTTGACCAGCTGAATGGTACTCTCTGCCTGTAGCACTGAGGCCTTTTTCAGTGCTCTATCGTGGATAGGTGCTAAGCATGTCATATAAGCGAAAAAATGACATGACACAACATTTAAGAAGGGAAAAGAGTACTTAGATGACCCTAGGAAGAACCAATGCCAAGCGCGAGAACCTAGGCAAACCACTTGAATTAAACAATTTAACCAATGCATGAAAGACTTTAGGTGCTAACTCATTAGACCTCTGCCAAAGCATTGGTGCTAAAGTGGGGTGCTAAGTGCATTAAAATGCTTAGCAACTAATGTCCCTAATGTACTAAAAAAAACTAATGTCCCTAATGCATTGGTGCTTAGGTTTTGTAGCTAAGTCTCCTCTATTTAATTGTTTAATAATAAAACTCCTTCATGTATTGGTTGGTAGTCTTTTTGTCTAGGTCCACGTGCTTAGCATTAGTTCTTATTGGAGTCACCATAATGTTCTAACTCCTCTTTAAATGCTTTGCCACATCTATGAGTAACTTAGAATGGTAACATGCATATGTTACTAGTCTATATTACTACCTCCACAATGGGTAGTAGGCTGGTCGTAGTGGAGAGTAACTTAGACTAGTGTCATACATATGACACTAGTCTATGTTACTATCTTCATAGTGCAAAATGTCATAGAAGTAGTATCATATATGATTGCATTTATTAACTTATAGACTCAATATTTTTGAAGAAGCGCTATGTGATGGTAACATAATATGTTACTCCAAACACCTCTCTCCTTATTAATATATGTATTGTGTCATGCATCACTGCATTTATTATGTTGTAGACTTATTTTTTCTTGATATGTGTGATGTTACAGTAACTAGCTATGTTACTACATGCCTCTTTTTTTTCATTTATTACATGCCACATCATCTATTTTGCCTAAATAAGTGTGATGTTACCATCTATGTTACTTCCACTGTGGGTTGGAAGAGGTCTGGCGGAGCAAGCTAAGATTACAGTTGACCAGCACTAACTCGGAGCAAGCTAGGATTACAGTTGACCAGCTTTATATTGAAATTAGTACAAAGTTGAATCATCTATTTTGGAACAGAGGGAATATGTCCAAGTGCCGTCTCAAGTTACTGGAAAGAAACGCGCACGCTTCCGACAAGACTGACGATTTCGTGTTTTGACACCTTTCTGAAAGTTAATCAAGATCTGACCCTAGTTTGTAAAAATGTCAGGATCTGACCTTTTTGCTACCGCCAGGATCCATGGCACTAGGGTGTAACAACCTACCGCCAGGGACCTTGACGATAGGAAACGCCTTTACTTCCAAACAGGCTGGCGGTAGCCTGTACACCCCTACTATCAAGGTGCCCGGCGGTAGGTGCGAGTCCATACTTATAAAAAACTTCCGGTAGGGTGTGCAACTCTATTGTCAGGGACTTTGGCAGTAGGCTGTTATACCCTATCGTCATGGATCCTGATGATAAGAAAAAAGACAAATCTTGAAATTTTTGTAAGGCAGGGTCAAATCTCTGAAAATGGTCGAAATACGAAATTTAGCCGACTGACGAGCGAAACACGTTGCTGTCAGAGTACTTACTACGTCAGGAGATGAGTCACACGATTTGTTGTCATTTGCCGGGCACCAAGGCCTTGTCCTTCCCGATCGAGGACGCTGTGTCCTGTCCTATTGCTTCTCCTTTCATTTTTCACACCGTAATTAGTATCTTTTTTGTTGCTTCTGAGAGAGGCGCTGTCAATCTCAATACATGCACAGTAAAACAATTGTGTAGCACGCAGAGGCAGGCGTTGAAAACAGAAAGAGAAACGGCGTGCAGAAGATGGTGTGATCATCGAGCTTGGTAGATAATCACAATCTCGCAGCGGTGGTGGACGTGGCCGTGGGTGGGGTTCCTGTGCTGTCGGGGCGGGATGCTTCCCCGGCCGATGGACCTGCCGCCTGCCGCCATGTCATCCTCCACGCCGGCCACCGGGAGAAGAGACGAGATCTCAGAGAATAATCCCACGGAATATGGGGACTGGGGAGCATGCACCCACGCGACCGATGGACTGCACAGTGCCCTCGTACGTCTCGCCACTAGACAACGCGACGTGAGGTGAGCTTCATCGGTCCCTCCCTCCACTCCACGCCGGCCGGCCGGCCACGGGACTGGGACTGGGACTCGGAGGAGAATAATGCCACCGAATAATATCGGCGTCGGAGCGCACGCAGACGCAGCGCAGGTGGATCCTCCACGCCCCCAGCAAAACCCGGCCCAGCCCCACCCCGCTCACGGTGGCGGTGGCGGTGGCGGGCACGACGGCCGTTTCCAACTCCGGCAAGAAAAACAAAACAGAGCCGTGAGGTGAGGTGAGGAGGAGTCCGGTAGTGAAAAGTGGGCGAGGCGCAACGGCCGGTGGAAAGCGAAACGAAACCCCGACGCCAACGTACCACCATAAATCAATCCCCAGCCCACCAACGCAGCGCACGCAGGCAGCCGACCGAGCCCCCACTCCACCCCAGAGCAGAGCCGCGAGCACACCAGCAAGCAGCAAGCCAGTTACGCTCGACACCGCGGCACTGCTCAGCTCGGCCCCCTTCTCGCTCGCGGGAGCACGCGGAGAGGCCATCGAAGATCGGCCGACCGCCGGCCGGCGAGCGATGTCGAGCCACGAGGCATGCTGCGGGACCATGTTCTGGGTGTACCTGCTGTCCTGCGCGGGGCTGGTGATGTTCGCGGGGCTCATGTCGGGGCTCACCCTCGGCCTCATGTCGCTCAGCCTGGTGGACCTGGAGGTGCTGGCCAAGGCCGGCACCCCGCAGGATCGCCGCAACGCCGCCCGGATCCTCCCCGTCGTCACCAACCAGCACCTCCTCCTCTGCACGCTCCTCATCGGCAACTCCCTCGCCATGGAGGCGCTCCCCATCTTCCTCGACTCCCTCCTCCCCTCCTTCGGCGCCATCCTCATCTCCGTCACCCTCATCCTCGCCTTCGGTGAGGTGATCCATCCACCTCTTCCGATTTTACATTCCGATTCAGCAGCGCTCTGTTTTTCCCCCTTCTTCTTCTTCTTGTTCCTGACCTGGTGATTTGATGGTTCGATGGACCCTGCAGATCATGCCGCAGGCCATCTGCACGCGCTACGGCCTCAGCATGGGGGCCAAGGCAGCGCCCATCGTCCGGGTGCTCCTCGTCGTCTTCTTCCCGGTGGCATACCCCATCAGCAAGGTACTACGCCCAATTTCTTCCCCTGTCTCCTTGCAAGAATCCATCCGGGAGGAGCAACTGCCAATTCTGAGTGCGCGCAGTCGAAATTGGGCTCAGAGTTAAGGCATCCCAAGTGGGCGCCTGCCTGCAACTGCAAGTGGGATGTCGATCATGCTCCCTCATCAAACTAATTTGCCATGCTCATCTAGTCATCAGAACTACCCACACAGGTCAACATGCCCTGTTTATATGAATTGTTTTGTACTCCTACCTACTAGTGACTAGTTGTCGCACTGATTAAAATCTCCGCGCAACGAGCAAGTAATCGGTGGCCGAGAAATAAGGTCCGTATCTCGCTAATGCCAAACTAAATGAACAGAAAATGCACTCCTCTACATGTGCATATGATTGAGTTCTGCTGACTCAGGTTCAGTATGAAAGCATCTTCAGTTTTGAAGAACAGTTTTTTTCTTTAAGAACAGTTACTTGGCAGTTTTACCATTTCCCTGCTAAGTGTTTCTTATATGAATCGGTTATTCTTAAGGACCGTATTTTGATAAAAGAAATGTGAGTTTATTACTACTGACGAACGATCTGTGATCAATCATGTACGTTGATTTTTATAGCACACGCTTAGCCAGGGTAGTTGCATATAGCTTTCATGCCATTTCAGTGTTCTTCCAATGCAAATGATGGGCACTTCTATGTGTGTCCGAAAAGAAAAGAACAAAATGTGTTCCCCCCCTCTTTTTCGTCGATTTTGTATCTTGCTTCATTTATGTTTTGTTTTTCAGCTGTTGGACTGGCTATTGGGAAAGGGCCATGTTGCACTTATGAGGAGAGCTGAGCTAAAGACATTGGTTGATATGCACGGCGATGCGGTCAGTTCTATTTTTATTCACTCTTTCGTTTATGATAAGTAGATGCCATCTTCACTTCTTCAGTCCAACATTTATTACTCTGTTCCAATTTCTCAACTAGTATTATAAGTTGCATACATACTTGTCCTGCAATAAACATGAGCCTTGTATGCATTTTCATTTAAAACAGTTTAAAACTGCAAAGCCAATCAGCACAACAAACAGATGTTTTTTTTTTTTTTGCGGGGAACAAACAGATGTTGGTATAACAGCGAAGAACAAAATAAAAAAAATCCCCGTCCAAGTGCCCATTATGAGTTGTATATATTCAAAGCACAATTTGCATTCATGGTAACTTAATTTCTCTGTACAGCCTTACAGGAATTAATTTACTTTATTTGATTAGTATTTTTGTCTATATTACTTGAAGCCCTGGAAAGTTAGCTCAGGATGATATACTTCGGTTCATTAGATTCTAGATGGCCATGTCATTATACAGCACTATAACCCTTTGTTAGAAACATTGTGACTGCATTTCTATATGTCCCCAATCTCCTCATGGTTCGATATTTAATTATTCTTGAAAGCTAAAGTACTAGGGAGTAGGGACTAAAGTAACTAACTAACTATTGTTGCTCTCCTTAGACAAAGATACAAACTACTACTAAACTATTGTTTTTCTCACTTTGTTCGTAGGCTGGAAAAGGTGGAGAGCTGACTCATGATGAAACTACTATCATTGCAGGAGCATTGGAGATGACTCAAAAGACTGCAAAAGATGCCATGACTCCCATATCTGAAACCTTCTCACTTGACATAAATGCCAAGCTGGATGTGTATGAATCTTCCAATTTATTGTGTGTTTTTATCGAATATATGGTACTGATGCTATTATTTGTCTCTTGATAGGCATACGGTGGGTATGATAATGACCAAAGGGCACAGCCGTATTCCTATATACTCTGGAAGACCAAGCAATATCATCGGTCTTATATTGGTGAGCTCAGGTTTTCATGAATTAATTGCATTGATTGAGAAATCCTATTTCGTTAATTAGGTTTATTCCGCTACGGACTCCATGTTATGAACTCTTAGCGGCATCTTACAAATGGCGAATAATTTTGGACTTGCAGTTTCCAGAGCGGTGTCTTAACAACATTTTGTACCATTCCTCACAATAATTACTGTGAAATCTTAAGATGATTGCGCAACCAGATATCTGAACCTGCTAATCTTTGTTTGGTTTAATACATCAGTCTTTTGATCAAAGAACTGTGGTGAAAACTGAAAATCTCCACTATAAATTCATCACTGCTTTTCGAGTTGTCATTTTCAGAAGAAAAAGAAAAAAGGTTACAGGGGTGGGTGGGGGGCTATGTCGCGTCAGGGACACCTTTTTTCCAAAAAAAAAAAATCTGATTTTCATTTCTGTACAGAACTTCTCCTCTGAATATATGAAAGCAGCACTTCTGTTATTCGTAAAAAAATGTCCTTTTAGAAGCTGACTTTTTTGCAAACACCAGCCTGTGAGTAGCACATGGCCATTGAAAGTTTGTTTTTCAATTATTGTGGAGCTTTCATGATCATGTACAGAGTTGTGTAATGAAGCATAAAGAGTGTAGAAACATGACACCATCCTGAACACCAATCAAGCCTAGCTTTTCCACTTTGAGTGATGTATTATTTTGATCTGCTAAAAAGTCTCTCATTTTAGGTAAAAAACTTGCTTACTTGCCGACCTGAGGATGAGGTGCCCACTAGACATGTTACTATCAGAAAAATTCCAAGGTATCATCTTTTATGACCTTGTTAAATTTGTCTGGTGAACAAATATGATTCTGCCATGCATGTATCGTATGGACTTAGGCGTTTTGGTTGATAATCTATCAGCACCAACACTGAAGCATGTTCAGGAATGCTCTGTATTATGCTGCACATGTACTAATTTAAGATTGTTTTCCTTGCCATAAAAAGTACCTAATTGCATTCCCAGTTTTTTTGTGTGGTTTAAAATTGATTATATTTAATGGCTAGTAGTTCTAAGTTCTAGAAAAAACGGTAGAACAGATGATACAGATTTTGAAGGGGTCAATGTCCTGAGCTAAAACAGAGTGACCCCTTTGGGTAGCGACAAATTACATCAGATTTGAGCAATTTTAATTTTGGAGAGCATACAAGCACTATTTTGCCCCTAAAAAATCCACGCTGTTCGTTGAGGTTAAATTATGTACTCCCTCCGTCCGGAAATACTTGTCATCAAAATGGATAAACGGAGATGTATCTAGACGTATTTTAGTTCTAGATACATCCTCTTTTATCCATTTTGATGACAAGTATTTCCGGACGGAGGGAGTATATGTTATCGAATCAGTGTGCATTATTTGTCTTGTATTCTCATTCATAGTTTTGCTGTGTTTTCTGTACATCAGGGTGGCTGATGATCTTCCTCTCTATGACATTCTAAATGAGTTTCAGAAAGGTCACAGTCACATGGCTGTGGTTGTTAAACGCACTAAAGAAGGAGCATCTGTTGAAAAGAATAACAGTTTTACAGCAGATTATAAAATGACCAATGGACATGCTCATGCTGATGGTACATGTTTCATTCACCTAGTTTCATTATTTGATTATCCTTGTCAACTACTCCCTCTGTTCCTAAAATACTCCCTCCGTCCCAAAATAAGTGACTCAATGAGTCACTTATGAGTCACTTATTTTGGGACGGAGGGAGTATAAGACGTCATTTTGGTAGTTCAATTGAACTACCAAAACGTCTTATATTTAAGAACGGAGGGAGTACATGTCTTTCAAGTAAATGTGTATTATCTTCCTTGGCTGATAAGTTGTGTGTACTCTTAGGTCTGGGTCTGTCACCCTCACATGTCAACACTCCCGGAAGTCGTCGAAATAACAATGACAAATACAGTAAGAAAATTGAAAGAAAACGGGACAACATTCTTGATTTTAACACCGATCCACTTCCTCATTATTCAATGGATGAGGAAGCGGTGGGAATAATTACAATGGAAGATGTCATGGAGCAGCTGCTGCAGGTTTGACTTATTTTTGTTAGAGCCTCTCCTTATTTGGGAAATTATTTGGGGTACATTGTTGCGTGATCATATTTTCAAAACTTAATGATGCCTTTTGGATTTATAGCCTAATTTCATCATAAAGTGGCAAGTTTTACCCATGCCATGTGAGAACGGCTTGCTTATATTGCTTTATTGTATTTCTTATTCTTGACAACATTTTGGTCATCCTCACGAATCTCAAAGCCACAAGTCGTCCTCAACATTAGTTCACGAAAATACAATTGTAGTACTAATTAAGGTGTCATCCGACCGTTAATAAAGCCTAGGCATTGTCCACAGGTTTACAGGGTTATATTGTTTGGCATTTTCTCACATTGCTAACTGACTTAAATTTCTCCCCTCACAGGAAGATATCTTGGATGAGACAGATGAGTATGTTGATGTGCATAACAAGTAAGTGGCTCAGTGCTGGTACTTTGCATGTTTTATTTATTTATTTTTGGCGGGGAAGGTGCTTTGCATGTTTAATTGGTATAGAGGTGTAACTTTCCTTCGTTTCGCAGGATCAAAATAAACATGTTACCGCCAGGCAAATCATTGTCGCCTCTTATATCTCCTAGTGGTGGACCTCTGTCTCAAGGACTAAGAAAGACCCCTATGGCTTCTCCGCTGTCGCCATACCATAATGGCGGCTCCATCTTACGTTCCCCTGCTGCAAACCATGCTCGATCCCCTGGGACTTTACCGACAGCCTTTTCTCCTGGGAGGTCACCGGCATCTCAAACCCCCGTGCGCAGTTCGCCGACTTCAAGTTGGGTGAGTAGTAGCAGTTTTGTATACCAAGTGATGGTTATTCATGATTTTTGTACATGCTTTGTTTTCTTAAGAAAATCCCTTGAAGTTGTAACAACAATCTTTTTCACCTCATCCTACATGCCATGGTCATTGTTCTGGTTCTTCCTTTTACAGGTCTCGAGGAATTCGTACCGAAATCCGTAGAAATGGTGGTGAGAGCTAATGCCAAAGAGCTCCAGGGGCAACAATCCCAGTTGAGATCACTCCCAAGATCAAATGAAGGCATTGAAGAGTGTAGGGGTCAAAGAATGAAGACCCCACAGCTCTCTGCTTTGTTGCTGGTCCTTGTTTATTTATGACTTTCTTGTACATATATATGTGTCCCTTAGCATCTGAACCTGAGTATGGATGAGCTCTCACCACCTACTGTAGACGCCCTTTTTGCCAAACTTGTAGCAATCATTGCAAAAGAAGAAAACTGCAGAGAGAAACGACGTAAAAGAAACGCATTCTGTATGTATCGCGCATCTGCGCATCTGTGCTGGTATTCTTGTTTGTCAGCCGCCATTGTACTCACTCAAACTCAAGTAAAGCAGCTGTTGGTGCTAGTACTGCTGGTGGCTGCCCCCATTTATGTAAGAACTGTACAAGCTTATGTTTCTAATGAGTTTCACTGGCAATACGCATTTTTCTTTTCGAAAAGGGGATAGCCCGGCCACTGCATCATACGATGCACACAACCATTTTATTAAGCAAAAGTAAGTCCAAGTCACCGAGTACCAAAAGGTTTATAGCAAAACACGCCCAAGTCGGTTCAAAATAAGATTACATAGCTCATATAAGATTACGTAGCTCATCCACATGATCTGCTGCTCTGTCTAAACGTCCCAGATGGTTCAGCTGAACGGTTACCCTGTCAGCATCAACGGGATGCGACTGGTCAGATGAATTACTCCCATCCGTTTCCAGGTCCGATGCTAACCCGTCTGCTATGAGTGAGTATTGATTGTGTGTATGTTAGTTATGGTCAAGGTAACGGGCGAATGAGGCAGCAGCAGCCAGCGACTGGGCAAGTACGTACGTAGGTGCGGTGGTTCTGTTTAAAGCGTCAAGTGCTTGTTTGACACGAGAAAAATATCTAAAACTCCAGGGAGAAGGGAGAAGGGAGTGTATTTCTCTCAGACGCCGGGAAAAGAAAACTGAGTATGCGGGCGTGCCAGTGTACCGTAATACACAAAGAAAAAGAGATACGGGAACATGTATTTCATTAATCTCATTGGAGAAATAAAATTACAATATCCCATAAAAAAAGGTGCGCTCCGTGGCCTACTAGCACGGCCAAGCTGGCTGTGGCGATTGTGTGATCTCCTGGTTCCCGGGGCCTCGGAAGGCTCCCGGTTAATTACTCCCGCGGGTTGCTCCGCGGGATACCTCCGATTGAGCTGTGTGGTCGTTTTCGTCGTCTTCGCTTCGCGTTCTCCATGCATGATGATGGCGATGTGTGTGTGTGGGCGGCGGCAGAGCCCGTGTCCTCGTCGGTACACGCACCGCAAGTAGCGTGGCCTTTGCGGTGGCCGCGCTTGCCCTTGCCGTCGTGCCTCGTCGGTCTTGACGGCGTTGGAGGAGTTGTTGTTGGGGTAGCATGGATCGCGCTCGGCTCGGACTTCTCGACGACCAGTAGCTTCTCAGGGTGTGCAAGGGGCTACGCCTTGCGGGAGTAATTGTCGGTGGAGACCATCATCGGTGATGACCGTCGCGTTGCTCGCGCCAGCGTGGCCTGAGTGGTCGACACCCCGTCCCGGCCAGACGCTGAGTCCACGGCAGTCGGCGTAGTCAAAGCATCATCTCACGAGATCATAGAGGAGCGGTGTTGTTGTTGAAGTCGTGTCGCCCTGCAGCCGCGCCTTGTCCTCGGGCGGTGCCAACCTGCTCGGCTCCGGCCTATGAATGAGCGTGACGCGTGTAGCAGCTGCGCCGCGGCAAGGCACCATCTTCACAAGCAGGATACAGGCGCCGTTGTAAGGTGTCATCTTCACGATGTGGCGTCACTTGCAGGGACTCTTCCTTGAGCGTGCGGCGCCACGAATGTACGACGCTGTGACGAGCTCCACCTCTTCTTCTTGAATGATGCAAGACGCGCTGAAGCGAACAACGACCAGCGGTGAGCATGCCACCTCGCCATTGGCTACGTGCATGGCCCATGCATGTGCAAAGGCCACTTACGTAGTGCACTGCCACACATTCAGACGTATTTAATGTTCAGCTTCATTCTTCTATAGCATTTGATGTAGACGAAATCCTCCGGCTGGAAATGGACGGCATGTGCGGCGACCTCCCGAGTACCACGTCCATTGCTTGCTGCGGTGGGCAGCACCACGCCTTAGACGCACACGAGTATGTATCAGGAGCATGCCTTCTTGTTCTTGTGTAGACCACTTCATGATGTTTGGCTGGACTAACGTGACACCATCACCAAGGCACCATCGAGTTCGGGCGAGATGAAGGATAGGCACTACCCCGATGCCAAATGGGATCTCGTTTCCCTTGAAGGAGACGCGAGCAGCACCGTCATGCCACGTGAAGGAGTCGGTGATGTTGACATGGTCCGCGGCTTCGTCCTTCATGGTACCGGCTCGTCGAGGTGGGCGAAGGGTGTGATGGGTGATTTGAACGCCGGGAGGCATCGTGGCGAGCACCATGTCATGGTCCTCGGCGTGATGAAATGGAGGTGAGCAGTGTGATGGCGAGTTCTGCGTCGTCGACTTCTACGGCACCATCTTGATGAAGTGAACGAATGGCCTGACGGAGAACTCCAGATCACCGTCTTCAGCGGCGTCCCTCCAGCGCGACAAAGCGGACGACAGGCTCCATAGAGCGGTGAGGTTGACCTACGTGTCATCGACCTCCAAAGCACCAGCTTGACGATATTGACGGTGGGCAGCGCCGTGGCGTGCCCTGTGTCATTGTGTTCCGCGGCACCGTGTGACGAAGTGGGCGCGAGGAGTGGGGTTGGTCTCCGTGGCATCGGCCTCCATGGCGCCGGCTTGGCGACATCAAACGGTGGGCGGCATCATGGCATGCTCCATGTCGTTGTCCTTCCATGGCGCCTCGTGGCGAAGTGGGCGTGAGTGGTGATGGTGACTTGTGTGCCGTTGGCCTCCATAGAGCTAGCTTGGTGAAGAATCCGGTGGGGAGCACCACGGTTGGCTAAACGGCATCTTCGTCTAGCGGCGATGAGTGGAGGTAGGCCACCGTGGCGTCGACCTCCGTGACATCGACCTTGGTGGCGTCAGCGTCCATAGCGCGGGCTTGGTGAAGATGAGCTCCGGCGACGCGTCGTCCTCATCGAGCGGTGATGAGTAGGGATGGTGGCCACCGTGGCGTCGACCTCCGTGACACCGACCTCGGTGGCGTCAGCGTCCATAGCGCGGGCTTGGTGAAGATGAGCTCCGGTGACGCGGTGTCCTCATCGAGCGGTGATGAGTGGAGGTGGCCACCGTGGCGTCGACCTCCGTGACACCGACCTCGGTGGCGTCAGCGTCCATAGCGCAGGCTTGGTAAAGATGAGCTCCGGCGACGCGTTGTCCTCATCGAGCGGTGATGAGTGGAGGTGGCCACCGTGACACCGACCTCAGTGGCGTTAGCGTCCATAGCGCGGGCTTGGTGAAGATGAGCTCCGGCGACGCGTCGTCCTCGTCGTGCGGTGATGAGTGGAGTGGCCACCGCGGCGTCAATCTCCGGGGCATCGACCTGGCGACCTCGACGGTGGGCGGCGTCGTGGCGTGCTCCGTGTCTTCCTGGCCGAACCGTCGTGACGAGACGAACCGCAGGTGGTGATGACGACCTCCTCGTCGTTCTTTGTGGCGCTGGCTTGGTGAAGACCATCTCCGGCAACGTCGACTTCATCTTCCGGTCCGGCGGCTCCATCTCCGACGGGGTCCGATCATGCGAACATTGCTTTTGGCAACGCTCCTGACCTGTGTGCGTGCATGCTATATGCAAAGAAGGAACAAGGAAAGGGGTGGGTTAGATCAAAGTTTTACCCTCGGGGAAGGTGAGCTTCTCGTCCATGTCACAGCCGCCGAGCTCCCTGTACGCCGGCCTCCTCTCTCCGTGTATGCCGGCTCGGGTGCCTGCGTTCTTCCTCCTGCCGGGTATATGCGAGCCGGTGCGTGAGGGAGTTCCTCTGCAGGCTTGCGTGATGAATGAATGGAGTGTTGCGTGGTGGATGAACGGGTGCTTGAGGTGTTGTGCGATGGATGCGTGCTGAAGGTGTTATGCGATTGCCTTCAGAATGGGTGTGTACGTGAGTCCCCTCTGCGTAGCTAGGTGTGTGTATTTATAGACAGGAGATGGGCGACCCGGCGGATGGAGACGGGCCAAACGTCCCGATTTTCTTGGACTAGATATGGATGCAATCTCCCCGAATCTTATCATCTCGCTGATGTTTATCTTTCTTCTTCTTGACGCGTACGCCTGCACACAGAAAATGAAAACCGTCTCATGCGTACCTAGCTACCTGACTGACGGTGGGCCTGGTTCCTTCGATCGCCACCTTCATGCTTATCTCCGGTGTTTGCTAGTTGAAATAATCACAAGTATTCAAGTACGTATACGCGCGCTTGCCGGCCGGTATATACGGTACTTAAAGAAATACGCATACTATATGTAATCTTGTGGGCGCGCCGTAGATATGGACTCAGCCTTCTGATTGTAACCTGCATGTGTGTATAAGTCTATGCCACGGAGCATCAAGTGCAAGTATACATTGGTTAGTACGTGAGCAAACTCAAAATGCATGCACGTACCATTGCATCGAGAATTGCCTAATGCGTGTGTGTACGTATACACTCAATATAAAACATAGATGTGCATAACTTGCAATTAAAAGAAAAAAAATACATTTATACTTATATCTTCTGAAAATAGTAATCACAAAAATACGTCGAACAGTGCTGACCGGTGTTAGTTTAATTTGGTGATGATAGATGGACTGATCCAGCTAGCACGGTGGTGAGACTAACATGAGAGAAAAATGCACCGTCGCCGTTGAACTGAATAACCGCCGGGCACTGGATAGTGATGGTGGAAGCACGTCAATTTCCCGGCGTGAGACATGCAAATTCCGCATGGTGGTACTAAGGCTCGATTGCTTCATGAGTTGGAAACACAACTCATGGAGGCGTTTTCTACCACGCATGCCAATCTTTCTAGAACATCTGGTACCTTGTTGATCCGGGGCTCTGAACTGTTGGTCCAGTGGTAGACTCCTGCTGGGGCGGGCCCACGTTGCGTCCCTGGAATGTACCGTTCGAGTATTATATTTTAAAGGGTGGGGGAGGCGGCTCGGATAGAGCGGGGTGGAAGGTGACCGTGGAGGTGACGCTAAGGCGGGGGGGGGGGGGGGGGGGGGGGGGGGGGGGGGGGGGGGGGGGGGGGGGGGGGGGGGGGGGGGGGGGGGGGGGGGGGGGGGGGGGGTGGCTAACGCTAGGAAGCCCGGCCTCATGAACTACAAGGGGCCCACTAGGCCCAAAACAAGGAGCAAACCGTAGGACGCGAAGACGACCTTCGTGGCCTCCAAGACTAGAGGGCGGCAGCGCCACAAATCGCATCTACCGCTATGTAAACCCTAGACCACGGCTGCCTATATAAAGGGAGGTCTAGGGTCCTCTTCATCATCTGCCGACGGATATGAAACTCTCGGTAGCAATCTCATACACCATCGTAACCCCTCGTACGAGGTATCCCTCGACCATGAATAACGAAAACCAGCAGGACGTAGGGTTTTACTCTCTGGAGGCCCGAACCTAGATAAACCCCTCGTGTGACCCCAGATCCAGGACTTCTAGCTATGCTTGGACCCCTACCGAGGGATCTAATAGTATTTTGCACCGTTAGTTGGCGCGCCAAGCACGGGAGGCGCCGGCTGGAGACAGATCTTGGATCGGATATTTTTCTGCTCCTGGCGGCCTTTCGCCGGGAGAGAGCCTGAGCTTTGGCTCCCTCATGTTCGCCGCTAACGGGGCAGGCCGGGTCGACATCAAACCGCCAGATCGCCCCACACGCACCATCTACATCGGCAGCATCCCTTTCGTCAACAACGCCCGCGGCAATCTCCGGTTGTGCCTACCACCTATCTGGCACGAAACACGGTGTTAGGGTATATTTCCTCCTTAGTGGTTTTGGTGATTGATGACACAATTCTTTTGCGAATTAATCGTGTGCATTGAGTATTTCAGATAATCTATCATATGACACAAGACGATTCGTGACCTTGGAGATATAAAGTCAAGATGGTTATTTTTCATGTGTTTCTTTTTCGGCGGACTTGAGTTTTGGGAAACCATACTATTAAGAAAGAGTCCACTTTGAGAAAGTTTGGGTGAAATAATCAAGTACACATCTTCTTTTGCACCCACCTTCCATCTCGCTTGATTGCAATTCCATCATTTTTCTAAAAACTTGTCCTATGGCTACCCAGCAGTAGTACCTCTCTGGGCAGCGGTAGTACCACTTGTAAGCAGTACTTCCGTTGATCCTGTACCACATGTACTCAATGGCGGAGACAAGGGGGTGGCACCACGGGCCCTGGCCCCCCCTAACAACATGAATTTACTACTAAATTACTGGTGAATAGTGCTGAATTAGAAAAAAAAATTTACTACTAAACATCTATTTTTCTATGGATTGGCCCTCCCCAACCTATTTCAGTGGCACTTGGCCCCCCTAATCTAAATTTTCTGCCTCCGCCACTGCATGTACTACCGCTTATTTAGGGTGTTCTATTGTCTATTTGAGCTCAGCGAAAGTAGTGCGGCAGTAAGGCTTGCGGTACTACCGCCCCTACCACCGCTGATCTTGCTGTAGCTCAGAATGCTAAGCGGAAGTAGGGCGACAGTGGGACTGATCCTGTAAGCAGTATGTAAGCAGTACTACCGCCCAGACACTACCGCTTATTTTTATGCCTCTGGACTGCTTTGCCACATCGCGGCAGTAGGGCGCGGGCTCTGCTCTACCACCGTTGTACCAAAACGTTTACAGCATCGCTCGAAATAAAATTACATAGTTCATCCACACGATCTGCTGCTGTCTAAACTTCCCCGGATGGTTCAGCTGAACGGTTGCTCTCTCAGCATCAAGGGGATGTGAGTGGTCAGATGAATTACTCCCATCCGTTCCCACGTCCCCGGCCAACATGTCTGTTGTGAGCAGTACTGGTTGTGAGTATTGATTGTGTATGTTAGTTAGGTCAAGGTAACGAGCGAATGTTAGTTATGGTCAAGGTAACGAACGAATCAGGCAGCCGCAGCCAGCGACTCGGCGGTGGCTTTTGAATTGCAAATTTGCCACAGAGGCAGTAGAGTCATTTCGCGTGGTAAAAATAGAGATAAAACATCAAAAATGATTACAGTAAATAAAAAAGTCAATATCATCCAAAGGAAAAAGGAAAGTTGGGCAAATAATACGTATAATCCTATGTAAAGTAGGGCAAACTATCAAATGCCCAACTAAATTGGGGCAAATAATCCAATCTCCCCACCCAATGTTAGTAGTTTAAGTTGGTGATGGTAGATGGACGATGGTGAGACTGACCCGAGAAAACTGCAGCGGAGCGTGCTATCACCGTTGACCTGAATAACCGCCGCTGGATATTATAGTGGAAGAAATTAAGCTTTCTTATGTGGAGTTCATATATCCACATGAAGAAATGCATTATTTTCTGTATGAAAAAGCTTAATTTCTCCATGTGTATAGACATGGGGGCGTTTTCTACCCTGCCAACCCTTCTAGAGCATCTGCCTTGCTAATCTGAAGTTCTCAACTGTTGGTACAGTCTTAGGGCCTCTTTCAAGGCTTCTTTGATTCAAAGGATTTTCTCGAGAATTAGAATCCATAGGAAGTTTTTCACTTTGGTCATTTGAATTGTAGGCTTCAATCATTTGGGATTTTTTTTTCTTAATTCATAGTAAATCTAGCATCTACTCAGACCTCTCAAAAGAGTCCCTAATTTTTTGTTCTGCAAACAAACTCAAATCTTGTACGGTTCGAATGGGTATGACATTCAAATCATGTGTTTTTACAATACTAATGTGAGACAAAGAGGCTCTCTGTGTGTGTGCGGGTGGGCGCGGGAGGGGGGAGCTCAAATGAGAACGTCACATGTGAAACAGAGAAATCCGTGCAACCAATGCTTCCTGTTACTTTGGGATACCTCGGGTTTCATCGAAATCAATCCACTATAATGAAGTCGTGGTGCAAACTGAACCACGGGTTGATTTTGAAGAAATATGATGTTCTTTTCGTGAAATGTGTTCACTTGTCCATTGCTTTCTCATCTAGCGGCCCAAATCAGTTTGATGCATTGGGTGCATAGGAAGGATCTCTCGGCCCGGTTAGATCCGGGTAGAGGGTGATGGTAGTTCGACGGTGTCCGAAGTGGGTCGATGGTGGAGGTGGTGCTGCTTGCAAAGGAAAGGCTGAAGGAGGACGGGGTGGAGGCCGACTGGCGTCAAGATAAATCTTCATGCAACTCACGAAATAGCTAGTCCTATTTCTGGAAAAAAAATATCAGGTGATACGGGAGCTAGGATGCTCCGGTGCTCCAGGAACGTCTCTGCCGTTGGATCCTGGATCCTGGATCCAGTAGTCAACAGGAGAGCTTCCACAATTCTGCAAAAACCCTACAAGAGTGCTGCAATTAAATCTTGGTCCAGATGCTTCGATGTAGACCGTTGGATCCACGGTCCACGGTCAAAAAGCTCCTTGCGAGCATCCAAGTTCCAGTATCACTTGATACACTCCATATTTATGCTTAGAGCATCTGCAGCCGGCGCCTCGAACCCCCCTCATACACCCAGACGTACGTCCCGGCCATTCTTCGGTCAAAAAAAACAACCTAGACGGGCTCCTCAAACCAGTATCAAACGCTCAACCTAGACGCATGGATGTCGTCCGATGCAAAGATGGTGCGACGTGCCCGACGTGCGAGGTATGAGCACGGGATGCGGTGGCAGACGTTGACGAGGCGGAGTCGCATTCCCGGCGCCCCGTATGGTGCACGGACACCTCAGGCACCGCACCCGCGTCGTGGTGGACGTTGCTGACTCCTCCCAAGACGGATCCATCATCGACTTCACGTCCATCGGCACCGTGAAGGTTTCAGACTCTGACAAGGAAGAGCAGGGCATGGGAGACGGCGGGGCCTCAATTCCCGTGAGTCGGTTCGTGTCCTATGTCCTACTCTACATTGTCGACGACCGGCCGCCGGACATGGACATGGCCACGGCGGAGCTGAACACGGCTCCGCTTTAGATTAGGTTTTCCGTGCATGTATAATATGGATTTTTTTTAAATGAGGCAAAATAATTGCCATTTTCATTGATTAAGAAGAAGATAATTGCCCGGTTAATTGACGAAAAAAACGGGCTAAAACCGATACAACACAACCCATATGACATGGGCACCACCGGCCAACCCGGCCACCGACATGGAACAGAAGCCACGACGGCACATGCCAACGGATGGCCACACGCGCAAGCAACCGACTGCTCCGACTTTGACGACGAGCAACACAAGGGAAATATGCAGGACTTGCGCCGAGCGTGCCCTCTACAAAAGACCACCGAATGCCTGTCATCGTCACCACCTGAACTCGCTCCAACGCAGCTCCGACTTCCAAGCAACTACGGAAGAGCACCTCGGACACGCCGGGAAGAACCGACCGCCGAAGACCACGCCGCGACCCAAGCTGGTTGTGGAAGAGAACATCTGAGGCATGACAAGTCACTGTTCACGCGTGCGATGTGGCTATAGAGGACGCGTATCAGATGCTCCGAGTGAGTGCATGCAGCCTTGGGAGCTTCTTCTCAGATGACCGACCGGGCGCTTTGCTTTTGGACTTTGCTCGCCGTTGCTTCTAGAGCGCAAAGACTTCCATGCTTGCAACCCAAGGCACACAGCGCACCCAGATGCCTTCGCTTTCACTTTCACCGAGCAGGCCGGAGCCACAGCTCGTAGCAAAGCTGACACCTTCGCCTTCTAGCAGATAGATCCCAGCGTATCCGGCGCGGTCACCATCGGCAGATCACGAGCCCGCCCCTGTGGCCCGGATCCATACGCGTACGCGCGTCCTCGTCTCCACGCGCACCGCCTTTCCCTCCTCCCCGGCCGGCCTCCCTCCTCCTCAAGTACCAAATCAGCCGTCGCGCTCTCCACCACCACCACAGCCACCTCCCCCTCCCCTCCTTGCGCCGTCGCGTCAGCCTCGTAGCCGAGTCGACGTCGACGACGCGCGCGCCCACCCACAACTGCTGGGCGCCATGCTGCAGGCGGGCTCGGAGCGTGCGGCGCCGCTCCCGGGCGCGGCGAGGCTGTGGGTGCCGGGGATGAGCCCCGTGGCGGCGGACGGGGCGGGGGCGTCGGCCAGGGCGCGGGAGATCGCGCGGAGGCGGGACGAGATGCTCGGCATGCTGCGCGACCTCCCCGAGGCCGACTACGAGCTATCCCTCACCGACCTCGTCGACAAGACCGCCGCGCCCGGGGCCAACGGATGCGTGCCGCCCTTGCCCTTGCCGGTCGAGAGGAAAGAGGCGAGCCCGAGCCCGAGCCCCTTGGGTCTGGCCGAGTCCGGCGGGCAGGCCGAGCCGCAGCCGCAGCAGCAGCCGGCGAGGGCGACGGAGAGGAAGGGCTCCGCCTCCGCGAGGCGGCGCGGGGACGGCGGCAGCGGGGGCGGGAGCAGGAGCGGCCTCCGCAGCAGCAGCGACGGCGTCCTGCTCAACTTCTACATGCCGCGCTCCTTCACCCGCAGCTTCACCGCGCCGCGCCCCGCCCGCACCCCCTCCTTCTCCACCTCCGGCCGGGCCGCCAGCGCCGTCGCCCCCGACGACTGCAACAAGAGGTAATTCACTGGCCACAGAGCACGTACTACTTCCCTAGACATTCCATTTCATGCCACGGAACTCTCGTTCGGTCAATTGCCGCCAGAGCACGGCAGGAAGAAGAAATTCATCCAAACATGCACATGCGCGCGCACAAGCAAACTCATCCATACCAATCTCGAATTCTCGATGATTAATTAAGGTTGGCCTGCAAATCATCCGTCGTGCTCTCGTTTGCCCAGTCGTGGATAGATAATCATTACCACTGGTCACTGGATCGATTAGATGGTGCACCTAGTCATGCATAGGAACAAAGAAGCAAGCACATCGTGCTCTCTGTTTCAGTGTTGACCGGAACAGAGCAGCTGGCCGGCCAAATGAGGGCCGGCACGGCACGACAATTCCCGAGGCGAATGTGTGGGTAGATAGATGCCGGGCACGTCAGCCATGGTGCATAGTCGAGGCCACTGGTGCTGCTGATTGTTCCGCTCGCCGACTGAAAATTATATCCTGGAGTATTAGTTGCAGCTGTGAGGCGTTTGCAGCTAGCTAGTTAATTAGCTTGATCGATCATACCCATACATCTGGGCAACATAGGAGCTAGCCGATAGAGAAACCATTTGAAAGTGACTTGCCAAGGCACCGCTAGCTGATGGTGAGACAGCCAGCCAACCACATGAGCGTGGCCTGCCTGCCGGGTGCAGTTTGCAGCTTGCAAGTGTCGTGTTGCGCAGTGCAATCTGATTACTACTCCCTTAACTAAAACTGTGACACTTAGGGCCTGTTCGGAGTCCCTCCGCTCCACGAGGCCGCTCCCGGAGCTGGAGTTCCGGTTAAAAACTGCAGAGCGAGCGAACAGGTACTTCACAGATCCTGGAATAAATTCCACGCAGCGGGTGGACTGCCGAACAGCTCCTTACTATGAATCGAAGAGAGCGGTACTTAATTAGAAGAATATCTGATCGTGCTAAGGAAGAAAATCTAATATGCGAATCCAGCGTAAATCTCCTTTCGCGTGGAGAAAATCTGCACTTTCATCATGGTTTGCTTTCTTGGTAGTAAAAAAAAATAGTCAGTGCGATGCCAAACAGACTGACAGAGTCTTCTTAACTCTAATGTTTGTGCGTTGCGTTTGGTGGTGGTGCAGGGAGAGAGACGGCGACACGGTCAGGTGCTGGCCGCTGCCGTGGGACCGGCGGTGGCGCAAGTCGAGCCGGCGGCGGCAGGACCCCGCCGCCGCGACGTCCGGCGAGCTGTCGGCGATGCTGACGGCGGCGGACCACTCCGCTGCCGCGGACAGAGTCTGAACACCTTTATCTTTCTTGTTAGGTGAACCATGGTGAGCTCTTCTAAACGGCATCCGCCTCGGAGAAAAGCAAGGCAGATCTACGTACCAAACTACTGTTGAATGTGCACGCGCGTTTCTGCGGTTCTGTACATACGTACGTACGTACTTCACACGCAACGCAATACTGTCTGGTTGTTTAGTTTGTGCTATGAGTGCGGTGTAGGAGTGGCATGGACTCCATGTATCTCGACAACTAATTTGTCTGTACAGCATAGAACAAATATGCTATGGCATTCCCGGGCAGGATCAAATGCAACGGAGAGGCATGCTTTTTATTTACCTGGTTCAGTGCGCAACTTTGTCTGGGCATGTACAATCCAACCCTTAAAACCCTCCCTATACTTCCTGATCACTGCCCGGACCACCCAATCCTCCATTCTCAGCCCATATGTCAAGACGGATTTCAGTATCAATGGCATCTAAACGGCATCTGTCTCTCGCCGCCCTATTGCCATCAACCTTTCCGTGTCCTCGACAGTTGGTTTCATAAGGTACTCCGCTCCAAGCACCTTCACCACGGTGAGTGCACATTGTGCCGTGGTATTCAGGCATGTGGTCTCTCTCATTCGGATTTTAGTATCAATCGCATCTACAGTCTATATGTGGTCTCTCACATCCGGATTTCAGCATCGACGGCGTCCACGATGCTTGCTTATGATAAGGCCCCACTCGCGACGTGTTCTCGGTCGGGCTGCATTTTCTGGATGCACATAAACCTCTTTGTACGCATTGCACAGGCTGAGGAGGTGGCCCGATGCACATAGACCTACCTCTTTGTACACATAATATGAAGTTAAGTATAGGAGCTGGCCTATATTAATATGAAGTTAAGTGCAACAAAGTTTAGGCTCTTAAATTTTGAAGTGCGTCAAGTCCCATGGGAAGGGCTGAGATGGTTACAGTTAAGAGTCTAACCCAGGCATTGGGACAGGGATTTGCTCACACCGCAGCACTGCTGGATGAAGAAACCTAATTAACAAGACGCGCCATCTAGGCTATGTTCTCTAGAATGTATGGCGTCAGAAGAAACCAGCAGTTTCATCATGCTTGTTTTGATAACAACAAGGAGAATGACCCCTGTATACCTGTTAATTTGTTTCTTAAAAATTTGAATGATTGGAATGTTTTGCAGACCAATCCCGTAAGAGTAAGATGATGGAGGCTGGAGTGAAACAAGTGGGTGAGGTGGCTGGAGAAGTGTTCAAAGCAGCTCATGGATGGCGCCTGAAGACTAGGAGAATTCTGGGGTGACCAGTGTCAACCTACTCGGGACAAAAAATGTGTGTGCTGCGAAGAATAGCTCCTTCAACAGCAAACTTGCTTCCTTGTTTTCAGCCTGCCTTTTGATCTTCTGATGCTGAGACATCAATAATGATGTATGCTTTAAAAAGACATGTTTTCCTCCCCCCCAAGTAGGGTGGTGAAAACTGCGTAGGGGAGGAGTTTATGCTGCAGTTTTAGTCGTTTACTTTCCTTTGTAAGATATGGTGATTTCTTTTAATGGAAATCGAAGAGAATGCTCTCTTTTGTCAAAAAAAAAATTGACAGTGCGGTGCTAAGCAGGCTAACGGAGTCAAATATCGTGTTTGTGTTGGTGGCCGGGGAGAGAGACGGCCGCACTGTCAGGCAGTGGCCGAAGCAAAAAAGCAAACCTCACACGTCTGCTCTGTACTGCACGTCTGCGGTGCTGTACATACCTCACACGCCATACGCTAGCCTCCATGGGCGGGCAGGATCACATGGCCGCAGATTATCTATCGCTTTGTCACGTTGCGACCTAGACAAAAAATACATACAAAATGATCAATCTATCCTCTCCTCTGGATCAGCAGCGACATGATCCAGATCTTTTTTTCCAGGTCTCACAACGCAACGCAACAAGCCGAGATCAAAATGGCGTCCCCTCCACCTCAGCCAACAAGATAAGCAGCGCCTGTCCCGGCCACAACCTTACAATCTCGTCCATATCGGATTCTCTCTGCACCGCAGCATTGCTAGATGAACAACAAATCAAACCAGACCAAACGGCATCTACTACGTACATACGCTTGTGGCAAAGAAAGGCGAACAAAGGGAACAAGAAGAACAGACAGACAGACAGGGACATGGGGAAGAACGGACGGACGGACTACAAGAATCCTTTATTTAACACCATTCCTCGCGTCTTATTGCGGAGCTCTGCTGCTCGCCAAGCAACCTCGACCTCAGCAGCTCTGTGTCAACAACAAGGTTTTGGAAAGTGTCATGCTCTCTGTACCTAGCTCATCAAACACACACACCTGTGCAACTGATATATTCATAACAAGCCAACAAATGGACATGCTAGTACTTACATTGGAAACCTTAATCCAAGACTCGAGCGTGTTGATGGCCACCCCGGAGCGCTGCGTCTCCTGTGCCAGCGCGACACCCTCATGCAGAGTTTTGACTTTGCCGCTGACAAGGAGGGACGCCGCGGCGTTCAGAACCTATGGAGCAAAGCAGAAAATGATTCAAGTTTGGCACACGATTGAAGAACTGCTTCCCCAATGACATTTACGCTTAAAAAAAAAGAGAGATCTTCAGGGAAATAAAGGGCGGGCTCATCACGACAAACCATATCACTGCTGGGTAACATGATTTTTACAGGATGCTGAGTAAGCTCAATGTACATCGAGGAAGACGCAATCATATTTCTTCAGGGAGTATGCAAGGTACAGTGTAACTAAAATGAGAGGAGTAAGGATGAACTTACAAGGGCATCTGCAATTGAGCCTCTTTGTCCAGCAAGAACATCCTGGAGAACTTTTGCGTTGAACGCAGGATCGCCTCCTTTAAGATCTAATAATGTGCAGCGAGGAATGCCAAAATCCACTGAATTGTAATAAAATGGAAAAAAAAGGTGAGACTGAAGTTTTTTCTTTTAATAATACCATCACTGCATATTTCACAAGTTAACATAAAGCATGTTCAAGGGATTATCTCCATTTCTTTTATGAGTTCCAAGAACAAATCTTACATGGATCGAAGAGCATTTTTTCAATCTTTCCTGGAGTGACATCAAGGATATATCCAGGCCCTACAAAAAGTTGACAAAGAATCTTCAGTTAGATGCAAAATATATCAGTTTTATGATCAGAAAGCTCCAAGTTAATTTCTCAAGTGGCAATAACAGTAGAGCACCATAAGTACACTAGTATTAAGTGTGTGTTCATACCAAGTGGGCTTATTTCGTCCAAACCCTTCGAATGGACAACCAATGCTCTCTGCATTCCAAATTTCTGAGCTGCTTTAGCCATCTTGGTAACCTATCAACAAAAAAATTCCATGGATTAGAACAGAGTATTACATGTAATGACAACAGTTGCATATAGAGCTTGTCACGAGACTATCTCTATGGCTTCTGAAGCGCTTTCCTACTTACTATTTGCTTGTTCAGTGTCGGTGTATCAGTAATCTTTGTTAACAACGGAATTAACTAGAAACTGAAAAGGAAGAATCACATATTTGAAGGCAAATTCGGTTAGCAACTCTACAACAGATGACTACTGGTTGTGTTTATTTGTTTATCTAATAATATTATGATTGCAGCATATATTAGCTTAAAAAACAACTGTATACATACTCAAGTCCAAAGTTCATAACAACACCGGATGATGACCATGGAATTATGTGGATCATTAAATCATCAATTTAAAAATGGTGTACATAGAACATGCTATGGTTGCTTTTACCGTTTGGTACAAATAGTTACTACAAGAAAATAAAAGATGAATACAAGATACTTACTATGTTCTCATGGTAAACACCAATAACAGCGTAAGGTACCCTTGCTGGATTCAACAGAGGACCAAGGATATTGAAAACTGTCTTTATCTTCAGCTTCTTCCTCACAGGTCTGACAATTTTCATTGCCGGATGGTAATTTGCAGACATCATGAAACCAACACCCACCTCATTGACGCACCGTTTAATACCCTGGTAACAGGAAAGGGAATAACTGATATTAACCCACCAGGTTTTCTTAAGATGCACACACAGCACTGAAATATAATATGTGAGGGGTTAGAAGTTCAAGGACAGCTACCATTCCATGCGTGACTGAAAGAATAAACATTATAAGCAAATAACCGACGTGCCGGTCGACTATGCGTTTATGCAACTATATAATGCACAAAGCTACAAGATCTGGAATAAATATTGCAAAAAAGGTCATGACCAACAATCAACTCCATAGTATGTAGTTTATGCAACTATATAATGCACAAAGCTACAAGATCTGGAATAAATATTGCAAAAAAGGTCATGACCAACAATCAACTCCATAGCATGTAGTTTATGTGACACAAAAGTGGGTGTCATTGCGTATTTTGATTGGTTAAGAAAAGTATGTAGCACCATGCAACCCCAGTTTTTGCCCAGTTGGACCAATTGTGTGAGTAACTTTGAATGTTTGTTTACATGATTTGATAGGTGGAAACCAACATTCAACCGGGAGCGTGTTCCTTCTTTACCAATAATAAGAATACCAAAATAAAGATGAGAGTCAAAGGCCCAGATCTATGCATCCATCTCAACGCATTGATTTATTTAGATGAAAAGGGGGTGTATGTTTGCCTAAGTCACGGTGGTTGGTAAGATGCCCGTGCTACTTTGCAGTACCAACATATAGAAAAGTTCCCTAAAAAAACATACATAGAAAAGTCAAAGCAGCCAAGAGGTGCCTCTGACAGTCTGATTACTTCTCAAGGAATACATCAAGTGATGTCTGATAACAACGGCTGTTTCATCCGACAAGTCGCAATCTATCTCCAGTAGCAGGAGGCACCCCTTGCGGTATGATTTGCATTCGATGTGCTAGCTAGTACAGCATTAGAAATCGATGCACACATACTGTACAGGCTATTAATAAGATATCAGGCACCAGAAAAGCAAGTGCAGAACGGAGGAAAAAGAGCAATCATAAGGCCAATCGGGCAGTACCTCGGGTCCCAACTCGATGTTGACGCCCAGCGCCTCAAGCACATCGGCGCTGCCGCAGGCCGACGAGCTCGCCCTGCTCCCTTGCTGCAGAAACGCACGGGAGAGGACATCAGTACAGTACATAACGCGCGTGTGCAATCCGATACAAAAGGTGGGGGCGAGAAGTCAGAATACCTTGGCGACCTTGGCGCCGGCCGCGGCGGCGAGGATGGTGGAGCCGGTGGAGATGTTGACGGTGTCCGCGCCGTCGCCGCCGGTGCCGACAATGTCGACGGCGTCGTGGAGCCCCTCGACCAGGACGCAGTTGTTCATCATCGCCTTGGCCAGCCCGACAATCTGAAGAACGGCTTGGAAAAAAAAAACCAGATCAGTGGCCGCAGAAATTTCGCTCCATTCCTGGCAGCGTGTCAGTTCAGAAAAAATCAGAGACCTCGTCGTAGGTCTCGCCCTTGGCCCGGAGGAGCACGAGGAAGGCGGCGATCCGCGCCTCGTTCTTCTCGTTGAGCAGCAGCTGCAGCGTCGCCTCCGCCTCGTCCTCGGAGAAGTCGGCCCCGCCGATCAGCTGCTCCAGCACCTGGCGCCGTCACGGCCACAGGACACGAGATTGAAAGGAAACACGGTCAATCACCGAAGGGGAACAGAGGGAGGAGGCATTGCGGCGCGCGCGAACCTGCTCGAAGGTGGCGGTGCCCGGGGAGGCGGCGGGGGCCGGCGCGGCGGCGGGCTGCACGGCGACGCGGGCCGGTGGGAGGCGCCGGGCGGGGGCGATGGGCCGCGCGGCGCTGGGGCGGCGGAGGAGGGGGGAGGGGGCCCCCGGGGCGAGGGGTTTGGGGGAGCAGAGCTTGAGCGAGGCGGTCGCCATTGGATGGATTCGGGGGGTTGGTGGGGGAGAGATCCCGGTGGCAGAGGAGGGAGGCGCCGGCGGCAGGCGGTTTTATATGCGGCCGCCGCTGACTGGGCTTGGATTTTTGTCACTCCGGGGGAGGCCCGCCGTCTGCCTTGTGATCCTGTCCGTCTGCAGCAGCCACGGGAGCCACCCACACCGAGCGGCCTTTTCTTTGACGTGCAAAATATTCAATTGCCTTTTTCTTGCAAAAACCCTCGTGTAAGGGCATCCTCCCTCGAACCACCCCTGAATTTTGTCGTCAAACACAGTCGTGTATCAATCCGCTAAGCAGTCCGGACATCATTTTTCTCACAAATTGAGAAACAGTAAAACGGGGCGAGCTATGCCCCTCCACAGTGATTCGACTTCTTCAGCCGTTGGATTCTGCATACAAATGCACCAGATCGCTCAACTATCCCGCAGTGCACGCGTGAGCCTTTTTTATCTCGCCAGTCCCGAGCTTCATGACTGGCCCATGTCTATGGGCTGCTGCTCCGTTGACCGACTTAGACGTCCTCACATTAATCGGGCCGAGGAACCGTCAACGGGCCGCAGTTTCTCTCTTATGTACGAATTGGGTGTTAATCCGTGGGCTTCTTGTATGCAGTTGTCTCATGGATCGTGGCGCGTGAGATGACGGGTGGCGGCGGCAGGTTACTGGCGACGGCGACAGCGGCGGCAGGCGATGTGGACAGGACGAGGTGCGGCACCACCAACGACTTAAGAGTACGAAGAAAGAAGAGGAGTGCTTGATCCATCTAGCACAACTGCTTAGGAAGAGAAAGAGGGTTGAAGAAGACATGGGATCCAATCCAGGTGTCCACCGTTGCACCATCTGGCCGCAACATCTACGATTTACCAGAGTCAGCGCCTTCCGTCATGGTAAGATTTCGTTATGAATTGTTACTAGGATTCCTGCATGGTACAATTATTTTGTTCTGCTCCAATTAGCACTCATATCTTAGTTTGTGTTGCGAACGTTCCGCTGCCAACTCCCTCTAGATGCCCACTCAGCTCCAAATTAATGGTCTACCAAGTTGTTTTGGGTATGTGTAAGAAAAGCAAGCAAACGACATGAGCAAATTGTACCATGTAGCTTGGTAGTCACATCATGATTATAGATATATATGTTGCTTGCCATCAGAAAAATGCAGTCCACTATGATTACAAATATATATATACACTGCTTCCCTGGAGAACCTGTTTCTATTGTTTTTTGTTTACGGGCTGTTTCTATTGTTGCTCCTTCAATCGTTTGGTTGCGAGCTCTCTTGAGCATTGCTGTGGCTGCCAGCAAGCACTCGTGGCGCCTTAGGCCTCAATTCATTTGTTCGTGTGCTGTGGCAGGTCTAGGTTAGCTAGGCATTTTTTTTTTGCTATTCGATGAGGACGGTTTGTTTTGTATTTTATTTTAGTAAATATTTGTACATTTGGCGATTCACACTATCTTAGTGATGTGTTCATAAACAATGACGTACTCCCTGCCATGTTTAAGAAAAAAATTGCTTGAATTTCTCCAATGTTAATTCAATTGTTACAACGGTGGTTGTGCACTTTATGGCAGTAGGTTAAACATGGAGACGGAGTGTTGTTGTTAATTTTAATTTGCTTCGATGAGAACATAGAGCAAAACCTTTTATCTTATGAATCCTCCTTTGTATTGATGGGTGATGACATTATTTGTTATGGCCTTTCATCTAATGTACTCTAATTCAGATGGAACAAATATTTATAATACCAAGATTTTTATTTTCAAATTTTTATGTCATTTCATTCTTAAGATGAACGGGCGCGGCAACGCGTGCTACCATGTTCTAGTACCGCTGCCACGTAGGACTCGGACACCGCTGCCACGTAGGACTCGGACACCGCCGGCCCACTCAAATCCTTTCTTTCGGTCCCATTCTTTTTCACTCCCCCCCCTCCCCCCCTCCCCCGCCCCATGCTTTGCATCCGTCCCCTCCTGGGTCGATGTTGTCGATGTACTCTCTGGCCGCCGCCCAGGCATTGCGAGATGTCCACAGCCCCCACCCACGCACCCTCTCGCCTTGTACAACGGCATGCTTCACCCAAGATCCGTCTGCAGCCAGGTACCCTTCGCCCCCCTGTCGATGTTGTCCATGGGGGACACCACGCCCGACAGGTGTTCGGTCAAATGTCACTGGGCTTATTTTCGAACTTCATGTCATTTTTAGAGTAAGAAGGATGGTGGGATACTAGGTGAAGGGGGAAGAGTTATTGTACGATGTGTGATTGGCCGTATTTGCGGACTTCATAGGCTGAAGCAGAAGGGAGCCTTTTGGCAGTGCGTGCATGGTTCGTTTCATGCGCGAAAGCACACTGCGCTCTATGACATGCACATCATCCATGAACATGGTGTCAAATCCTTAGCGTATCGATGGTACACGATCCGGGACTGTGTCATGAAGTATTGTGGTGCGATTGATCGGCTTGCGCGTGACGACCATGGAGATCATAAGTTTTTCTTCTTCTTGCTCTACATATTGATTGATTGCTTCATTCATTCACTCATTTGTTGTTGTACGTTGTGTAGCCTGCACGCATTGCCGTGATAAGCTACATGTCAAAGGGCAGACCATTCACGCATATACATTGTTGGATGAAACTCAAGGGATAGTATGTGTGGGATAACATGATTCATCCGCGAACACCTAGTTGAACACACGGTTAATCTTGTTGCATTTGAACTATTGTTGTACTAGACATATTTATATGTTATTTATGGATGATTTGTACTATTTTTTATCTGAACTTTAGATGAATTCTGTCGTGTTTGATGGAAATCGTCCGGTTAGTTGATCCGGTTTGAAATGTATGTTGCTACAGTTGGATGTCCGGCTCCCGCATCCGTGTATGCAGACTGCTCTCTTATGTCTGCTGATGGATGCGATGTCTGATTTGGGGGTTAGTTGTGGAGATGCCCTAACCCATACTTTCTCGCACGCCTACTAGCATTCTCTCCTCATCTCTTCTTCGCTGGCGTTATGGGTCGGAGTGGAAGGGAGAGGGGCTCGATTGCCTTGTATATTTCCTCGAAGGCGCTTCTCACTCCTTGGTGCTAGTTGATGATTTGCAATCTCATGTGTCAGAGTGGTTGGTGGCATGGGGGCGTCGACGACCTAGCTTTGTGTCTTGGGCATGAAAGGTGGTGGTGTTGGCGTCGAAGCGTCTACGGGAACGATGATGCAGGAGCGAGGTCGGAGACACGGCAATGATCGAGGGTAGTCGGCTCTTCTATGGCGTGTCCGCGGTATCGTCTCGGCTTGTTTGTTGCTATGAAGTCTTGCAATGACGAGCAACATGTGGTTCATTGGGTGATCTTCTGCGGCGCTAGCCATGCCTAGTTCTCCCTCGTAGTTCTCAGTCAGAGTCAGAGTAGCATTTGTGTGGTTGCAAGTCGCTGGGTTCTGGCTTGGTTATTCCTACAACCCCACACGGCCTTTTACAGTGTGGGTTGAGTCGACGATCGCCTACGGTGAAATCAGACTCATGTGCTCAAGATTTAGGGATGATGATGACACATCTAGGGAAGGAGTGATGACGATGATGCTTGTGCATTGCCTCGTCGAGGCCCTCTTTGAAGCGGTGTGCGTGGGTACTGTGGTGATTTTTGTCCGGTTTCCATAATTAACTAGACTATCGGGTTTCCGCTTACATTTACTTAATTAACCGATTTTCGTCTTAATTAATTTTACAGGAATCTTGTCTTTTCGAACAAAAAAATATTACACAGGAATCTTGTCATTTCAAAGAAAAAAAACACTACGCTACAAGTCTCAAATCCCCTAACTGTTGTAGCACGTGCATATATGCTGCTGTTTTGGCCGTTCAAAGTCGAGGTGAGGAGGGAAAACAGAAAAAGCTCGTGTTCGTGGCGACCCGTCCTGCGAGCTCGTTCGATCAACATCAATGGTAAGTTTTTTCCTCGCCTCTTGTACGTACGATTAGGTCGTCCTGGCTGCACTGGAAACAAAACTTTTTTCACTTTTTTATACCCCGTCAAAACAAAGAAAGAAAACGTCCAGCTTTGCTCGTTCCTCTCGTAATTCTTTGCGCGATCGGTTCATTGTGTGCACCGCACCCCACGTTGTCTCGATCCCTAGATGAGACGGCAACTTATCCCCGAGTCTGAGGCCACCCCACCTACCCACTTACCGCATGACATCATCATGAAGATAATCTTTGTTATCTTTGCTTGGAGGGTGAAATCTCATGTTTTATGGCCCCTACACAGAGATGACACGTATATGTAATCGTCGCCTACCCTACGCTTGACTACTGCATCACCGGCACATCATTGACTCGCCGGTGCTGATGAATCCACCCTGCATATGTTCCTCAGGTGCTCGCACACACGGGCCATCTAGGACGTGATGCTCCCCGACGGTCGTCTCCTCGATGAAAGATCTCTGTCGTGGCGCACCCTTGCCTGGCATGCCCTCCTCCCCTCCCCTACGATCCTCGATGGCGACTGCCACCCTATTGGAGATTTTGAAGAGGAAGAACTCATTGGTCTTTCGTCATGATCACCATCACCACCCTTGCTGGTTGCTCGCAACATTGTCGCTAATGTCCTGCTGTGGCACTGGCGATTCTCTCGGTCAATTTACAAGACCAATCTAGATGTTTGGGTTCAAAATTTCTCTGTTGTAGCGTGAGTCTGTGCTAAAAAAAAATCAGTGCTCCCAAATGCTTTTAAAAATAGCATTTTCAGAGCATCGATTTTTCTTCATTTGACACGGCTTTTAAGAATGTGATTTCACGATGAATTTTTACAAGCACCTGAAACTTTTGTCAAAAAAAATCAGATTTTTTTTTAAAAAAATAATAATTTTGTTCTTATTTTAATGTTTATCCAAACTCATCTGGGAAACTCCGCATCCAGAGAAATGGCACTATTCCATTCCATTCCATTTGCGGACGGGAGACACACACGTGCCCGTGCATCACGTACTTTCGTGGCTTGACGGTGATCCGCGAGCGAGGGAGCGGCCGGGTCCAAGGCATACAAGTCCAACGCCGGCTGCGGCGAGGACTGGACTCACTCAACGCCGGCAGCAGTCCGTACCTTTCTTCCCTGCTCCTGCTCGCAGATCGGCGCCCTTCTCCGGACGCCGCCGTCCCGTCCACCGAGTCGCCCTCACGCCTTGCTCTAATTTTGTGCTGCTCCTCCGGCCGTCTCCACTTCCATCTTGGCCCCTGACACGCACGAGAGAAGAGAGCAGCGAGGTTGGTGGCGTGCGTACGGATGCACAACCAAAACTACCGTATGCCGGTACGAATATTCGTGCGGTGCGGTTGGTGAGCCACCGGTTGTGTTGCCGGCGATAGCCCGGCGGGACAGACGTGAAGAAGCTAGCTCGGCGTCTGCGTCGATCCTCTCACCTCACGTGTGGCGTGCACGTGATTGGCGTGCAGATGCTGAGGAGAATACCCGACTAGTACTACGTCATGTGACACACAGATAGTAGAGTCAGTCAGTCGCGGCGATCACACAATGCCATCTAACTTGCGCGCGGTTTCCACGTGGAACGAGAAGCTGTGAAGAAAACACAAGCTTTTTTTTGTTTTGCGCGGGTGAAGAAAACACAAACTTTAGTTCGTCTCCAACCAAACTCGTCGACTGCCCCCTCCGTTTGAACTAAAATCACGTCACTTATTTATGGATGAAAGGAGGCAATAACTTTTTAAACGCTTCCTCATATGCACTGAGCGGCAGGTTTCGCATCTACTACAAAAAAAAGGAAGAATCCACTTCAGATAACCACGTCTCTGTTAGGAAGCGTGTGGAATGGCTGGGAGCTGGGAGTTGAGGCGTGAACAACGATTTGGAATTCCTAGCAAATCCTTCAACTCCTCGAATACGATGGGATTTCACCAGGGGTGGGTGGGAACGACAAGAAAACCAAGAAAAACTTTGTCAGAATAGAGGGAAGACGAGACGAAGGAATCTTTCAATGAGTGTAGCCGGCTGCTCAAATTTGAGCAAGAGGGGGAACTTTTGAGGCTTACCTCCTCAAAAACGAAATCTTTCAAGGAGCTGAGTGTTTTTCAAAGTTTGATTAGAGATGCCCTTACAGTGGAGAGGATCAGATCTAGACTAGATCTACTACTAGTTATATAAGAACAGATACACACAAAATGCCTACTAGGTCCATTCTATACTAGACACGCCAAAACTAGATCGAAATTGACAGCAAACCACACAAAACCAAACCAAACCAAACAGCAAGGAGTCAGTTCATTTCTTTCTTTCATCTCAGCACAGCAGGGCTAATCTAGCCACCGGGTGACTCCATCTTCTTCGCTCGCAGCTGCGAGTACCTCAATGGACACGTCCAATACAGCCTACAGAAATCCCAACCAACAGAAACCAGGGTGTTACAGACAACTAGACAAGTATTTTGAAATATACTCCCTCCGTCCAAAAAAGCTTGTCCCTCAAATGGATGAATCTAGCACCAAGTTAGTGCGAGATACACCCATTTGAGAGATAAGCTTGGGACAAGTTTTTCCGGACGGAGGGAGTAGCAGCATTGTTCTCAAAGCGACATCGAGAATCAATCCATGGCAAAGTGCACGTACCAAGGAATTTCGGCTGTTGATAAGCTTGCACCCCTCCAGCAAGGAGCCTTCCACTTCCAGCACCCAGCCCTCCCAGATATCGAAACTATGGCTTGCAAACACAAACTCCATCTTCCTATTGATCTGTTAACATGTTGAAAGGCGGTTGCATGTCAAGCGTCGTCAACCGAGGGTATCACTATCAGGAAAGATCGCAAGAGAATTTCTATTTCCCAACCACTTTGACTAGCTCCAATGGAATCAAGATTGGGAGACGTATACTTTACGGAAAAAAAAATAGAAATGCACTGGTAGGAATGTGTTGGTTGCATGCTAACTAAGGGCAATCAAGAATCTTTAGTATAAAATTTCAACAGAGTAATTGTGCAAGTAGAGTATTCCTACCCACAAAACTTGAGGTGAAACAAGTAACAGCGACAAAGCATCAAATCCAAAATTATGAGCATACAACACGTGAATGCTGCCTTTTGTTGTTAAGTTCAGATAAAGGCACTTTCTAAAGTCAAACAGAACAGAACAGATTGTGTACATCACCTGCAACAGTTTGCCACCAGCAACAAAGGATCGTAATCCCATCAGATCCTGAAATGTCAATTTGTTTAACCGTTTTAGTACCGAATATGCATCGCACTTGAATAAACTATGAGACTGAACAACCAACAACCAAAATGATAGGGGAACAACTAAAGTCATACCTTGTTTTTGAAAGTGACAAGGAACTGAGCAGCAGGGTCCCTGTTCGTAGCATTTGACACAACATCAAGGATCCAACCACCACCACCAGCAAGTCTTTGTCTTGCAACATGGAACCCTGAATTATCTTTTGCTCTCAAAGCTACAACATAACCATCTTTTAGTGTATCAGGGCATTTTCTACCAAGCACGACAGGTAACTTCTTCTCCGAAGTTATTTCCATTGGGGATTCAGCAGGAGATTTCTGCTTGTACTTTGAGTCCTCAGGGGAAGCAAACCGTGAACTTGAACTTACCACCTGGTCTCTGCCACTCGTTGCATTATCATCATCTCTGCGGAAGGAATAATTACTGTCACTCTCTACAGCAGACAAGTCGTCTGTTTTCTGAGATCTGCGGTGAGCAGGTCTTTTTTTCCCTTTCTTTCCAGAGCGACTACGCCTTCCTTCTGTTCGTGAGCCACTATTTTGTGATGATTGCCCTGGAGCTTGAGATTCTTTATACTGGGATGTGGCTCTTTTCTTTTCATGGTTGAGAGTTAAATGGCTTTCATCAGTCTGATGTTCGCCATCAAAAACTTGTGAATGGTTATCTTTTGTTCCTCTGTCTTGATCATCTTCATTTCCAGCTTCACTAATTTCCTCATCTTCATCAGAAATTGAACTACTTGGAACAACACCATCAAAGAAAAAGGACTGTAGTATTGTGATTGCTTTCTCTCTTATTTCCATCCACACTTCTTCACTATAGTCTGCACTTCGAGGAAGAATTAGAACATTTGGCATCTCCCTAACCTGTAACAAATACATATTAGCCATCAATTTTCCGAGAAACAAGTAATACAGTGATAGCTGTAAAAAGGGGCACCAATTGCCTGCCCTTACTTCACACTAATGGTCTGTCTGTTTGGACAAGAAAGGTCTTGTAGCTAGTTTGTTGTTTCACTGCTACTGTGCTACACATCTTAATGCTATACAAAATGGTCAACTTCTAAATGAAGGAATGTTAAAATAAAATAAATATTTTCTCTTTCATTTTGTTTCAGAGATTCCTCTTCATTGGAGCCATATCAGGAATAATATGGCTTTCGAATGATGATGCAGTTCGATCTTAGATATACTTATTCCAACCCAAGTGGCCATTTACGGACAACATCCATATCATAAGTTTAAATTCCATACCCATGCTTCCATCCATTGTGGACCTTCAACACCATCCAATGCACAACCAGCTATGGTACCATCAAGCAAGAGTTGTTTGAGCGCACAGTCATCTATAAGTTGGCAACTACCAGTGTTGACAATGAATGCTCCTGTGGAATTTAAAAGAAAAGCGACTCACTATTTTAGATCTCAGAGTACTGAAAGTGCTATAAACTTATAATGCAACAAGCAGAACAAAAAAAGAAGCAAGAAAAATCGTACCAGGCTTAATGTGTTGCAGGCAGTCCCCATTAAGTATATGCATTGTGTCATTTGTTAATGTACAATGCAGTGAAACAAGATCACTTGCTGCCAACAGATCATTGAGAGTATCCATTCTCCTAGCAGCAGCAGGAAATACAATGGAAGGCCGCCGCTTTTTCCCTTCAGCCTTCAAAGGGCACGATACTGGAGTTAGAAAAATCGAAATCCGACCAACAGTATACACCCACCTATGCGCACTTGCAGGAGTGTGATTTGGAAAATCACCACAGTTTGTACCAATTTTGCATAAGTTACCAGTGTTTTTCATTTGTACTTCCCAGGAAGGAAGAAATTGGTAGGAACCTTAATAACTCAGCAACTTAAGACTAACAGTAGTACTAGACTAGTCAAAATCACAGACGAATGAGAGCATTAATCTCACAGCATTCCAGCCTCATATCATAACCTGAATGGTTAGTGAAAGACTGACTGCGAATCATCAGAAAGCAATTCCTGAAGCGCAGGAGGGAAGTTGCAGATCGGGCGCTTACCAGATAGCGCGGGTCGAAGTAGAGGACGCTCATCCGGAATGCGAGGCTGCGGGTGGCGAGGCAGCGCGCGGCGGCGGAGCGGCCGACGATGCCGAGCACGAGGCCGCGGCAGCGGCGCATCCCGCGGCAGAGCGGCTGGACGGAGCCGAGGCAGCCGGCGGCAACGGCGGCGGGGGAGGAGGAGACGTGGCGCGAGAGCAGGTGGGTGCGGCGGAGCAGGCCGAGGAAGAGCGCCATGACGGTGTCGGCGACCTCCTCGGCGCGGTTGGCGTCGACGTGGACGAGGCGGAGGCCGAGGTCGGCGGCGGCGGCGGCGTCGGCGGCGCGGTCGGGGGAGCCGAGGCAGAGCAGGAGCTGCCAGGGCCGGAGGCGGCGCTGCGCGGCGCGCGGCAGGTAGGCGAGCGACGGGAGCAGGACGGCGGCGGCGGACTCGACGCGGCCCGAGCCGACGGCGGAGAGGGAGACGTGCTCCACCCCCGCCACGCCCGCCAGCAGCTCCCGCTCCGGCGACGGGTCGTCGAGGCAGTTGAGCGACACCACCAGCGGCAGCCCCGCGGCGGCGCCGGCCGGCGAGTGGGCCATCGTGGGCCCGCGGGCGCCGGAGAGCCGGTCGGATCGGGGGGCGGGGAAGCGCTCCGGCGGGGGCTTTTGCTTTGGTTTGGGGGAACGGATTGCTGCGCGACGCGCGACCTGTCAGAGAGGGAGGGGGGGAGAGGGGTGGGCCCGGGCCCACCGGTTCACGAGGCGAGCGTGGCAACCGCCGGATTCAATTCAATTGTGTGCAGATCTCACTGCCGTTCCGTTGCATCCGTCGCTGCCTGTTTTGGTGTACCAAATTTGCGCCAGCACCTTTGCTGCTAGCAAACGCCTTGTTTTTCTTTTCCATCAAAAAAATTCGGTGAAAACCAGGTTATCACGAAAAACATGCCAAAAACCTATAGGGAGTGCTACACGTCAGTCGGCGGCCTCGCAACCAACCTGTGGTAGGACAGGACAGTGGTATCCCCGGTCCATCAGAGTTCAAGTCATACATTTACATTGGTGCTGGCATTTTCCTGAATTTATTTCAGGCCTTCCGGCGATGTGCATTCAGTGGGAGAAGGTGCTCCCGTCGACTAGGAAGGCGTATGTGGCAACTTCATGAATCTCAAGATGATGTGTCGGCTCCGTCTCTCGAAGGTGCTCGTAGGGATAGGGTGTGTGTGCGCTTCATAGGGATGAGTGTATGATTGTGTACGTACGTACTTGTTCGGAAAAAGAAAGATCCCCCGCCTAACGAGCCATTAATTTAACGCCGGATGGTCGTCAGACGAGCTTTGCAACAAGGATGCTGCTGCACTCGGACATTTGCAACAGAGTTCATGTTACAGAACTTTTGCAACATAGGTATTCGTGCAGAATCTTTTTGCACCAGAGCTAATGCTGGAGATTATTTTTTGTCTTTACCTTTTATGTGGTGCTATGGGAGAAAATTATACAACATCACTGGTGTTGCAGAAATCTGTCTTGCAGTAGGGAGGATGTTGCAAGAAAAAAATCCGCCGTCGTACGCCGTGATCTCCCATCGTATGATGGTGAGGGAGGAGCAGCGCCGCCCGTCCTTGCCATCGCGCCGCTGCCGACAAGTGTCGGGACCTCTGACCAAGTCACCTCGCCGCCATCCTCCTCTCCGATGACGAGCACACCAATGAGCATGCCGGAGCACTGCGATCACCGACCACCGACTTGTTGCAGAAATTCCGACGACCCACCCTACAACACCCACCCATGGTGAGGCGGTCTCCCGCGAAATCCAACGACGACCTACACCACCCGAACATCCTTGTAGCGTCTCCTTCAAAAGAGCCCGGCGACGACGTGGTTTGCAACAAAGGCCGAGTACGGAAATGATTCTGAAACATGGGTCAAGTTGCAGGAAAGTGAAGTGGCGGAGGTTGGCTCCCGACTGTCTGACAATGAAGATTTGACGGGCACGAAGGTGGTTGACGCGGGCAGGTAGATCTGTCGGGTGAACACAAGCGTTTTCCAAACTATATTACAATTAATCTGAAATTTCTAAAATAAGAAGTAAATTTGGGAAGGTGATGTTCTACAAGCACGTAAAAAATCAAACTTGGGATCGATGTCATCAAACATGTATGGAAGACCCCAATTCAAGGATGATTAGTGACAAATAGTACAACACTAGGGGTGGATCAACGAGCTGCTCGGCACGTTAAGACTAGGCTCGTTAAACTTAACGAGCAGAAAAACTCTGCTCGGCTCTGTTCGTTTGAAGCTCGTTAAGCTCGTGAGATCTCATGAGCACTCGTTCACAGACAAGACTATGTTACGGCCTACTAAATGAGTGTGTTGGTGTGTTTTATAAAGTAAGACGGTGACTACAAAAGGATGTGCACTAGTTAATTTGTTGCCTCATATGGGCTAGGTTGTGTCGATTTGATTGAATAGATGGTCTGATGTGCTATAAATTGTCGTCATAAGGTAAAAATGCGGTGTATTGTATTAACGAGCTGCTCGTGAAACTCGTTAACTCGTTCGTTAAGCTTAACAAGCTAAAATCAATGATTAACTCTGATCATTAAGAATCGAGCTACGAGCTTAACGAGCCGAGCTATCGAGCGCTCATTAATCTCGTGAACTACCAGCTTTTGGTCCAACCCTATATAACGCCACTATTCATGCACAGTTTGTAATTTTTTTTCTTCGCTCCCAAATGCACACTACTTTGAACTTCTAACTTCACATGTTTATCAGACAACTTCTTTCCCAAACGTCTTTTAAATACTTTTTGAATATATCGAAACATGGTTCCCGTTAAGTCTTTAGTGTAACTTGATTTGCATTGGAGATTTCCTCGTTTTCCAGGTGACAAACGCCTTGTGCTGTGCCCCCTTTGCTCATGTAACTAGTAATCGATAAGGATGAGTCTTACCAATTGGTGTTTAGATGAGCTCTAGTTCATCTAGTTATGAATCCGGGTAGAGGTAATTTCGCACAGAAAATGGGCTCGAGGTGTAGAAAAATGTCCAGAAAATATATAAAACCTCCGTGTAATATGAAATAGTAGTACAATACACTGATTTTGCACAAATCTTCACATCTCTTGCTATTTGAAAAAGACGTAAGGTTGCGAGTCAGTCCATTCCTCCTTCGTCAGACCCTTATTTTATCACTACTCGGTTTTCCCACTGTTTTCCTTGAAAACCGCCGCAATGCCCATCACTTATTGAATTTCCAAATAAAATATATTTTCTTTAGTAAGCCAATAAGTACTTACCAAATAAGTATTTTTATCAATATTTTTACACAATCGTATTAATACTGATAGGTAAATCACATACTAACATATTAGAAAATTTATACATTCCTGTAATACACAAACAATTATCTATTTTTAAAGATAAAAGTACCTAAGGCTCGGCTATGAGAAATCTTCCAACCGAAAACAAAGGCGAGAAAGGCTATATGTTTATAAACCAAATAGCTATTTAAAAATAACATCCGGTCTCAGATGTAACATCAAATCTTTTAGGAAAATATTTCAATCAATAAAAGGATTAGAGCATCGAGCATAACTCCCGATGGGAAGGGATCAAAAGAGGAGACGTGTCAAATTGACATTGAGACATGGTGATGGCTATGATGGATAAGTTATCGATTTTTGGATTGATTTATTCATGAATAAATTATGAACATGTCATTAACAGTGTTAAACTCATATTGATATCTTATCATGTAAGCATGTGCTGCGTATATAGCAGATACATCTACGTAAATAGCTAGTACGTTAACCACAGAAATAAACATGAGGGGGATGAACAGATCATACCCTCCTATCGGCCAAGCCATAGTCGCGATGGTGATTGTATCCTCGGTAGCCTTCTTCTCGGACTCGGTCTGACTCACGATTAGTGGCTAATCACACGGGGTAGCGGACGAAGACGAACGGTGGCGAGCAGCCGCGTATGAGACGCTCCTCAAAAACCTAATCCCCTTCTCCTAGTGCAGGATTGCAAAGGACAAAGGTCTGGAGGCCTGCTCTCCCATATAGCCGTGCACGTGGCGGGCGGGATGGGATCACCGAAAGCAGCAACGAGTGGAGCGCCGGTGGGTTGTGTGTGAGGAGGCAAATGCGAGCTGATGTGGGTGAATGCTAGGGTTGTTGATGCCTCCAATATATTAGGGTTGTGGTAAGAAGACGTGGGCTCGACCATGCTCGAGTAGACAACAATTCATGATTTGACGTTTCGGATTCGTAGCGCGTTCGTTAACAATCGTAATTAATTACTTCATCTACCCCATAATGTAAGACATTTTTTTATTTTAATGTAGTGTCAAAAAATATCTTACATTATTGGATGGATGGAGTACTAATTAAATTTTCGTTTCTAACCGGCAAAAAATAACTACACACATGACATAGGCTTGAGCTCGGCTCATTCATGAAACATGACGCAAGTGAGGTGAGACGGGTGGCGGAGGAGGAGCACGCAGGAACCACTTTTATTCTCATGCTTCAATAACATGTGAAATAGAATCCTTGTACGCCTTGTTCAATTAAACCTTCGCTCAAAGAGATTGGAGAGGATTGAAGGGGATTTAGAGAGATTTAGACCTCTTGGGATTTAATCCCTCTTAATCCTCTTCAAATCCACCTCAACCGAATAAGGCCTTAAAAAGGTCTAAAACTTTCTCCACTCCTGGGATAGCATTAAACTTACATTATGGGATGGATGGAGTACTAATTAAATTTTCGTTCCTAACCGGCAAAAAATAACCGCACACATGACGCAAGCAAGGCGAGACGAGTGGCGGAGGAGGAGCACGCAGGAATCACTTTTATTCTCATGCTCCAATAGCATGTGAAAGAGAATCCCTTGTAGGCATTGTTCAGTTAAACCTTCTCTCGGGATTTAAACCCTCTCAATCCCCTTCAAATCCATCTCAACCGAACAAGGCTTTAAGAAGGTCTAAAACTTTCTTCACTCTTCAGATAGTATTAAACTTTGACCACCTAGTCATGACACCTGCATGGGCCTTTAGAGTTTTTTTTTCTGAAATTGTTTTATGGGCCTAAAGCCCATCTATATAACAAGCTAAGGCCGGCGATTTACACGCTTGGTGGGGTGTGAGAGGGCAAGGGCATTCAGTCTTTACATACGAGCCTCCAAGAAAGCTAGGGCAAAGGGCATTTTGGTCCTTGCATTTGAATCCGACGAAGAAAAACTTGGACAAAAATGAGGGACAAGGGTATTTTGGTCTTTACATATGGAATCGATGAGAAAACCTAGGGCGAGGGTATTTTCGTCTTTTCACGCTAAATCGAGAGGAAAAATTGACAAGAAAAGCTAGGGCAATATATATGTATTGCAAAGTAAACGAAGGCAAATCGTCGAAATCCAGTCAAAATCATCAAATCTCAAAATCAAAACCACTGTTCCCCGTCCCCATTTTTTTCCGGGCATAAACACGGGGCTCGTCCCGTGCTTGCTCGCCGCCGCCGGCGGGTCGTGGCGAGGCCGCCGCCTCCCCGTCTTCTGCTTCCCCGCCGCTGCCACCCCCTTCGCTTCTCCCCCCGCGTCCGGTCTCTGTCGCGGGCGCCTCCTCATCTCGCTTCTCCGCCGCCGGCGCGGCCTTCTACCCTTTCCGTGCTTCCCCGCCGCCACCGCCGCCGCCGTACCCATCCAGAGCGACGGACCTCTTGAGCGTCTGCAGATTCCTTCCACTCTCGGTTTGATTAGGTGCAGATTTGGTGCTCCTTAGTGCTAGTTTGATTCCCCGCTCATGAACTGTTTATGAATATCCTTGAAAATTGTCGGACTTGATGCTTTCTTTTGAACTAAATTACAACTGCCTGCTGACATACCAGTGTAAACTGAATACAAGCGAATAAGTTCGCTGTTTTCATCCAGCAATTCTCCTAGTTAATTCCCACCAGGGGGGTGGGGTGGACCGGGGGGTCCGCACATGGGGTTGGGGGGGTGGGTGGGGGGGGTGGGGGGGTTGGGGGGGGGGCACCATCTAGAATTCTAGATCCACTGCTGTCACCCATTGGGCACTAGGGCACTGTTTGAGTTGGATGTACTTATAATTCAGTTATGCACCCTGATGGTTGGAATTGTACCAAAATTATGTATCTTCAGTTGATCTTTCGTATCTCTGTGACGTTCATGCACTCTATAGGGCGGTGTTTGGGTTTTGTGTAGTTATAATTACTGTCATGCTGGAGAGGACTGTATTTGTCAAAAATCTTGATGCTGCAATTAGTTGTATATACTATGATTTTTGTTAACATTTGATCCCTTTTGGGCAGGGCTTGGAAGGTTTGTTTGGTCACACTCTCAGCACTGATTGGTGGAAGGTGTTGTGGTTCTCTGTTGTCTGATATCTCGCTCGAATCCATAGTGAGAGCGTGGCTGCTGTTCGTACCTTTTTGAGCTGTGACGGAATGGAGTGCAACAAGGATGAGGCCCTTAGGGCGAAGGAAATTGCAGAGAGGAAGTTCCAATCCAGGGACCTGCAGGGGGCCAAGAAATTCGCCCTCAAGGCCAAGGCTCTCTTTCCGGATCTCGAAGGTATTGTGCAGATGATCACTACCTTGGATGTTTACCTTACTTCGGAGGTGAAGATTGCTGGTGGGAAGGACTGGTACTCTATCCTTTCCGTGGACATGTCGGCAGATGATGAAACTCTGAAGAAGCAGTACAGGAAGTTGGTGCTTCAGCTCCATCCCGACAAGAACAAGTCAGTTGGTGCTGAGGGTGCTTTCCAGATGGTTCAAGAGGCATGGACCGTGCTGTCCGACAAAACCAAGAGAGCGCTGTTTGACCAAAAAAGGAAACTGATTGCAATGCAACAGAAGACATCTCAATCAAATAAGACAAGTGCAGCCAATGGCTTTGAACATTTCGCAGCCAAAGCACCCGCTTCCAAGGCAAGTGCAAACAAAGAAAAGACAGGATCAGCAACATCTGCAGTGCGCCAGCGCCCGCCCCCGCCCCCACCCCCACAGCGCCCGTCTCCACCCCCGCCACCACAGCGGCCGCTTCCCTGCCATCAGGCTGCTGCTCCAGCTCCACCTCCAGCAGCACAACCTACATTTTGGACCTCATGCAACAGGTGCAAGATGAATTTTGAATACCTCAGAGAGTATTTAAATCGCAATCTGCTTTGCCCTAGCTGCCGCGAGCCATTCATAGCAAAAGAGGTTCCGATGCCACCACCTGAGGTTGTTCAGGCAGTACGTGATTCAAACATCCGTGGTGCAACTCACGATGCAAGCACTGGCAGAAAGTTTCAGTGGGGTCTGTTCTCAAGGACAGCTGGTCCAGCTAGTGCTACTGCATCATCTGCTGCTGGTGCTCAAGCTGCTAATATGGTTCATCAGACGTATGAGAAAGTCAAGAGAGAGAGGGAGGAGGCGCAAGCTGCAGCAAGAAGGGAAGAAGCTCTTCAGAGGAAGCACAATCCTCTAAAAAGGAAAGCAAATGTGTCCGAGAATGTTAACCATGGAATGGGTGATGTTGCATCTGGAAAGAAGATGAAAACTGTGGGTAACGATGCTGGAGTTGGTTCTTCCTCCATTCTCTCAGGTCCATGGGCCAATTATGTTGGAACGCCTGGTGGAACTATACCATTTTCAAGCAACAGTGGAGCCTTTGAGTTTCAAGGTGCTAATGGTGTGATACCGAATTGGAGACCCAGGCCTTCTACTCGGATCAGCGTAACTAGGACTTTCTCTAAGAAGGATATTAGGAGCATTTTGATTGACAAGATGAAGAGCAATTTGAGGGAGAATCTAAAGGAGATAAGAAGTAAACCACTCCAAGTTACAGTTAATGGAAAAGCTAGCGAGAAACATGTGGTTAACGAACATGTTGAGGGTAATGAAACTCTTGCATCAGATGATTCTACCGCAAACAAAGATGTCTCTGCTGATCCAGAGGAGAATGGTTCTTCTAATAGCGCAGATGCTGAAAATGAAGATGACAACACTTTCTCCTATACTGTTCCTGATCCTGATTTCCATGATTTTGACAAGGATCGTACTGAGGAATCTTTTCAGAGTGATCAAATTTGGGCTTCATATGATGATGAAGATGGTATGCCTCGTTATTACGCATACATTCAGAAAGTTACCTCCTTGACTCCATTTAAGGTCAAAATAAGTTATCTTGCATCGAGGACAAATAGTGAATTTGGACCATTGAATTGGGCTTCTTCTGGCTTCATAAAGACATGCGGTGATTTCAGGATTGGTAAATACGAAACCGTAGATATAATCAATATGTTCTCTCACCAGATAAAATGGGAGAAAGGTCCACGTGGGGTGGTCAAAATTTATCCGCGGAAAGGTGATATCTGGGCTTTGTACCGAAATTGGTCCCCTGACTGGAATGGAGATACTCCTGATAATGTGCTTCATGTTTATGATCTGGTTGAGGTACAGGATGATTATGATGAAGATAATGGAATTTCTGTCATTCCCTTGATTAAGCTCACTGGATTTCGAACAGTTTTCCAGCATCATCAGGACCGGGATGCCATCAAGAGGATTCCAAAGGGAGAGATGTTTCGGTTTTCACATCAGGTTCCCTTTTACAGGATGTCAGGGGAAGAAGCTCCAAATGTCCCTAAAGGTAGCTTTGAGGTAGATCCAGCTGCTATCTCTAAAGAACTTCTTCAGGGAATCACTGAAACTGTGAAGGAGGCAGAGGGAACTTCTAAATGCTGATTAAAACAGTTGATGCTGACTCGGTTACGCCTTTGTTGACCTGCCGTTTTGAATCAAATATTTGTTGACATCTGCTAGTTTCTATAGTTTCCTAGCCTCTACTACTTTTGACTATCACCTTTGTATACAGTTGTTGGTCTGGGGCTAGCCATTCCTAAATCATCTTGTATGGCATCTGGGCATGTGTCTTGTCATCTCAAAACTTAAACAGTGATGCTGATAATGTGAGTTAGAGACATAGTCATTTTGTATGTCACAAAAACTTGGAAGTGCTGATACTTCTACAATATGTTGTTTTATCTCTAGCTGTATGAGAATGAAGGTTTTGCTATTTTATCTGGTTGCTCAACATACCACTTGGTTAACATTATGGATGGTTTGGATCGGTACTCCACGAACATCCTTTTCCAGGTTGTTACCAGCAGTACTGATATTTGTGGCCGAACAGTGTATCACAGTATTGTTTTGTCCTTATTGTCAGCGAAGTTTTTCCCTTTTCTGGAGTTTTCTTTTAATTCTTTTACTCCCTCCGGTCCATATTGGTTGTCGCAGCTTTAGTACAACTTTGTACTAAAGCCGTGGATCAGAGGGAGTACTGCTAACCAAATCCTGAATGGCATTAATATTTGGACATATGAAGAAGAAAGTTCTTTGCAGAATATCCGCTGTTTGTTTTCAGGTATGCGGACTGTCCATGTAATGCTTACCTACAACCTTTTTTGTGGGCAAAAACATGTACTCATTAGATTCACAGCTTATTATGTACAGATTGCCTCTTCTGGACCTCACAGCCGCGATCTATAATGCCCCACAGCTGCGGTGTACAACCCCTCCTATTTCCAGAAGAAAAGAGTCTGGCAGCAATCGAAGGCAGAACCAGTTACTTGGTGAGCCTCATGGATGATGCACACTTGTGGAGAGTGAGCAATCAAGCATGGTTCAATCCTGAGGTGTCATTGTGGTTGTGGAAACTGAGGAACTAAGCAAGGTTCTTCAACCTCAGTTGACCTTTGTTGACAGTGAGTGGCCTGGCATGGCTAAGTGAAGCAAAATCGGTTCTTATCATAACTGCGCCCAGGGAAAGTCAAGGTATCAACTGTCATTTACTCATTTTTCTCCTGTCTTCCTGCATTTGCACAATACCGTTTGCTTTTCTTCTGACGTCCTTGTCTTGAAATATACTTTAGCTATTGTATGTCTGCATAAGATAGTATTACTGTCGATGTGAAACTTTTCCGCTGGAACTACTGTTACTATTAGACTTAGCAAAAACTTGTGTCTTGCTTGGCTTGGTGTACTTGCATTTATTTCATTATTATTAGTAAAATAGCGCGTCTGCTGAACTAGCCTATGTATTTTTTGTTATAAAGATATTGGAATATGTCCTTTTTGGCAAATTCCCCTTAACTTTACTCGAAGAACATTTAAGAGTTGCTGGTGACATAGCCCTTTTAGGTCCATATCACCAGGAACAAGAATCTCTGTCTTAAAGGAAAGAATGTAAGCAAAGCCAGAACGCATCGCATTTCCTTCACCCAAAGTCGAGATGGACATGTGAGCTTGTGTTTGATCTAGCTCCGGATATACTGCTTTGCATATATGGACTCAGGTGGAGCTATGTGGACCAAAGGGACTTTAGATATTTCCTAGGTACAGTAGTATGTTGCGCCAACGGTCTCTCGTCTCTCTGTTATCCGATTTAAGCTTTAACAAGCTATATGTAAGGTCATGTCTTACTGTGTGCCTTATGAAGGCTAGTTTTCCATTATCACGTGCTCACCATAGAGGCGCAAAAATTAATAAGCAATTGAACGGGAAAATGGGTGGAAAGCCTTGTGTGCTTACAAAGTGTTTGTACCGTGTTAGTTGTCTCTTATATTTCCGATGACCTACATTGATCTGATAATTTACTGTCGGTTAGAGGTTGAGGCAGGTCTAACATCAGCTATTTTTGATGGCAACAGAACAGAGTATGGATGACGCATCTCTGGCCTGAGCACGACATGATCCAGGCGTTATCTAGGTAGGGTTGGTTATCGATCCTCTGTGATAACATTTATGTTCCCTGGATGTGAGTATGAAATCTGCTTTTTTTTTATAACAGGCGAGTATGAAATCTTGCAGGTTGTTGGAATAGACTGCCCTGACGGTGAGGGTCGGTCAAATGCGGTCTCGATTGGTTGCCCACGGACACACTTGTCGGTCGGTTGCTACTGATTTTATCTTTCTTATTATTTTCATTTCTGATTGCCGTAAACCATGAAAGGAGTACCCGTCCATTCATCTTAATGGTTCTACAGTGGGTTTTCAGTAATGAAAATCGGAAGGGGGAAGCCCTTCTTTGATCAAAAATAATAATTCATAATGGAGGTTCGGGATTTGCATTGGATTGCGTGGCTATGGTTTGTTAGTGAATGAATGGCTGTGGTCCATCTTATAGGCTGGTACCAAATTGTTGCATACGGCCAGGCTCAAGTTTGAGCCCAAGAAATTGAAAAATCTGCAGACACAGCACATGCACATTGGCACATATCCGTTCATTTTGAAATGGCAGCAATCCAGCCAGGGCTGGAGCACGGCACTCTCCTTGTTCAATGGCGTTTCATTTCATTCAAGTGGACTGATGTCAACTCTGGATTGCATCTAGCGTCACGTTGATTAGTATCGTTAATTCGTTGGAGGTCGATCGGGTGGCTAGCGAACTAGCATTGCCGATAGAACCATGGCCTCCACTCCAGGCGCATCCCCGTGCCCGCTCGGCCGTCTTGTCCCCGCCGGAAGAGTACGCGGACGTCATCTCCGCCGTCGCCCAGGCCGGTCGCCCCACACACTGCAAGATCGTCTACGTTTGCAGGTACGCCAATTTACGCCAATTTTACACAGATGGCGGCACCTACGCCTTCTCTGGGGAAGCATGCCAACGGCCCCAAACATACCATATGGCGAGCAGAGCCGGCCCGGGGAGGGTCCTCTCCTCTTCCCGCGGCACGAGGAGATGCTGCGTCGGCAATGCCAGGGAGCTGGCGCGGCTTCTCGGAGCGCTGCTGCCGAGGAGGCGGCGGGGCTGCCGGCGGACTCGTGAGGCTGTGCAGCATGGGCATGGAGACGCTGAGAGGCATCGGCGCCATCGTCCTTCTCGAGGAAAGGGAATGTGACCGTATGCATCGTTCTGATGCAGAGGCCGGAGAGTCCCCTCTTTTCGAAAAATAGGTGAACCATGTGACGAGGATCATCTTCTAAGTGTTAGTCGTGAGTAATCTACTCTTCTCACAAGTACTGGGAGCCCTCCTCTAGCGACACGGGGGCGCCCCTGTTCGCACCGCCGCTCCCCTCCCTCCCTCGCACCCAGTCTCGCCGCCACCTGAGGAGGCCGCCGGCAAAGGCCGCGCGCGCTCCGGGGATGGTGGCGGCGAGGCGCTTCTCCTCCACCGCGCAGCCACCGTTTCGTCAGAGGAGGGACGACAGGCTGCATCAGATTGGATTGGGCGCCTGGCCTCGGAGGTGGGCGGAGGCAGCGCCCGTCGGCGTCGTCCCAGTGTCACTGCCAGCCAGTCCCGGCCCCCTGTGTGCGGCGGCCCGTTGCTGCTTGCTCGGGCGCTGCTGGTCTGGGACGGGGGCGGATCTGGGGCTTCCTTCCCAGATCCGGTCGGTGTTGGCTGGGCCGCCAGGTGGGGTCAGCCGGGGAGGTGGTGTTGCTGGGTGGTGGAGGTGGGAGTGGTGGAGGCTGGTGGCGGTGGGTGCTGTTGGTGGTGCTTGGTGGACTGCTGCGCCGGTTTTCGATCACCCCCGCCTTTGGTCAGTGCTATGGCGTTTCGGATCTGGTCTCCGGCAGGTGCACGGTGGCGCGCGTGGGGCGTGTTCGTGCTCCTGATGTTTGGCTACAGCCCGGGACCATGGTGGTTCCTGGCCTCGGGCAGCGCTCCTCTGCTCCTCGCCGGCATGGTGCTCGGTTAGGTTCGGCGGCTCGCGCTGCGTCCGGTGGCCCTGCGTTCGGACGGCCATTGGTGGTTCTAGTGCCTAGTGCTGATGTTTGGCCGTATGCGGTTTCCGCGGGGTGCGGTTGGCTGCGACGATTCATGTGCTTCTTCGTCTCGGAGGGGCCCGATGGTGCTGGTGGTCAGCTATCGTCTTGCTGTAAGTATGTGCTCAAACTCCGGGTGAGAACCTTGCATCGACTATGTCGATGTCGGCGGCAATGGTGTCTGTGGACATCGTTTTCCTCGTAGGAGGTGTCGTTGCGGAGCTCCAGCACCTGCAGTACCTTGTTTTGTGGTATCCAGGTGAAAACCTAAGATCTGGCTTCTCGGATCGGATGGCAGTCTTGTGTCCTTGTCGGCACTACCTCCCTGGAGGCGTCATCTTGGAGACCCAAACGGTGGCTTCTGTGCCTGCGTGTGGTTGAGGGTGCAGCGTTTGGTGGTGGTGGTGGTGGTGTGGCCAAGTTGGGAACAGTCGGAGGGTCCAATGGTGGTGGTGGTGGTGGTGCGACTGGCTTGGAGTCGACGGTGGTTGTTTGGTGATGTTCTTTGGGGTTTGGTGGCGGTGCCTTTGGTGCCGCAGGGCGGCCATCTGTTTCCCCCTCGTGAAGGTGTCTCGCTATGCATGCTCAAGACTCTCCCTTGGCGCCCGATGTATTGCGGCGAGCGTCGTGCTCTTGGTGATGTCTTGGTTCATCTTTGCTTTTTGATGGCGCTAGATGCCTCCCCAAATTGTTAATCGTTCCGATCTTCCGTGGCGGGGCACCCAGTCAAGGTTCGTGCTTTTCGCACTCGTTGGTTGTGGTTGCTCCTCAGTTGTGCCGTGGGGCTCGGTATGCACGCAATGCGGTGCGTTAGGTTCCTCGCAAATTGTGATCCCTCGACAACACCCCATAACTACTTGTGTCTGCCGTGGTGATGGTCCTTTTAGTCTGCTAGCTAGGTCCCGCCCTTGTTGGGTGTCTTGCTCTTCTCTTCTTCTTGTAACCTTGTTGTACGGTTTTCGGCCCGGTTTCTCTTATAAACGGGTCAACTTGTTTTAGGTTTTCGATCCGGTTTCCCTTATAAACTGGATCACTCTCCTGGCATTTTGGCCACTTTGAGTAATATATTCAGGTGGAGGGACTCCTCCCCCGGTGATTCTCAAAAAAAATAAAAAAAAATAGCGCCGGCGATGGCACAGCGCTTCGACGCCATTGTGGAGGAAAAGCTTCACGGGTCGTCGGGCTTGTCTTTCAAGTCTTGACCCCTTTTTCAACAACAAAAATTAGGGCCCACTTGTTTCATTATTATCACGGACTAGCACCTCAATTTTGTCAAACTCTGGTGTTATTATTGTTTGGTTCAAGAATTAAGAAACCGTAGTAGTAATAAGTTCGGTGAATGAATACATCTCCATAGCTAGTGTGCGTGGGTGGTGCATCTTGATCCTGCAAAGCATCCTGCCTTTGCCTTTTGCGACGCAGAGAAACGGACCGTACGCATTTCTCTCACTCTTGTGTCTAACAAACACGACAGCTGCCTAAGAACATGAAGACACAACCACAACAACACATTCGGCTCAACCGTGTGTACAAGTAACGTGGAAGGGGAATCAACTTGTCACTTTGCGACACACTGCCAAGACATGGAATGGGATGATGATTGATGAATGATATTCCCTCTGTAGAGAAATATAAACGGTCTTATATTTCTTTTCAGAGGGAGCACTGTACTAATCGACAGCAGGACATGGCAAAAGTTAACTGTAGCGCGGTGCGTTCCGGAGTTCCCCTCGCCCGATTTAACAAGCAGGTCTTCCCTCTGCTCTTCTTCAAACTAGGAACAGAAATTGGGGCCAGACAGATCCATCACCTTGGACATGTGAGCGCTGCTATGACATGATGACACTTCTTCAAATGCAGATCGACGGCCTTAACTTAACTACACCTTAAACAAGCAACAAGTCAACCATTAACGACATACATAGTTCAACGAGTCAGATGGGCTCATGATGAACTAGTGCATCGAATAATCAAGCGTGCTCAACGGCGCGGCACCTGCCGACTGACCGAGGCTTCTACTCACCAGAAAAGAACCGTGGAGGGAGGAGAACTTACATCGATCGATCCTCACGCCAGCTCGCAAGGCACCCATTGTTTCACTCTCAGGCTCAGCTCGCTAGGAACGGAGGTTGACCACTCCTCCAAATCCGGAAGGGGACCCGTCAACGCGATGTAGTTTACGCTCTCCTTCTCCGAAAGCCTCTTCCAGTTTAGCTGCGATATAGTAGGGTCGTATCATCAGCAGGAGATCATTTTGCACCAGCAGTCGAGAATACACAGTTTCAGTAGTCTGGTAAAAAAAAAAGATTCTTACTTGCCCTGGAAATGCAGAGCATAGAGCCTTGATTGTGGGATTCTGAACCCAGGAGGAAACATCCCCGTCGGCAGCAAGAGATACGGCGGTATCTCCAGCGCCGCAGTTGACCATGATTCGACCATCGGGCATCAGCTTCTTCGCAATCTCTAACCAAGTTTCCACCTGCAACAATGTCGACACCACGGTGAAGACAGCGGAAGTTCGTCGAAATGATGTAAATACTCCGTAAAAGCACCATTCATCAATTTACAATTCTCGGATGTGCTGTTTGTAGAAATATGCAAAATCTTTGTGTACCACAGTTCCTCTAATTCTGTTATAAAGATCATTTCATTTTTATGCATTTGCATTTATTCTGGAATGTATAAGTTTTTTATGTCAGCTTTTCAATGCCAATTACATACCAGACCGAACTGAGTATGAGCATTCATTTATACAACATGCTAACAGTTCAAATTTGTAACCACCATGAATTTATTTGTGGTGGAGCTATGGTGACCATACCACAATATGGTTCTGTTGTGTTGTGAAGGGAGCACGAGACATATATAATACTGAAAAACTATAAACTCTAAATGCTAGCCATGGTAGAAATACATACAGAATAATAACAAATGAACTAAAAGGGAATAGCAAGGGAGATTTTACTTCCTGTAGCTGAGGTAAGACTTCTCCATCAGCAAATAAATCAACAACAATACCTGCAGACATGAGCTAGGTACCGTCAGGCACGAGCAAGTCAGTTCCCCAAACTAAAAACTTTAAAGCCTCTGAAAAGCCAATTATATGTATTCTATCACCATTTTTTATCACACTGAGTCTAAATTTACTACAGATAATCATTGAAAACTGATTACTAGAGAGCTTGCCATAATTAAATTCCAAGAAGGCAGTAAAACATGCATTATGTTTGCATCAGATAAAATGTTCACCAGCAAATCCTCCTTCGACTGTAGCCGATGGGGAAAGTGCATCGCCAATATGCACTGAAAGTGAACCACCTAGTTCCGTGGTCTTCTCTAAAGTGGACATACCAAAATAATCCCTCGACAATTCAATTACCTGTCATGAAACGATAAAGTTTTTCAGGGTTTTCAGTTATGATCAGGAAAAGAATAAAACACAAAAAACAAGGCTGAAAAACATGAATAGTTGTAATTGCGTAAGCAATCACAGAATAATGGTAATGGATGTTTTCTTGAAATAGCATAACCAACATTACTGGTATAAAAAAAAGCCCAAAAAAATTACAAAAAAATAATGCTGTTCTGACAAGTTTCCAAGACTACCGTATAACTGAAATTGGTAAAATTCTCCAGACATTCAGTCATGTATTCAGTAAACAAATTGAAGGACAGTGATAACAGTTTTCACCGTCGGATCAATCTCCCATCCGATAAGTTCTATCCAAGGCCAAACTTCTAGCATCATGTGTGCTGCTGTCCCAGCACCCTGAAAGAAGCATGTAGAGAAGAAATGAATCACATCTGCAAGAGGTGTGAATAGCTAATTATTTAAATAAGGAGCGCTATGACGCTGTATTGCTTGTCTAAGTAGATCACCTAATGCTCTTACTAGGAATTGTGACGTACAATACTCTATACAAACTCGTTGCAACTGGTTGAATACTAAAGTAGCGCGTAAAACAGCAGATTTTTTTTACTATTTTTTGGATTTTACTGTTCATGTGAGCCCGAGCTCACAAAGTCACTTTGGTTTCGCAGAAACAATGACGTGTATAGAACAGGAGCATGGCTAAGAAATGTCAGAGAATGGATTTACCAAACCTAGAAGTGCAACAGGGCCGCGTGGAACAACGGTAGGTAGGCTGACACACTCATCCTGAATGAAAAAAAAAACAAAACGGGTTATAAGAATTTACATTCAGTGACCGCTTTGAGGGAAAGAAAAATGGTACTATGTAAATACAAGAGGTGAAAGAATAATATATATGATGCCTTCATTAAGAAATTAACCCCTTGCATTGCACGGCCAACTGGCGATGAATGATGATGCCAGCAATGAGCAGTGTTGGAAGCTGATTAAAACTTTTTCTGTGTGATAAAACATATTTTCCGTGCGATGGTTCTACATATGTAACAAATCCTGTGCGGTGAAAACAACTTTTTTGTTGTCATACCGAAAACGTAGGGGTGCATTTATAATGCTAACAGAGCAACAGACCTATTGAAAGCATCGAGCATAAATTCCTAATGCCTACAGCCTACTAGGTGCTCGATAATATGCTTATAACAATTATGTATTCATACCGGTTAGCATGCTTTGTCCATAGACCCTCTTATCTGGCGACCGTTCGCTGGGAGGGGGTGGCATTTGTGAACGACGACAATTTTAATTGGTTGGGGGGTGGTAGTTTCTTTAAAACAACATGGCATTTTCTGGAATGAAGCCATGGCATTTTCTGGAATGAAGACTCAAAACCGCCATCCTCCAAAAAATGTCATGCTGTTCTGAAGAAATTGTCACCCCCTATACAATTAGAACTGCCAGGAAAAACATTGGAAATGTCACGCTCTTCTAGTATTGAGCCTTTGGTTAGGTTGTGAGTTCAAAACTTTGTATTGTGTTTTTGCTATTTTCATCTATTTTACAATTTTTCACTATTTTTATCCGATGTGATTGCAGGTAATTTCTTTGGAAAATTAAAATTTCAATCAAGATTAATCAGATTTACGGATCATGTGGATGCAACATGTGCAACGCTGTTCAAACAGTTTGGGATGGTCCGAGGATGATATTTCATCTGTTTTAAGACTGATAAAATGCAACGATGTGTTGTTTTAAAATGTCTTAAAAAGGCCCTAGCTTTTTTAAATACAAACATTGGCTCTAATTTTCAACTTGTATTTACCTCCATATCTTTGATAATTCATGATGATTAGTATAAATACATAAAAATAATTGAAATTAATATGAACTAGAAAGATGTTGGTAAAGAAACAACAAGAAGGTGGACTAGAACTTAACACCAAGGCACGTCAAGATCCAACACTCTAGGAGAGCAGTGACCACACGATCCACCGACCTCCTCTATGGTGTCAACATGACCGTCACCAACAAGGTGTATCAAGGTGGACCACCACAATGCCATTACTGGGGAACAAAACTCTTAACCCTAAGAGACCTAACTTTAATGCTGCAACACATATATGGGTCACTCCGCACCGGAGGAGGAGGGGACTCGTGGCTTTGTCGGCGGGGAGTAGGTGGAGCGGTGGCGGCTATTGTGGTTTTATGGAGAGGGATATGGCTACACAACCTATATCGTTCAACATGTCATGACCGGCGAAATAACGTCGTGAGAACCAGAATGACCTCGTCAATCTCAAAATTTCTCCTTCCGAGTAGGACTGGACACTATGAAATTTTGAAATAAAAAACAAAAGCAACCTAAAGTTTAAACATAAATGTCTCACCCCCGCAAAAAAAAACATAAATGTCTCTTAAATTGGCTTTCGTTGGTTTAATTCAGTTAGGAAACATCAATGTACTTGATATATATTATAGAAACCGGACCGTACCATACATCAAAGGAGAAAAGCTAAAACTAGCCTTAGTGGTTTTTAAGCATATCGACTATCCCCATCATCAAACTAGTAAAAACCGGTAGAACCGTTCGATTGATAGTGAACCAGGCTGTTCAATCTCCATCCACAAATATCGCTCAATATTTTTATTTCGTGTGGGAAATATATGGGTAAAAACTTTTACGAACGAAAATAGTAAAGAAAACACGTCAGCTAGGTTTCCTTATCTGGCCTGGACCATGTGATTTGGAGGCGTTTCCGTTTTCTTTTTTGGAAATGGGGGCGTTTACTTATGTGGCCTGAGGTAAGAGATGACCGGCTAAGGCAAATATATTTACAAGTGTTAATTTTCTCAACTGTTCAGATATTCTATGCCCTCTACTACCTCCCGTGAGGTAAGAGGGGCCATGTTAAAACAGCTCTACCGTCATACGTTTTGTCAAGAAAAGAAAAGAAAAGAAAAGCTCTACCGTCATACGAGGTATATACTCATATGATGGATGTAGAGCGGTAATCTAAAAATGTCGGCTCATGCATCCAAATTCTGTTTAGATTAGTACCCAGTAGGAATTGGTCCAGGCGCTCTTCTTGGGGAGAATGCTGTGGATGTTCCCTGCACGAGACAACCAAACACGGAGCTCGAACTCACTCGATTCAGAAACCAACACCAGTCCAAATCGGCGAGCAACCGGTGACACGTACGGGTGGGGTCGAGGACGAGGTAGCGGTTGGAGGGCGAGTCGATGACCATGATGACCTCGTTGAAGGCGGTGCGGTAGGAGGCGAGGAGCACCAGCTCCTCCTCCTCCCCCTGCTGCTGCTCGGCGGTCGTGGCCGCGACCTCGTCGGGGGCGCAGCGGAGCCGCGCGAGGGAGCGCGGCTGCTGGACCTTGGCTTGGCGGCCGCGGTGGAGGAGGAGGAGGCGGGCCGGGGACAAGGTTAGCGGCATGGTGGCCGGCATTGCTCTTGCTGCTGCGGGATAGAGCTGGGGCTCGGCTCCTTGTTAGTGTTAGCTAAATATAGTTAGCTGTCCCAAGATCAAACCTAAGTGGACCGGAGCAGCTGCACGAGGACTCCAATCCTTATATAGGAGATTACTACAAGGTGACATAGAGCGGCAAATTTTCGTGTTTTGACCCTTTTCTGAAATCTATTCGAGATTTGATCCTAATTTGATTTTTTTTCGAGATCTGATCATTTTGCTATCGCGAGATTCCATGGCGATAGGGTCTAACAGCCTACCGCCAGGGACTGTGGCGGTAGGAAACATCGCTACCGCCAACCGGGCTGGCAGTAGCCTGCATAACCCTACCGCCAAGGTGCTTGGCGGTAGGCACGAGCACGCACTGTGTTCAATACTTAGAAGATTTTTGGCGGTAGGGCATGCAACCCTACCGCCAGGGACCTTGGCGGCAGGCTGTTATACCCTATCGTCATGGTCTTTGGCGGTAGCAAAAAGATCAGATCTCGAATTTTTTTTAAACTAGGGTCAAATCTCAAATAGATTTTAAAAAAGAGTCAAAACACAAAATTTAGCCACATAGAGCTGCACGTGAGCAGCCAGCACACATATTGCTAGAAGCTAATACTATAACCGGTAAGGTATCAGCCTTGCCGACTTCCTATATCAGGATATTTCTTCTCTCCAGATATTTGTGCACTGCCGACATGCATGTTAGATATTTCCAGCAATCAGTTCACTGCTAGATGCACTTGCCAGGCAACATGATTATTTGCAACATTTCATGCCTTAATCGTGTTGCCTATCTTTGATATCTTGTATGCCTATTCGCTCTCTTATTTGCAGAAACTTGGGTCTGCCGAGGGGTTTAGTGAGAGATACCTGCTAACTGGCCATCTTTAGTTGAGACGCACTTTGCCTCGATTTTACCATCTTCCATGCACTCATGTATGAAGTTGTACCTTGTGTCGATGTGCTTTGCTTCTGTCGTGATAAACCGGATTCTTGCATAATGCAATTGCTGATTTGTTGTTCACCCTGAGCGTAACCTTGCCATCTGATTGGGTTTTCAATTCATTAAGCAGTCGTGCAACCCATATGTTTCTTAGTTGGTGTTTCCATGTAGCGACTCACAATTCCAACCGCATAAGCTATGTATGGTCTTGTATTCACCAAATATCAAAGGCCTCCAACTACACTGCGGTAGTCTGTCTAATCAACTAGATGCCTCTCGCTTGATTTACTCAACTTTAACCTCGCCTCTATCAGTGTCTGTGACGTTGCAAGTAGCAAGCCGACACTTCTTTAATATTTTTGCTGCATAAGATAATTGACACAAGATAATTTCTTCATCTTTCTGTTTTACCTCAATCCCCAAATAATAGCTTAATAATCCGAGGTCACTCATGCTGAATAATTGCTTCATCTGCATCTTGAATTTTGCAATTTCAATGGGTGCTCTCGTTCCTGTGATAATCAAGTCATCCACATAGACACCAACTAGGAGACTTGTATCACCAATAATTCTCTTGTAGACAGCATGCTCAAGTGGGCTTCTCTCAAACATGAGTGGCACTAGGCCTTTATCAAGTTTTGTGTACCATGCTCTTGGTGCTTTATGAAGTGGATATTCAATTTGGGTCTCGGGTCCAGCACCGCTTCGATGCTTGAAGATAGTGTGCTGGCCTACAACTTCACGCAATCACGCATTAATTCTGGGTCATGAGAATCTTAAATCGTATATCTCCAACTATTATAAACAACTATTCGGGCCTTCGGCAGAGAGCACGGTTTTCCTGAATGAGTCTGTTATTGGAGATATCCCTCAACTTAGGTCAGAGGAAAATGAGATCCTAACTGCACCATTTATCGAGAAGGAGGTTCTAGATGCAATATCACAAATGAAACCGAACAAAGCACCGGGACCAGATGGGTTCCCTGCGGAGTTCTATAGAAAATGTTGGCATATTATTAAGGATGACCTTATGCCTATGTTTCACGATTTTTTTAACGGGCATCTAGAACTATTTTATCTTAACTTTGGTATGGTTACATTATTGCCAAAGAAAGAAGGAGCGATTCGTATCGAGCAGTTTAGGCCGATATGTCTTCTGAACATGAGTTTCAAAATATTCACGAAAGTAGGGACTAATAAACTGACACGGATCGCCCATTCAGTGGTGCATCCTAGTCAGACGGCCTTCATGCCTGGGAGGCACATCCTAGAAGGGGTAGTCGTTCTCCATGAAATGCTCCATGAAATCCATTCGAAGAAGCTAGATGGGGTTATTTTCAAAGTGGATTTTGAGAAGGCATACGATAAAGTTATTGGCCTTTTCTCCAGCAAGCAATGCGCATGAAAGGTTTTAATGAGATACGGCAGAACCAAGTGGGTTCTCTAGTCCAAAAATGTAGTGTCGAAATTAAGGTCAACGATGATATCGGTCACTATTTTCAGATTCATAAAGGTTTGAGACAAGGGATTCGATGTCTCCCCTCTTATTTAATATAGTGACGAATATGTTGACCGTTCTTCATCTAGTTGATGGGGGAGTTTCCATTTTACAATATGCGGATGACACTATTCTTTTCATGGAGCATGACATTGCAAAAGCTCGGAACATGAAATTAGTTTTATGTCTCTTCGAACAATTATCGGGGCTAAAAGTCAACTTCAACAAAAGCGAATTGTTCTGCTTTGGTCGGGCCAAAAAGGAGCAAGACACATATAGACAATTGTTCGGTTGCGAATTAGGTTCTTTGCCCTTTAGTTAATTGGGCATACCAATTCACCATCGCAAACTCTCCAATGAAGAGTGGAAATGCATCGAAGATCGAATTGAAAAGAAGCTTAGCTGTTGGAAGGGAAAGCTAATGTCGTATGGCGGTCAGCTAATGCTTATTAAGTCAGTACTCTGATGTTCCTACTATCTTTCTTTGAGGTACCCAAAGAGGTACATAAGAGACTAGATTTCTTTCGATATCAATTCTTCTGGCAGTCAGATGAGGCCAAGAAGAAATATCGCCTAGCACGATGGGATATAGTATGCCGACCCAAGGATCAGGGAGGTCTCGGTATGGAGAACCTGGAAATTAAGAATAAATGCCTTATGAGTAAATGGCTTTATAGGTTATCAGTAGAGAATGACGATATGTGAGCACAAATATTACACAATAAATATCTGCAACCGAAAACTCTTGCCCAAGTCACCACGAGGCTGAATGATTCGCCATTCTGGAAGGGGCTTATGAGAACGAAAGACTTGTTCTTTCGTAGGACCAAATTTCTTGTTGGCAATGGGATGACAACAAGAATTTTGGGAGGATACGTGGCTAGGGGAGACAACATTAGCCATACAATATCCAAGCCTTTATAATATTGTCCAACGTAAGGAAGATTATGTAGACACAGTATTACAATCGGTTCCCTTGAATATTCAGTTTAGGAGATCTTTAGTTGGGGAGCGGTGAAATTCATGGATGCATTTGGTACGGAGATTGATGGATGTTCAATTATCCGACCAACCTGACTCATTACACTGGAAGTTGGCTAGAAACGGAGTGATTACGGTAAAATCTTTTTATTTGGATCTCATTAATTCTGGCCCAATCCCGAGATCTATTCATATATGGAAAGTTAAGGTTCCCTTGCGTATTAAAATCTTTATGTGGTTTGTCCACAAGCAAGTGATCCTAGCAAAGATAATTTGTTAAAGTGACGATGGGTAGGCAGTTCACAATGTTGTTTTTGTGATCATGATGAAACAATAAAACATCTCTTCATAGACTGCCCTCTCGCCAAATTACTTTGGCGAAAGATTCATATAGCCTTCAACATCTTCAGTTAGCATTGAATCATTATTTGGGACGTGGTTAGCTGGCATGGACCATACTACCGTGGCTCGTATTCGAATTGGAATATGTGCACTTATGTGGGCTATATGGAACTGCAGGAATGATATGATTTTTAATAGACAACATATTTTAACCTTCTTGCAGGTCATCTTCAGAGCTACGGCATGGATCCGTACGTGGTCCTTACTCACTCCTATGGACTTCAGGGAGCCATTGATTATTGGGTGCAACCAATGGAAGATGGTAGCACGGGCTATATTCAACCGGTTGGATGACCGTCGCATAACAAGATAGGAGTCTAGGGCCCTAGTCCTTTAATTCATACCGGTTGTGACTTTGCGTTCTTTTATGTCTATTTGCTCCTTTTGCGAGCTGTAATATTTTGAATACTTTGTACTTCTTTGAGCTTTTAATAATATGACGGCATGCATCATTCACATGCAGAGAGGTGGCTACCGTGGACATCGAGGTGGCCGGGGTGGTGGCCGTGGGAGGTTTCGTCGACAGCCTCCGCCCCCGGCTGCTGTTGACCATGCGGCGACAGCTGTTGAGACAGATAAATGCTCAGTCTACTGATCTTACTAGTCAGGCGATGGATGTGGTAACGGCCCTGGCTAATGTTGAGGTTCCTGTGCCTGGGGCTGTGGCTGAGGCGTCTGACAGGTCTGATTCTGAGAGGGCGGCCAAGTGGGCGCGCAAGAAGGAAAAGATGCTCTGTTACCGGTGTGGTGAGAAGGGCCATTTTATTGCAGAGTGCGTGGCAGAGCTGTGTGACTCGTGTGGCAAGCCAGCACATGCTTCGGGAGAGTGCCCGTTATTGCGTGACCAGGCTCCTGCTCTGACTATGTATGGACTATATTGTGCGGAGCTTTTATTCTTCGAGTCCCTGGTCGCGAGGGAGATTCCAGAGGAGACACAAGGCTTGACTACCGGGATTGTGAAAGCAATCCAGGGCGAGGTGACTGAGGCTCAGATTATCCGGAGGCTTCAGGAGTTGGCACCGGGTGACTTCCAGTGGGAGCTGGTCAGCCTCGAAGCTAATGTTTTCAAGGTGGATTTCCCTTCTGTGGAGGATTTGTAGAAACTGCCGAGCTTTGGCTTGTGTAGAGTTCCTGGTACTAAGTGTATTTTGGAGTTTCACGAGTGGACGAAGGTGGAGCCTAAAGGAAAGCCACTTACTGTTGGAAATATGCCCTAGAGGCAATAATAAATTAGTTATTATTATTATATTTCCTTATTCATGATAATCGTTTATTATCCATGCTAGAATTGTATTGATAGGAAACTCAGATACATGTGTGGATACATAGACAACACCATGTCCCTAGTAAGCCTCTAGTTGACTAGCTCGTTGATCAATAGATGGTTACGGTTTCCTGACCATGGACATTGGATGTCGTTGATAACGGGATCACATCATTAGGAGAATGATGTGATGGACAAGACCCAATCCTAAGCATAGCACAAGATCGTGTAGTTCGTATG
>NC_053026.1:618939376-619147719 GCF_003073215.2 Triticum urartu | reverse complement strand
GGCAGGGTTTTTTTGCCATGACATATGTTCTGGCTGCCATGGCAGCGTTTTTGCCCTTTGGGAGCTAGTCTAGGCGCAGTTTCTCTGGATTATGGGCCGTTTTTCCCGAACACCTTGTCCACGTTGTTGGTACGTGCACGCGTCCGTGTACGGATCATGGAATCGTCTGTGCTTTTGCCCTGTTTTCCATGGCACGCGTACAGATCCGTCCACGACGGGCGTCGGGAACTTTTTTCCCGTGTCCCCGTACGGCCCGTTCTGGGTACGTGTACTGGTCCGTGTACGGATCGTGGAATCGTCTTTGCTTTTGCCCTGTTTTCCATGGCACGCGTGCAGCTCCGTCCACGACGGGCGTCGGGAACTTTTTTTCCCGTGTCCCCGTACGGCCCGTTCTGCGTACGTGTACTGGTCCGTGTACGGATCATATATGATTTATTTGCTACGCTTTGAACATTTTAGATTTGACTTTAGAAAACTTTTATCGTTTAACTTTATTTTAAGTTAGAATTCGAAAGGGACGTGATACACCGCAAGATTAAAAATAGTAACCATGGTGACGTGGCATCATTATCGTGAGATTACTGTAGCCTAATTATCCGGACGTCACAATTCTCCTCCACTACAAGAAATCTCGTCCCGAGATTTAGGAGGGGAGTAAGGGAAAGACGTGGCTACGAAATTCTATCGAGTCTTCTCGGTCTTGGTTGCTCTTCTCGAAGAGGTTGATCCCTTTCGTTGATGTCTTCATTTCTCTGATTTAAGTCACCATGACCAAGTCGTCATCCTTTCTTCGGAACTCCAACGTACTTACGAATAGGTAATAGGCAACTTGGCTACGTCAGAATGCTTATGAGGGAAACAAGCTGGGGGTTAACCCATGAATGAGCATAAGACTACCTCTCGAGTTGAACATATAAAATACCTCGAGAGTAAGGTACGAAGGTACAATGAGAGGGCCCAAGCGGATAGATAGTTGTTCAATGTCTGAACCATAGTGAGAAAGGGTTCCCAGCAGCGAGAGTAAGTATTGCGTCTGATAACAGAATGGAGCACTAGGAAGGTGGCTCGTGAATTACCTACGAAACCAAGAGCAAGGGATAACTTTGTTAACAAGGTGTACAGGAGAGTCAGGTTTTGATCCTGTGGAACTGTGGGTTATGGGCCCACCAGGTGGGTTAAAAGTAGGAGGAGTGGTGACATCTTGCATGGTCATGATAGCAAGGCATGTTAGAGGGTAACCTGTCGATTATGTCGGCAACAACGTCGGTACCAAGGGCGAGGGACGAAGAGAACCATTTTCCCTGCTCGTTGAAACGAGGCGGACCAATAGGCAAAGTTCTCGTCCATCGGTGGCTACCGGGAAGTCATCAACAATAGTAACAGGGTCTTACCGACACGGTTGGGCACCTATGTGTTTACATAAGCAGTAGAATATTGCTGCTTAGATCAGATAGATCACCGGAAAGGCTAAACAAAATAATGGAAAGGAAAAAATGTGTTTAAACACATATATCAGGGGTACATCCTCCCCAAGGACAAGCAGAGCATGATATCCTTGGCAGGATATAATAAAAACTCTTTAGGAAAGGGGAAAGAAATTTCATGACAATACCCATACAATGGTGTTTGGATAATTGAGCAAGAAACATTTAGCATTGGCTTCAAATGTTCTTGTTGAAGAACGGAGTACCATAGACATGCTTCGAGATAGCATTGATATGGTCAACAGGTGAAAATCATACTTTGGAAACAAAAAGGATCCATCAGGAACAACTTATAGAATAAGTCTTACCATTTCCCCATGGACTAATGGCTAACCTTGTAAAAGGATACTATAGCAATAGGTCCTCCGAACAGGTGGGCTAGGCATGATATCACCTTACTGGGTTATATAAGGACCAATGTTATGACTCTTGGAAAACGTTCCAACCATCATATCTGGCCGAGATTCAGATCTGATTGGTGTCAAGATAACTCAGACTCATGATGCCCGAGAAGGAAAGGGGGCAACACAATTAGATGAGATGGAGTTGCAAAATTCTCGGGAAATGTACTATGGAAGCTAGTTCCGAATCATGAGCTCATCATTTAACCAAGGAGAGGACGAGGAGGTGGCTGATGAACTCAACGATTATTCATTGAAATTTTCAAAAGATGGATTTCCACACTTATGTGAACAAGGAGATAACTTTTGTCAGATCAAATGATGTAATGAGGCATGCTCGAGGAAAACATACACACTTAAACATTGGTTGAAATGTGCACCCAAAATATGGGTTGGGTTGCACGACCAATGTCAGAATGGTGATTCAATAATCAATAGTCTAAGAACGAACGGCCGACCATTAACTTCAAAGCAATAGGGTTGCTAGAAGTGCAGAATCCAAACAACACCGTTCACTTGTTGGTACCCCGGTTGGAATCAACACGAGGACCAAGAAAGAATGGTGATGGTGAGAAGTATCACGATACCAAGAGTTCTTAAGAGGTGGTGAAATTATCACAACATTCTTGACATAAAAGATGGTAATACTCCAAGGTAAAGGAGAACAAATGCTGGATAGCAAGGATCTCAAGGTATAACACAAAACACGAACAAGTTTGTGTTGAACGGAAGGCAATCGAGGGGTCGATGATAACACAAATCATTGAGGGCAAGGATGGTATTTCTCATCAGGAATTCAATTGATATCCTTGAGGAGCTCGAAATGTTGATGATGATCATGACAATTTCTGTCGAGAGGTTTCATGGAGATGTAATCGGTCGGCGATGACATCAAGTCAAACGAATGATGAAGCGAAAGGTTATTGGAACCATGGGTACGACACAAACTTGAATTCAAGTTTGTTGTTTGAGGTGAAACAATAAGACAAGGAAGATCGACGTAAGCTTAGCCCGTCGTCGAAATTGTGCTCCGGAAAGAAGGACCAGGTAGCACAGTTAAAATTTGGCACGATAATGATATAGCCGAGTAGGCTCGGAATGACGAGATCGAGTTCAGACTCGTAAGTAATGAAGGTTACCAAGAGTTGTTGAATCGTAGTGCGGACTCAATTCAGTTGTCGGTGTCCTTGAGGGGTTCTAACAACTGAGAACCCGTTGGAAAAATGGAATCGGCAAGAATATTAGTTGATGAAGAACTCATAAGAAGTTATGTATCCCATGGTATCCTCGAGATACCAGGGGGTAATACTCGACGACAGATCAAAGTAGCGGTTGGACTGGGGTATTGCTCTACAGAAGACAAGTGCTTAAACTTGCACGCGAAATGGTATTTAAAGGAGAACATGGTCGGAACCACGATTGCAAAAGGCCAGATCCCGGATATAAGATGAACTTATACCAAGGAATAATTTAATTTAAGAGAAGCTTTAATGATAAGATCTACATCGTGTCCATGGGCATGAACACAAAGTTCAAGGTCGACTCCCACTTCTCCAATGCATAACCTTTCATTCACTTCTCACTTTCGAAGAAGTTGTAGTGTTGAAATTTTATCTGGCAAAATACCAGAAGTGTATGACTCGTGAAAACTTTCGAGTTCACTCATATTAAGGAAGGCATAGGTTCAACCCATCAGGGTATCGTGGAAATATATACCACAAGCTTCAATAGTAAATACCACCAGCTCGAAAGCTGAGCATGGTTGAGAAAGCAGAGGATACAATTTACCAAAAGGCATTACGTATCTGAGGGAAGTCCCACAAGGTTATTGAGTATGAAGGACGCTGTTGGATAAAACCCAACAAAGGATCTGCTGGTCCATAATGGAGCTGATGTGAGTATCGGCACACGATCAGAGGACAAAACAAAGCAAGAGTTTGAATTACCGAAACAACTGACTAATCCCGAGCTCAAATGCAAAGGGATTATGATTTTTAAATCAAAGGATCATAAGCAAACGCTCTGATTAAGGATGGATAAGTTGAGTAAGCTTAGGGGTAAAATCGATAACAATTTGATTGGTCGAGATCCAGCTCATGTTTAAAATGACGTCTAAGCCGAAAGGATGAATTCTAGGATCCGATTGAGGATTGCGAGCATTCGCAATATTTTGAATCAATGGACTCAAAATGATAGAGACAAAGGCTGCCAATAAGATTACTATACTTATGGGCTTAACCATAATGCAAGCAAGCAAGAATTTCAAGAGCAATAAGCTGCTAAGGATTTTCGGAAGATCGAATATTATTTCGAAGACCTTAGTGAAACACATAAAAAACGGGGAAAGAACGGATATTTAGTAAGTGTGAGGAATTATCCGTAGGGGGTATTCAAGTGGCAAAGAACTGCAAGGCAGTAGGCACAAAATATTCTCGGGGTATCTTGTAATAACAAGATTGACTGGGAATAAAAGTAAGCACGACAGGTGTAAGTATTTATCCATACGGATATTTCGGTGGAAGGGAATTTGCAAAAGCAACGGGCACAAGGTCTCGAGAGAATATCGGAGAGTATCTCTGAAATCTTCTGGTGCAACCGGCGATCATCTGGACTGGAGGGGCTCTCCGGGAGAAAGCTTTTTCGAGAACCTAAAGTTAGATTTTAGTAAAAATCGTTTAACCCGAATAGAAGAGAGTTCAGAATCCCGGAGTAAAGATCGAGGAGTAAAAGATCCTAATACCACCCAATGGCGACGTGGGCCCATAGGCCACACAGCCATGTTAGTAAAGGTTTTGCAATGACTAGACTCAACTTCGGCCAAGGAGTTGGAAAGGGGATTCCTACAGGCAGTCGGCTCTGATACCAACTTGTGACATCCCCGGTTTGGCTCGTACACTAATCATACACGCAAACGTGTACGATCAAGATCAGGGACTCACGGGAAGATATCACAACACAACTCTACAAATAAAATAAGTCATACAAGCATCATATTACAAGCCAGGGGCCTCGAGGGCTCGAATACAAGAGCTCGATCATAGACGAGTCAGCGGAAGCAACAATATCTGAGTACAGACATAAGTTAACAAGTTTGCCTTAAGAAGGCTAGCACAAACTGGGATACAGATCGAAAGAGGCGCAGGCCTCCTGCCTGGGATTCCTCCTAACTACTCCTGGTCGTCGCCAGCGGGCACCACGTAGTAGTAGGCACCTCCGGTGTAGTAGGAGTCGTCGTCGAAGGTGGCGTCTGGCTCCTGGGATCCAACATCTGGTTGCGACAACCAGGTAGAAGGGATAGGGGGAAAAGAGGGAGAAAGCAACCGTGAGTACTCATCCAAAGTACTCGCAAGCAAGGAGCTATACAACATATGTATGCATGGGTATCAAATGGAATAAGGGTATCATATGTGGACTGAACTGCAGAAAGCCAGAATAAGAGGGGGATAGCTAATCCTGTCGAAGACTACGCTTCTAGTAGCCTCCGTCTTGCAGCATGAAGAAGAGAGTAAACTGAAGTCCTCCAAGTAACATCGCATAGCATAACCCTATCCGATGATCCTCCCCTCGTCGCCCTGTGAGAGAGCGACCACCGGTTGTAACTGGCACTTGGAAGGGTGTGTTTTATTAAGTATCCGGTTCTAGTTGTCATAAGGTCAAGGTACAACTCCAAGTCGTCCTGTTACCGAAGATCACGGCTATTCGAATAGATTAACTTCCCTGCAGGGGTGCACCACATACCCCAACACGCTTGATCCCATTTGGCCGGACACACTTTTCGGGGTCATGCCCGGCCTCGGAAGATCAACACGTCGCAGCCCCACCTAGACCAACAGAGAGGTCAGCACGCCGGTCTAAACCTAAGCGCCCAGGGGTCTGGGCCCATCGCCCTTAGCACACCTGCACGTTGCGAACGCGGCCAAAAGCAGACCTAGCCTAGTGGCCTTCCAGTCCAATCCGGCGCGCGCCACTCAGTCGCTGACGTCACGAAGGCTTCGGCTGATACCACGATGCCGGGATACCCATAACTACTCCCGCGTAGATGGTTAGTGCGCATAGACCAGTAGCCAGACTCAGATCAAATACCAAGATCTCGTTAAACGTGTTAAGTATCCGCGAACGCCGACCAGGGACAGGCCCACCTCTCTGCTAGGTGGTCTCAACCTGCCCTGTCGCTCCGCCTCAAAGTAACAGTCGGGGGCCGTCGGGAACCCAGGCCCACCTCTACAGGGATGGAGCCACCTGCCCCTTCAGCCCCCATCTCCGAACAGTATCACAGGTAATGTAACTGTGTAAAGTATATTGTATATGCCCGTGATCACCTCCCGAAGTGATCACGGCCCAGTAGTATAGCATGGCAGACGGACAAGAGTGTAGGGCCACTGATGGAACACTAGCATCCTATACTAAGCAGTAGGATAGCAGGTAATGGTAACAACAGTAGTAGCAAGGACAGGCTATGCATCAGGATAGGAATAACGGAAAGCAGTAACATGCTACACTACTCTAATGCAAGCAGTATAGAGAAGAGTAGGCGATATCTGGTGATCAAAGGGGGGGCTTGCCTGGTTGCTCTGGCAAGAGAGAGTGGTCGTCAACTCCGTAGCTGATCGGGGTACCAGCAGCAGCGTCAGTCTCGCAGTCTACCGGAAAGAAGTAACGGAGGGGGAACAAAATAAATAACAGAGCAATCAAATGTAACACAAAGCAAGACGCGGCAATACGTTGCTAGGGGTGACCTAACGCAGGGATAGGTGATATCGGCGAAGGGGGGAAACATCCGGGAAAGTATCCCCGGGGTTCCGCGTTTTCGGACAGATGAACCGGAGGTGAAATGTTGCAGGTTCACTATGCTAGGGACGCGTGGCGGACGAACGGGCTGCGTATCCGAATTCGTCTCATCGTTCTGAGCAACTTTCATGTAGAAAGTATTTGCATCCGAGTTACGGATTAAAAGATATGATTTTCTAAAGATTTTATTAATTTCTAGAATTTAATTAATTAATTAATCCGAAAATGAATTAATGACATCAGCATGATGTCATGCTGACATCAGCAGTCAACAGAGTTGACTTGGTCAACCTGACCAGTGGGTCCCACTGGTCAGTGACACATTTTAATTAAACAGTTTAATTAATCTAATCAAAATTAATTAGTGGGTGGGCCCCACTGTCATACTAATTAATTAGCTAATTAACAGTAGTTAATTAGGTTAACTAATCATTAGGTTAATTAATCTTATTTGGTTAATTTAATCAGATTTAATTAAGTTAATTAATTAGTTAATTGATTAATTAATTAATTATTTTCATTATTTATTCATCTATTTATTTTTATTTTTTTAATTCCTTAAAAAAAACGTTCTGGGGCTGGGGCCCCCATGTCATTGGCCCTAGGGGCCACACAGGGTGGGTTAACGGGCGCGCGGGCGCTAGCCCGAATGGGCGCTGGTGTGCGGGCGTTGTGGCTGGCGCCGGGGTGGTTGTCGGCGAGGCGCGGAACGGGGCGGGGGCCGCGGTGATGCACGGGCGGCCGCCGGAGGCCGAAGCGATGCCGAAGCAACAACGGGAGCGGTGACGGGGCTCGCCGGGAGGGGCACGGGGCGCGGCCGTCGCGGGCGAGCAGGTCGACAGCGGTGCGAGGTGGCGGTGCGGGAGCCGACGTGCAGCCAGTGGGAACGCGTGAGGCGGAGGAGGCCATGCGAGGAAGGCGCGGCCCCGGGCGTAGGCGGAGCGGGGGTGCGCGCGGCCGGACGAAGCGCCGCGCGCGGCCAGGGCGCGACCCGGCCGCGGTGAGCGCGTGAGACAGAGGAGGGGAGGAGGAGTCGGGGCTCACGGCGGGACGTAGGGATCGTGACAGCGTGCTCGGTGAGGCTCGGGGTGGCCGGAGTAGCGCGAGGGAGAGGTGAGGAGGCGAGGCGATGACGGCGGTGAGGAGCAGCGCCGAGGCTCGGGGCGCCGCGGGGCCGAGCCCCCCGATTTAGCTCGGGTCGAGGGGGCAGGCGCCTGTGCTGCAGGCGACGGAGAGCGTCGGGGGAGCGATCCGGCGAGGGGCGCCGGCGTGGTGTCGATCCGGGCGGCGCTGGCGTCGGGGGCGATGTCGTCGGGTGTGGGGGGGGTTCCCCTCGATCCGATCTGGATCGGGGAGGAGGGGGGAGAGCGACTGGGGGGAGGGGGCGAATGGGTGACGGGGTGGGGTTAGGGTTTGGGTCGTGGGGGATATGGGGGAGGGGAGTGGGGCGCCGGTTGGGCCGGCCTGGCGGCCCGATGGCCTGCTGGGCCATGGTCCAGCGGGGGGGATCTTCTATTTCTTTTTTTTTAACTGTCTATAACATTTTTCTTTTACGGTTTTAATTCATACTATTTTTGTTTTATGAAATATAATTCTAGCACCTAAATTAGTGCTAGTAATTATATTACTGCCACAATTATCCTTTTATTTATTAAAAGTAGTTTTCAATAATTTAATCATTTAAGTGACGACTAAATAAATAATTTAGCTATTGTTTCTATCATTTAGTGCATCTAAGCATTTTATAAAATTTTGGGTTCACCACCCTGATCATATATGATTTATTTGCTACGCTTTGAACATTTTAGATTTGACTTTAGAAAACTTTTATCGTTTAACTTTATTTTAAGTTAGAATTCGAAAGGGACGTGATACACCGCAAGATTAAAAATAGTAACCATGGTGACGTGGCATCATTATCGTGAGATTACTGTAGCCTAATTATCCGGACGTCACAACAATATTAGCTGGTTCTGGTTTTGCTGATGGGGATGAGGAAGGGGATGAAATGCAGAGGGTGATGGAGGAAGAGGACGAGGATGGATTGGTGGAGGAATTGGATTCTGAAAATTCTGAGGATGAAGTTGAGGTACCGATTCCTTCTGCATGGGAGCAGGACATATCCACCGGCCTTACGGTGAACGATGGCCATGAGACTCCATGGCAGTATAATCTGAACCAAGTACAAATAGGGGCTATGTTTGATACAAAGAAAAAAATTGAAGTATGCGGTGATAAAGTGGGATATATCTACGCAGAGGGTTTTCAAGACACACATATCAAGTCCAACAAACTATACCGTGAAATGTGTTGTAACAGGTTGTCCTGGGAAGGTGCAGGCACGTGCCGAAGTATGACATCCACTGGGTTGTCACCATTGTCGTCCCACATAATTGTGTGAGGACGAACCTGCTGGTCAAGCATCCGAACCTGACTTTAAGTCTCATTGCGCAACTCATGTATACTGAGATAGTAGAGAAGAAAGATATGGAAGCAAAACACATCCAGACAGCAGTGAAGGTCAGATGGAATTATGTCATTCCTTATGGGAAGGCTTGGAGGGCTAAGCAGAAGGCTATGGAGGAAAGGTTTGGGACGTTCTTCGACTCATATGATAATGTTGTCCGTCTCCTGGGCATACTGAAGGAGAGGAATCCCGACACTTATGTGAACGTACAACACATGAGGTTGCTGAGTATACCAGATTTCAAGGTGTTGAAACGAGTGTTCTTCTCTTTTGCTATGTGCATCGAAGCTTTCCGGCATTGTCCTCCTGTTATGTTTGTGGATGGTACATTCCTGACCGGTCAGTATAGAGGGTAAATCCTGACTGCTATTGGTGTGGATGGGAACAATCAAATCATCCCACTTGCCATGGCATTTGTGGAGGGTGAGAACTTTCTCAGCTGGGTATGGTTCTTCCGCCAAGTGAAAGTTGCCATCGTGAAGGACCGACCAAACGTGTGTGTCATTCATGACAGACATGTTGGTATATTGAAGGCCGTGAAGACACTTCGTAATCCAGCAGATGACGAACCAACACCTTGGAGGGACTTGCAGAGCCGGTGGTGCATGCGCCATCTTGGGGCTAATTTTTTCTCACAGTTCAAGAACAAGCGGTTGATGAACTTGTTCAAAAAATTATGCAAGCAGAGCCAGCAGCGGAAATACGAATTTATTTGGTCAAAACTAGATGAGTTTACTAAGAAGCAGGTCCGTGCGAGGAAGAAAATGGAAGAAGATCAGGTTAAATTAGCAGCACTCATCGCGGAGCTAGAGGAGCCAGTAGGTCTTTGTGACTTGCCAGCAATTGACTCTCCTAATACTAAGAGAAAGAAGGGAAGGGCAATAAAGAATTTTTCTGAGTGAATAAAGAAAGAGCCTCCAATGAATTGGTCTTTGCTGCATGACACACATGGAGCTAGGTATGGCCACATGACAACCAATCTTGCAGAGGTGTATAACTTTGTGCTGAGAGGGAATAGAGCATTGCCACTCACAGCTATTGTGGAGGCTGTATTCCATGGCACTTTGAGATATTTCAGAGAAAGGCACGAGTTAGCAAAGAAACATATTGAAGATAATCAGAACACACCTTATTGTAGCCGTGTCATGGAATACATTCCAAAGAAGATAGAGAAAGCAAAGAAGCACACTGTCAGACTCATAGGGAATCAAGAAAGGAGGTATGAGGTTCAGCTTCCTACCGATGGTTTTGGATCTGGAAATGAGGTGAAGACACACGAGGTAAAAATTGGAACAGAATTTTATCCAACGTGTGAGTGTACATGCAACAAACCGAAGTTGTTGCACCTACCTTGCTCTCATGTGTTGGCTGCCTGTGGCCAGATTGAGTTGGATGCTATATCCTTCGTGTCCCCATACTATTTACAAGAGGCAGTGCTCAACACACGGACAGGCGAGATGACAGGGTTTAGAGTTGTCGGCAATTTCAACAAGGTAAACGACGGTGAGAGAGTATACATCCCGCATCCAGACCTTCGGCGAACAAGTAGGGGCATACGAAAGGGCCGTCGCATCCGGAACGATATGGACCAGTCTAAAGCTAGTGGAGCAACCAGACAATGTTTGTTATGCATGGCTTATGGGCATAGGATGAAATATTGTCCCGACCTGAACAAAGATGGTGCTTCCGCATCGACGAGTGCTTCCACATCGACGGCTGCGACAACAGGAGCAAGAGGCGGACGTGGTCATGGCAGTCGAGGCCGAAGGGGCGGACGAGGAAGAAATAACTCACAAGCTATATAATGTGTCGTAGTGGGTTTTAATATGTAATATGTCAGGACTATGTTTTAATATGTAATATGTCAGGACTATGTTTTAATTTGTAATATGTCAGGACTATGTTTTAATTTGTAATATGTCAGGACTATGTTTTAATTTGTAATATGTCAGGACTATGTTTTAATATGTAATATGTCAGGACTATGTTTTAATTCGTAATATGTCAGGACTATGTTATAATTTGTAATATGCCGTACTATGTTTTATTTGCACCTGAGATTTGTTGTTTGAATTGCAGATATGTCTTCGTATCCGTTGCTTAATGGTAACATCGATAGAAAGCACCGGGGCGCCCTTACGGAAGCGGGAAACAACTTAGACGTGTTGGTCACTCGTACCCCAAAGACTAACTGGCTGATACACGATTCATGGGTTGATAGGTATGTGTGCATATAATGGAGTCCATATAATGACTTACTATGTTTGACATACTTTTCATAACCGCTAACAATCTCTTTATTTTGTAGGTTAAGTTGGGCTGGACTTCTACCCTTGGCACGACTGGTTGAGGGTACATTGGATGAGTGGATTGATGGTCCAGACTTAGATGAGGCAGGTGAACCATTGCAGTTACACAAGAGGCAAGTGAAACGTTTCTCTTACGACAAGTCACTCCTTACCTGCTTAGTAGATAGATGGAGACCAGAGACACATACGTTTCACTTTCCCTGGGGAGAGATGGCGCCTACTTTACAGGATGTGTCTTACTTGTTGGGATTACCTCTGGCCGGTGCTGCCATAGGTCCCTTAGAGGCAGAATCTGGGTGGCAAGTAGCGATGCAGACCTGTTTTTTGGCTGCGGTCCCGACTGCTAGGGCCATAGACAACGATCCTCATGGACCTCTTTTTAGATGGTTGAGCCAGTTTCAGGTAACCATCACGGCCACTTAAACAAATTATTACGTTTCATACAATGTAGATGTGTCTTACTTGTTAGATGTGTCTAGAGGCCATAAACAAATTATTACATTTCATGGCCACTTTTTAGATGTGTCTTACTTGTTCATACAATTATTACGTTTCTATGTAGATTGTCTCGTTAGGACATCCCGACGTTCAGTTGTCGGAGGCACAGATTGACCGGTCCCTAGAGGCATATATTCTTTGGCTGTTCGGCAAGACAATGTTTACGGAGAACCACGTGACCACTTTCGATGCACGACTCATCGGTATTGCACGAGAGATAGCTGACGCACGTTGCCCTGCGGATATTCTGCAGAGGAGTTTTGGTTCTGCTGTGTTAGCGGCTACGTACAGAGGCCTGTGCAAAGCTTGCTTGTTGAAGTCTAGAAAATCTAGTCTTGTTGGATGTCCATTATTGTTGCAGCTCTGGTCATACGAGAGATTCCCTATTGGACGACCCTATGTCTACGTTGATAAACCTTTTGGTTTGGAGGACTTAGCTGGGACTTATGTGCCTGCTATCGGCAACTTACCTACTATGGGATCTGTTTGGACACGACGAGAGGTACTTTTATATTAAGTAACAATTAATTCAATTATTTCTTGCCATTGAATAGTATTACTAATGCTTATTTGTTGTCATGCACAGAGACAGTTTGCGCATACTCAGGTTAGGGGATGCTACCCATCCTTCATGGCGCAGTTTGATAGTTTGCATGAGGATCAAGTTATTTGGGAGCCATACTCGCCTCAGGCTATATCATCGAGGTACCCAGTTGGGATTTCTGGATTGTGCACTAGAGATCGGCACTTTTGGATGACCAAGGCCAAGTTGGTGTTCGACGTGACGGTTGAGGAGATGTCTCTTCATAGGGTGATGAGACAGTTCGGTCTATATCAACAGCCTAAGATTCCAGATATTCCACACTTGCCAGACCAAGTGCACAAGTAAGTACTAATACTATTTTAGTTGGCAGCTCTACATTCATAATATACCTAATCATGTATCGCGCATGTCAATCTCAGGGACAGTCGCCTAGGAGGAAACAAGTCCATGGCTTATTGGCTTCAGAGCATTACCCCTTACGTTGACGAATGGACTACCGCTGCGACAAATATCTGGGGTGAGGTTCGGCCCTTTATCTGGGAAATGTTCGGGTTGTATCTGCAGCGTTACCGGCATACAACAAGGATCTACTTGGTTCCATCAGTTGCTCCTGATCAGATCGAAGCCCCTCTCACCAGCGATATGTACCCAACTGCCTCTGTTGTGGGAACCAGACACCACGCGGTAAATGCCTTGGTTCTCATATGTTAAGTCTTTTGTTAATCTGGACATATTCGCTTGGTTGTCTATTCGTGGTGTCTATCATACAACGAGGATATAATTGGTTAACTCTTTGTGTACAGGGTGACTTGACACTACAGGCGCGAGAGGAGGTTTCCGCTTTAATGCGGCGCTTTCAGAGGGGAGAAACTATCCCACCGCGAGAGGGCGTCTCATGGTTGAGGCGTCTTGATGACAAGCTACGCGGGATTTACGCAGCTGTTACGTGTAGACGGACTTCGGATGTTGCACTTCCTCCTCCAGCACATCGTCCGCCACGTCCCTCTGTACAGCATTCAGAACCACGACCCTCTGTGCACCGTTCAGAACCACGACCCTCTGTGCACCATGCAGAACCTCATCCTTCACAGCCAGGAAGATCTTCCTGGCATGAGCCACCTGTTGGGGAACGTAGTAATTTCAAAAAATTTCCTATGCACACGCAAGATCATGGTATGCATAGCAACGAGGGGAGAGTATGATCTACGTACCCTTGTAGATCGCAACGGAAGCGTTGACACAACGTAGAGGAAGTAGTCGTACGTCTTCTTCCCGATCCGACCGATCCAAGCACCGTTACTCCGGCACCTCCGAGTTCTTAGCACACGTACAGCTCGATGACGATCCCCGGGCTCCGATCCAGCAAAGCGTCGGGGAAGAGTTCCATCAACACGACGGCGTGGTGACGATCTTGATGTTCTACCGACGCAGGGCTTCGCCTAAGCACTACAACGATATGATCGAGGTGGAATATGGTGGCAGGGGGCACCGCACACGGCTAAGGAACGATCTCAATGATCAACTTGTGTGTCTAGAGGTGCCCCTGCCTCCGTATATAAAGGAGCCAAGGGGGAGGGGTGCGGCCAGCCCTATGGAGGCGCAGCAGGAGTCCTACTCCTACCGGGAGTAGGACTCCCCCCCAATCCTATTCCAAATAGGACTCCCAAGGGGGAAAGAGAGAGAGAGAGGTGGCCGGCCACCTCTCCTAGTCCTAATAGGACTAGGGGAGGGGGGGAGGCGCGCAGCCCACTATGGGCAGCCCCTTTCACCTTTCCACTAAAGCCCAATAAGGCCCATATGACTCCCGAGGGGTTCCGGTAACCTCCCGGTAATCCGATAAAATCCTGATTTCACCCGGAACACTTCCGATGTCCAAACATAGGCTTCCAATATATCAATATTTATGTCTCGACCATTTCGAGACTCCTCGTCATGTCCGTGATCACATCCGGGACTCCGAACAACCTTCGGTACATCAAAATGCATAAACTCATAATAACTGTCATCGTAACGTTAAGCGTGCGGACCCTACGGTTCGAGAACAATGTAGACATGACTGAGACACATCTCTGGTCAATAACCAATAGCGGGACCTGGATGCCCATATTGGTTCCTACATATTCTACGAAGATCTTTTATCGGTCAGACCGCATAACAACATACATTGCTCCCTTTGTCATCGGTATGTTACTTGCCCAAGATTCGATCGTCAGTATCCAATATCTAGTTCAATCTCGTTACCGGCAAGTCTCTTTACTCGTTCCGTAATACATCATCCCGCAACTAAATCATTAGTTGCAATGCTTGCAAGGCTTATGTGATGTGCATTACCGAGAGGGCCCAGAGATACCTCTCCGACAATCGGAGTGACAAATCCTAATCTCGAAATACGCCAACCCAACATCTACCTTTGGAGACACCTGTAGTACTCCTTTATAATCACCCAGTTACATTGTGACGTTTGGTAGCACCCAAAGTGTTCCTCCGGCAAACGGGAGTTGCATAATCTCATAGTCATAGGAACACGTATAAGTCATGAAGAAAGCAATAGCAACATACTAAACGATTGGGTGCTAAGCTAATGGAATGGGTCATGTCAATCAGATCATTCAACTAATGATGTGACCTTGTTAATCAAATAACAACTCTTTGTTCATGGTTAGGAAACATAACCATCTTTGATTAACGAGCTAGTCTAGTAGAGGCATACTAGTGACACTCTGTTTGTCTATGTATTCACACATGTATTATGTTTCTGGTTAATACAATTCTAGCATGAATGATAAACATTTATCATGATATAAGGAAATAAATAATAACTTTATTATTGCCTCTAGGGCATATTTCCTTCAGTCTCCCACTTGCACTAGAGTCAATAATCTAGATTAAACTGTAATGATTCTAACACCCATGGAGTCTTGGTGCTGATCATGTTTTGCTCATGGAAGAGGCTTAGTCAACGGGTCTGCAACATTCAGATCTGTATGTATCTTGCAAATCTCTATGTCTCCCACCTGGACTAGATCCCGGATGGAATTGAAGCGTCTCTTGATGTGCTTGGTCCTTTTGTGAAATCTGGATTCGTTTGCCAAGGCAATTGCACCAGTATTGTCACAAAAGATTTTCATTGGACCCGATGCACTAGGTATGACACCTAGATCGGATATGAACTCCTTCATCCAGACTCCTTCGTTCGCTGCTTCCGAAGCAGCTATGTACTCCGCTTCACATGTAGATCCTGCTACGACGCTTTGTTTAGAACTGCACCAACTGACAGCTCCACCGTTCAATGTAAACACGTATCCGGTTTGCGATTTAGAATCGTACGGATCAGTGTCAAAGCTTGCATCAACGTAACCTTTTACGGTGAGCTCTTTGTCACCTCCATGTATGAGAAACATATCCTTAGTCCTTTTCAGGTATTTCAGGATGTTCTTGACCGCTGTCCAGTGATCCACTCCTGGATTACTTTGGTACCTACCTGCTAAACTTATAGCAAGGCACACATCAGGTCTGGTACACAGCATTGCATACATGATAGAGCCTATGGCTGAAGCATAGGGAACATCTTTCATTTTCTCTCTATCTTCTATAGTGGTCGGGCATTGAGTCTGAGTCAACTTCACACCTTGTAACACAGGCAAGAACCCTTTCTTTGCTTGATCCATTTTGAACTTCTTCAAAATCTTGTCAAGGTATGTGCTTTGTGAAAGTCCAATTAAGCGTCTTGATCTATCTCTATAGATCTTTATGCCTAATATGTAAGCAGCTTCACCGAGGTCTTTCATTGAAAAACTCTTATTCAAGTATCCCTTTATGCTATCTAGAAATTCTATATCATTTCCAATCAATAATATGTCATCCACATATAATATCAGAAATGCTACAGAGCTCCCACTCACTTTCTTGTAAATATAGGCTTCTCCGAAAGTCTGTATAAACCCAAATGCTTTGATCACACTATCAAAGCGTTTATTCCAACTCCGAGAGGCTTGCACCAGTCCATAAATGGATCGCTAGAGCTTGCACACTTTGTTAGCTTCCTTTGGATCAACAAAACCTTCTGGTTGCATCATATACAACTCTTCTTCCAGAAATCCATTCAGGAATGCAGTTTTGACATCAATCTGCCAAATTTCATAATTATAAAATGCGGCAATTGCTAACATGATTCGGACAGACTTAAGCATCGCTACGGGTGAGAAGGTCTCATCGTAGTCAACCCCTTGAACTTGTCGAAAACCTTTTGCGACAAGTCGAGCTTTATAGACAGTAACATTACCGTCAGCGTCAGTCTTTTTCTTGAAGATCCATTTATTCTCAATTTCTTGCCGATCATCGGGCAAGTCAACCAAAGTCCATACTTTGTTCTCATACATGGATCCCATCTCATATTTCATGGCTTCAAGCCACTTTGCGGAATCTGGGCTCACCATCGCTTCTTCATAGTTCGTAGGTTCATCATGATCTAGTAGCATGACTTCCAGAACTGGATTACCGTACCACTCTGGTGCGGATCTTACTCTGGTTGATCTACGAGGTTCAGTAGTATCTTGTTCTGAAGTTTCATGATCATTATCATTAACTTCCTCACTTATTGGTGTAGGTGTCGCAGAAACAGTTTTCTGTGATGTACTACTTTCCAACAAGGGAGCAGGTACAGTTACCTCGTCAAGTTCTACTTTCCTCCCACTCACTTCTTTCGAGAGAAACTCCTTCTCAAGAAAGTTTCCGAATTTAGCAACAAAAGTCTTGCCTTCGGATCTGTGATAGAAGGTGTATCCAATAGTTTCCTTTGGATATCCTATGAAGACACATTTCTCCGATTTGGGTTCGAGCTTATCAGGTTGAAGCTTTTTCACATAAGCATCGCAGCCCCAAACTTTCAGAAACGACAACTTTGGTTTCTTGCCAAACCATAGTTCATAAGGCGTCGTCTCAACGGATTTTGATGGTGCCCTGTTTAACGTGAATGCGGCCGTCTCTAGAGCGTATCCCCAAAATGATAGCGGTAAATCAGTAAGAGACATCATAGATCGCACCATATCTAGTAAAGTACGATTACGACGTTCGGACACACCATTACGCTGTGGTGTTCCGGGTGGCGTGAGTTGCGAAACTATTCCACAATTTTTCAAATGTACACCAAACTCGTAACTCAAATATTCTCCTCCACGATCAGATCGTAGAAACTTTATTTTCTTGTTACGATGATTTTCCACTTCACTCTGAAATTCTTTGAACTTTTCAAATGTTTCAGACTTATGTTTCATTAAGTAGATATAACCATATCTGCTTAAATCATCTATGAAGGTGAGAAAATAATGATATCCGCCACGAGCCTCAATATTCATCGGACCACATACATCTGTATGTATGATTTCCAACAAATCTGTTGCTCTCTCCATAGTACCGGAGAACGGTGTTTTAGTCATATTGCCCATGAGGCACGGTTTGCAAGTACCAAGCGATTCATAATCAAGTGGTTCCAAAAGTCCATCAGTATGGAGTTTCTTCATGCGCTTTACACCGATATGACCTAAACAGCAGTGCCACAAATAAGTTGCACCGTCATTATCAACTCTGCATCTTTTGGCTTCAACATTATGAATATGTGTATCACTACTCTCGAGATTCAATAAGAATAGACCACTCTTCAAGGGTGCGTGACCATAAAAGATATTACTCATATAAATAGAACAACCATTATTCTCTGATTTAAATGAATAACCGTCTCGCATCAAACAAGATCCAGATATAATGTTCATGCTTAACGCTGGCACTAAATAACAATTATTTAGGTCTAATACTAATCCCGAAGGTAGATGTAGAGGTAGCGTGCCGACCGCGATCACATCGACTTTGGAACCGTTTCCCACGCGCATCGTCACCTCGTCCTTAGCTAATCTTCGCTTAATCTGTAGCCCCTGTTTCGAGTTGCAAATATTAGAAACAGAACCAGTATCAAATACCCAGGTGCTACTGCGAGCATTAGTAAGGTACACATCAATAACATGTATATCATATATACCTTTGTTCACCTTGCCATCCTTCTTATCCGCCAAATACTTTGGGCAGTTCTGCTTCAAGTGACCAGTCTGCTTGCAGTAGAAGCACTCAGTTTCAGGCTTAGGTCCAGACTTGGGTTTCTTCTCTTGAGCAGCAACTTGCTTGCCGTTCTTCTTGAAGTTCCCCTTCTTCTTCCCTTTGCCCTTTTTCTTGAAACTAGTGGTTTTGTTAACCATCAACACTTGATGCTCCTTTTTTGATTTCTACCTCCGCAGCTTTCAGCATTGCGAAGAGCTCGGGAATAGTCTTGTTCATCCCTTGCATATTATAGTTCATCACGAAGCTCTTGTAGCTTGGTGGCAGTGATTGGAGAATTCTGTCAATGACGCAATCATCTGGAAGATTAACTCCCAATTGAATCAAGTGATTATTATACCCAGACATTTTCAGTATATGCTCACTGACAGAACTGTTCTCTTCCATCTTGCAGCTATAGAACTTATTGGAGACTTCATATCTCTCAATCCGGGCATTTGCTTGAAATATTAACTTCAACTCCTGAAACATCTCATATGCTCCATGACGTTCAAAACGTCGTTGAAGTCCCGATTCTAAGCCGTAAAGCATGGCACACTGAACTATCGAGTAGTCATCAGCTTTGCTCTGCCAGACGTTCATAACATCTGGTGTTGCTCCAGCAGCAGGCCTGGCACCCAGCGGTGCTTCCAGGACGTAATTCTTCTGAGCAGCAATGAGGATAATCCTCAAGTTACGGACCCAGTCTGTATAATTGCTACCATCATCTTTCAACTTTGCTTTCTCAAGGAACGCATTAAAATTCAACGGAACAACAGCACGAGCCATCTATCTACAATCAACATAAACAAGCAAGATACTATCAAGTACTAAGTTCATGATAAATTTAAGTTGAATTAATCATATTACTTAAGAACTCCCACTTAGATAGACATCCCTCTAATCCTCTAAGTGATCACGTGATCCAAATCAACTAAACCATGTCCGATCATCACATGAGATGGAGTAGTTTCATCGGTGAACATCATTATGTTGATCATATCTACTATATGATTCACGCTCGACCTTTCGGTCTCCGTGTTCCGAGGCCATATCTGTATATGCTTGGCTCGTCAAGTATAACCTGAGTATTCCGCGTGTGCAACTATTTTGCACCCGTTGTATTTGAACGTAGCCTATCACACCCGATGATCATGTGGTGTCTCAGCACGAAGAACTTTTGCAACGGTGCATACTCAGGGAGAACACTTCTTGATAATTTAGTGAGAGATCATCTTATAATGCTACCGTCAATCAAAGCAAGATAAGATGCATAAAAAGATAAACATCACATGCAATCAATATAAGTGATATGATATGGCCATCATCATCTTGTGCCTGTGATCTCCATCTCCGAAGCACCGTCATGATCACCATCGTCACCAGCGCGACACCTTGATCTCCATCGTAGCATCGTTGTCGTCTCGCCAATCTTATGCTTCCACGACTATCGCTACCGTTTAGTGATAAAGTAAACCATTACATCGCGATTGCATTGCATACAATAAAGCGACAACCATAAGGCTCCTGCCAGTTGCCGATAACTTGGTTACAAAACATGATCATCTCATACAATAAAATTTAGCATCATGCCTTGACCATATCACATCACAACATGCCCTGCAAAAACAAGTTAGACGTCCTCTACTTTGTTGTTGCAAGTTTTACGTGGCTGCTACGGGCTTTAAGCAAGAACCAATCTCACCTACGCATCAAAACCACAACGATAGTTTGTCAAATAGACTCCGTTTTAACCTTCGCAAGGACCGGGCGTAGCCACACTCGGTTCAACTAAAGTTGGAGAGACAGTCGCCCGCAAGCCATCTATGTGCAAAGCACGTCGAGGGAACCGGTCTCGCGTAAGCGTACGCGTAAGGTTGGTCCGGGTCGTCTCGTCCAACAATACCGCCGAACCAAAGTATGACATGCTGGTAGGCAGTATGACTTGTATCGTCCACAACTCACTTGTGTTCTACTCGTGCAAATAACATCAAACCATTAAACCTAGGCTCTGATGCCACTGTTGGGGAACATAGTAATTTCAAAAAAATTCCTACGCACACGCAAGATCATGGTGATGCATAGCAACGAGGGGAGAGTATGATCTACATACCCTTGTAGATCGCAACGGAAGCGTTGTCACAACGTAGAGGAAGTAGTCGTACGTCTTCTTCCCGATCCGACCGATCCAAGCACCGTTACTCCGGCACCTCCGAGTTCTTAGCACACGTACAGCTCGATGACGATCCCCGGGCTCCGATCCAGCAAAGCGTCAGGGAAGAGTTCCGTCAGCACAACGGCATGGTGACGATCTTGATGTTCTACCGACGCAGGGCTTCGCCTAAGCACTACAACGATATGATCGAGGTGGAATATGGTGGCAGGGGGCACCGCACACGGCTAAGGAACGATCTCAATGATCAACTTGTGTGTCTAGAGGTGCCCCCTGCCTCCGTATATAAAGGAGCCAAGGGGGAGGGGTGCGGCCAGCCCTATGGAGGTGCAGGAGGAGTCCTACTCCTACCGGGAGTAGGACTCCCCCCCCAATCCTATTCCAAATAAGACTCCCAAGGGGGAAAGAGAGAGAGAGAGAGAGGTGGGCGACCACCTCTCCTAGTCCTAATAGGACTAGGGGAGGGGGGAAGGCGCGCAGCCCACTATGGGCAGCCCCTTTCACCTTTCCACTAAAGCCCAATAAGGCCCATATGACTCCCGGGGGGTTCCGGTAACCTCCCGGTAATCCGGTAAAACCTGATTTCACCCGGAACACTTCCGATGTCCAAACATAGGCTTCCAATATATCAATCTTTATGTCTCGACCATTTCGAGACTCCTCGTCATGTCCGTGATCACATCCGGGACTCCGAACAACCTTCGGTACATCAAAATGCATAAACTCATAATAACTGTCATCGTAACGTTAAGCGTGCGGACCCTACGGTTCGAGAACAATGTAGACATGACTGAGACACATCTCTGGTCAATAACCAATAGCGGGACCTGGATGCCCATATTGGTTCCTACATATTCTACAAAGATCTTTTATCGGTCAGACCGCATAACAACATACGTTGCTCCCTTTGTCATCGGTATGTTACTTGCCCGAGATTCGATCGTCGGTATCCAATATCTAGTTCAATCTCGTTACCGGCAAGTCTCTTTACTCGTTCCGTAATACATCATCCTGCAACTAACTCATTAGTTGCAATGCTTGCAAGGCTTATGTGATGTGCATTACCGAGAGGGCCCAGAGATACCTCTTCGACAATCGGAGTGACAAATCCTAATCTCGAAATACGCCAACCCAACATCTACCTTTGGAGACACCTGTAGTACTCCTTTATAATCACCCAGTTACGTTGTGACGTTTGGTAGCACCCAAAGTGTTCCTCCGGCAAACGGGAGTTGCATAATCTCATAGTCATAGGAACATGTATAAGTCATGAAGAAAGCAATAGCAACATACTAAACGACCGGGTGCTAAGCTAATGGAATGGGTCATGTCAATCAGATCATTCAACTAATGATGTGACCTTCTTAATCAAATAACAACTCTTTGTTCATGGTTAGGAAACATAACCATCTTTGATTAACGAGCTAGTCTAGTAGAGGCATACTAGTGACACTCTGTTTGTCTATGTATTCACACATGTATTATGTTTCCGGTTAATACAATTCTAGCATGAATGATAAATATTTATCATGATATAAGGAAATAAATAATAACTTTATTATTGCCTCTAGGGCATATTTCCTTCAGCGAGTGCCTGTGAAGCTATCGCGTTTCGGAAAAGGCCCGGAGCCTGTGAAGCAAGGCGAGTGCCTGTGAAGCTATCGCGTTTCGGAAAAGGCCCGGAGCCTGTGAAGCAAGGCGAGTGCCTGTGAAGCTATCGCGTTTTGGAAAAGGCCCGGAGCCTGTGAAGCAAGGCGAGTGCCTGTGAAGCTATCGCGTTTCGGAAAAGGCCCGGAGCCTGTGAAGCAAGGCGAGTGCCTGTGAAGCTATCGCGTTTTGGAAAAGGCCCAGAGCCTATGAAGCAAGGCGAGTGCCTATGAAGCTATCGCGTTTCGGAAAAGGCCCGGAGCCTGTGAAGCAAGGCAAGTGCCTGTGAAGTTATCGCGTTTTGGAAAAGGCCCGGAGCCTGTGAAGCAAGGCAAGTGCCTGTGAAGCTATCACGTTTCGGAAAAGGCCTGGAGCCTGTGAAGCAAGGCGAGTGCCTGTGAAGTTATCGTTTTTTGGAAAAGGCCCGGAGCCTGTGAAGCAAGGCGAGTGCCTGTGAAGCTATCGGGTTTTGGAAAAGGCCCGAAGCCTGTGAAGAAGGCCAACGCCTGTGAAGCTCGCCGTCCGTGACACTCTCACGTAATAATGAGTTGGGGTTGTACACGCCCCGGAGTCTCAGGAGCGCCGGCCTCAGGCCCTGGGGCTCCCTCCCATGCCCAGTGGCAGCACTTAGCTCCGCGCTGGTGAGAAGACGTCGAAGACTAGACTAGGTGCCGGACGCGGCTTCTCATTTGCTTTCCGCAGTTGGCTTGTTCCTCTTCGTTTGGAATTTTGTTGAAGTTGTTGCCATCTTTGGCTTGCGGTTCTTCGGCTTTTCGCTCTCCTGCCTCGGTTTCTCTTGTGCAAGGCCTCGCGAGGGGGAGAGCCGGGCGCCCTCGCGAGTGTTCCTATCCTAGTCACTCAAAGAGTTCGCGACCTGGGCCCCTTACAGGAGCACCCCACTAATCCGTGCCCCACAGGCACCGCGACACAAACAAAGGGCCTGGGTCGATCGCCCCCCACGGCCGGGGCCGGGAACTATCCACGCTTGAGCACATAGCCGGAAGGTACGGTAACGAAAGCAAAACGATGATTAACAAGTAATAACCCAAACACGCCCCCGTGGGGCTCCGCACTATTGTCTTTGTTACGCAGGAAAAAGGGAAGAGGAAGAACAAATCCGGCGCGGCTCGCCTCACACCGGCCCGCAGGGAAGGCCCGAGCTGCCTCCGGAGCTCAGGCGGACTCCCTCTCGCGCTTCACCAGGGCGCGGCGGCGGGCGGACACGTTACCACCCCCCAAGCAGATACGACGGAGTGGAGGCTAATCGCGGCCACCGCTAGAGGAGTCGCCGCCTGAAGAAGAACTGGAGAAGCTTGGGGAACCCCGAACGCCGCCAGCCATGCAAGCGCTACTCTCTCCACCATCACCGGAGCTGGGTTCCCAGCCGCGGTCGTCACCCTCGGGGCAACACCCTGCGCGGCGACCATCTTCCCCAAACACCCTCACGTAGAGGGTGGCGTCTCCGTCGAACTTGAAGTGTAGGGTGCACCAATGGCTCAGGACACGCGCGCGGGCAAACGTCTGCCAACCGCGGGCCAGGGACAGGCTCCCGGTCGCGGAGGCCTCCAGAGAGACCCATGAGGCCCGGCTGCAGCAGCCGTCGGCCTGGAGCTAGAGGCCGCCTGGGGCACCGGCCGGGAGCTCGCCGAGGAGGAAGTGAGGAAGCGGAAGCCGGGTGCTAGCCGGCTCCGCCGACCACACGATGAACTCCGGCAGCACTTCAGCAGCACGAACGCGCGGCCTGGGGGGACGCGTAGCCGGAGCGCGCCCCCTGCTGCAGCAATCCGCCCGTCGCCGTGCTGAAGATCGCCTCCACGGCCGTGGGGAGCCACCACGGTGGCCATAGGATGCTTGCGAGGGCGCCCTCGGCCGCGCTTGGGTGTGGGAGAGGCGTGCTCAACCCGGCAAGCCTTCCCCTTCTCGGTGGCTGAGAACCTCCTCGACGGGGCCATGAAGAAAAAGGAGAAGCAACGGGGGATGAACTGGAAGGGCGAGCGCCGGTCCATACTTATGGCTGGCGATGGCCAACCAACGACCGCCACGATCGCAGGTAATTATGGCCCACTTTGCATGCAAGGGCTTGTCCAATCCGTGCAGTTGCCGAGGTGCCATGGGGAAGTGGAGACGCCCACGTCCAATCAACCGCCATGCGGCGCCCAAGGCCGAAGGCTGTTAGGGCCCGCGGCGCTTCGCTCTTGCCCTTCTGCCTCCCTGCACGGCCAAGTTCGGGCGCGCCTTGGGCCCGGGGGCTACTGTCGGCGTTCTGGGAACGGGGGTCCCCAGACTTTCCTTCCTGCGGCATGCGGCGTGGCTCAAAGGGGGGCCCAGCACAGCCCATCTTCACCAACAAAAACTCAAGACCCTCGCGAGGGGCCAAGCCTCGCGGGGCGGACAACACGAAGCTTCCTCAGGCACGGCCTCGTCAGGCTAGCTCATGAGGAGGCAGAGAGATCAAGGCGGGGTACCTCGCGAGGTGCCCGTGACGCAAGCCATGACGACTCAGGGCGCCAGGCGAGTGCCAGCCCGTGCAGCGTCCTCCTTTCCTCTTTGGTGCAAAGGGGGCAAGCGCAGGCGCGAGGTACCGAGGCATCAGGCAAAGGTTACCGTTTCGGTGCAACGAGACCAAGACCAGGAGGACTACGAGACAGAGGTCACCGTGGAGCCCAAGACAGCGTCATCACCAGAGCTTTGCGCAGGCGAAGACTACTTTTGTCAGGATAGTTGATACTTGCTATCCCCCTTCAAATTAGCCCGCCATTGTTGGCTCCCTTCCCGCTCAATATTTGGGGAGAGGACCAGGGCCACTATAAATAGGACCGGCCACCCGCGTAGCAGGGGGTTCGGCTCAGTCTCCTCCAAGGGCCCGACAAGTAGAGAGGTGGTAAAGAGAGAGAGAGAGAGAGAGAGAGATAGAGAAAGGTCGCTGAACTCCTCCCAGCAGTTCGTCGCCCCAGCCAAGAACAGACCCTCGCGAGGCTGTTCTTCCTTGTACTGTCCATTATCATCAGCCCAAGAGGCAATCCACCACACCACACACTGGAGTAGGGTATTACACCACAACGGTGGCCCGAACCAGTATAAACCCTGTGTCCCTCGTGTTGTTCTTTTCGTAGCTTTGATCCTAGCATGGCGGAGGGGTGCAGGGAGGTAGGATGCGAAATCTCCGCGCGCACCCCAGTGTTCGAACCTCAAGGGTCTGCCGGAACCTGAAATCCGACAGCAGCTGATCGGCCACCTCGTGGCCGCGACAGAGAGACATTCCAGCCAAAAGCTCAGCCCGCACCACGACGTCATTCAAATAAAAAGGCAGGGGGAAATATGCCAGACCTGCGAGACGTATTGGAGGACAAAGCAAAACATGCAAGATCGATCTACGGATCAAGAGGGCGCGCCACTATGCGGGACGATAATCGTCACGCCGGACATAGTAAAAGTAAGTCCGGCCGGGCCGAACACAGCGGGCAAGACTCATTCGAGTCGCGTCGCGATATAGCCCAGTACAGAGGCGCCGCACACCCCTTATGCTTCACAGATGAAGTGATGGATCATCAAATCCCAGAGGGTTTCAAACCCGTGAATATAGAATCATACGACGACACAAAAGACCCTGCGGTATGGATTGATTATTTCCTCCTGCACATCCACATGGCCCGCGGTGATGACCTACACGCCATCAAATATCTCCCACTCAAACTCAAAGGACCAGCTCGGCATTGGCTCAACAGCTTGCCAGCAGAGTCCATTGGCTGTTGGGAAGATCTGGAAGCGCATTCCTCGACAACTTTCAGGGCACTTATGTGCAACCACCAGATGCCGATGATTTGAGCCACATAATTCAGCAGCCAGAGGAATCGGCCAGGCAATTCTGGACACGGTTACTAATAAAGAAAAATCAAATCATCGGCTGCCCGGATGTAGAGGCCCTAGCAACTTTCAAGCACAACATCCGCGACGAGTGGCTAGCCCGGCACCTTGGTCATGAAAAGCCAAAATCTGTGGCAGCCCTCACGACACTCATGACCCGCTTTTGCGCGGGAGAAGACAGCTGGCTGGCTCGCAGTAATAACATATCAAAGAACCATGGTACTTCGGATACCAAGGACGGCAATGGCAGGTCACGCCGCAACAAGCATAAGCGCCGCAGTAACAACGACAATACCGAGGATACGGCAGTCAATGCCGGATTCAAAGGCTCTAAACCCGGTCGGCGGAAAAAGACATTCAAAAGAAGCAATCCGGGCCCATCCAGTTTGGACCGTATACTCGATCGCTTGTGTCAAATACACGACACCCCCAACAAGCCAGCCAATCACACCAATAGGGACTGTTGGGTGTTCAAGAAGGCCGACATGTTAAATCCTGAAAACAAAGATAAGGGGTCACATAGCGATGACGAGGAGGAGCCCCGGCAGCAGAACATCGGAGGACAGAAGAGGTTCCCCCCACAAGTGCGGACGGTGAACATGATATACGCAACCCACATCCCCAAGAGGGAGCGGAAGCGTGCGCTCAGGGACGTATATGCATTGGAGCCAGTCGCCCCCAAGTTCAACCCATGGTCCTCCTGTCCGATCACCTTCGATCGCAGGTACCACCCCACTAGCATCCGTCATGGCGGATTCGCCGCACTGGTCCTAGACCCAATCATTGACGGATTTCACCTCACTCGAGTCCTAATGGACGGCTGCAGTAGCTTGAACCTGCTTTATCAGGACACAGTGCGCAAAATGCGTATAGACCCCTCAAGGATCAAACCCACTAGAACGACCTTTAAAGGCGTCATACCAGGTGTAGAGGCCCATTGCACAGGCTCAGTCACACTGGAAGTGGTCTTCGGATCTCTGGATAACTTCCGAAGCGAAGAATTAATCTTTGACATAGTCCCGTTCCACAGTGGCTACCATGCCCTGCTCGGGCGAACCACATTTGCAAGATTCAATGCGGTACCGCATTATGCATATCTCAAGATCAAGATGCCAGGGCCTCGGGGGGTCATCACAGTCAATGGAAACACAGAGCGCTCTCTCCGCACGGAGGAGCACACTGCCGCCCTCGCAGTAGAGGCGCAAAGCAGCCTCTTAAGGCAATCCACTAGTTCGGCGATCAAGGACCCGGACAACTTCAAGCGCGCCCGGAGTAATCGGCAACCGGACCGCCTGGCACGTCCCGAGCTCGCATAGCAATGCTGCCCCCACCCCGGCCCCAGCCAAACGGTGAAATCTGTGCCACGCATACATAATTACGCATTAAAAATACCATGGGCACAGGCGGGGAGGGGGGCACGCACTAGGGGCTTCCCGCTTTGTTATTTTTCTCTTTCAGGACTTTAATCTTCGGAAACCCTGTCCGGCAGCATGATTGCCGAACACATGATGCAGCAACCAAGGAGGCAGAAAGCTACGTCACACCATGGAACTCCCAGGTGGATTACCATAACGAGTGAAATATTTGTTTTAATACTATTCCTCAGCTTGCCATTGGAAGGGACATGTTAAACAGTCCTACTTTTTGCTTATCGCACTACTTGTATCATTATGCTTTAACGCACCCTTTTGAATAAAAAATGCATAGCATTAAGACTATTATCGCATTCTTCTTTTATATACATATATGTTCATTCATGACATCCAGCACCCGTACACTCTGCTACGGCCAATACGCTAGGGGCTTAAGCATACCCCATAATACGGCGTGAGAAGTTCGAACACTTTCGACAGTGCGGCACCCCTAACTTATAGCATTATATGCATCAGCTCCGAATCATGTCTTGGGTCAATAGTTGGGTTTGCCCGGCTCCCATGTTTTGGTAGCTTACGTTCTGCTATATCGGCTAAGGTAGCACTGGTAGAACTACTGTGATTGTGCCCCGGTTCTGCTGGGCTAAGCACCTCAGTAGAGAAAGCTAAAACTGACTGTCATGATAAGGCGAGAGACTGGTCGTTGTTCGAGAGGTTTTCGAGTCCCTAAAGACTTATGCCGCTTAGAGCGAGGAGTCGTCCCTGTCCGGCTTTGAAATTTAAAATTATAGAATTCTATGGCTCAGTGAGAGTGATAACGCATTATAGTCCGATTGCCTTGTTCGTTGTACTGAGCACCTCCCTCGAAGGACCCAACAATGGGAACAAGAGTGCTCAGGTTTATCCCAAACACCCCAGCACTTGTGGCGTGGGGGCAGAAGCCAACGACTAGCCATCTCTCAGATTTGATAAACAGCCGAACAGAAGGTAATATTTTAAATTCAAACAAGCGTTGCATAGCGCATATGAACAAGTTTTCATAAATACAGGATTACATGAGCAAGTTTACTCGAATATTATATCTTTCGTACACTCGTCTGCTACGAGACGAGCACCCTTTAGGACACCCTCATAGTACATCTCGGGGTGGCGATGCTCCTTGCCTTGTGGCAGCCCTTCCTTCACCAGCTTCACGGCGTCCATCTTGGCCCATTGCACCTTCACACGGGCGAAAGCCCGGCATGCACCTTCGATGCAAACAGACCGCTTGATGACTTCAAGCCGCGGGCAGGCATCCACAAGCCGCCTCACCAGGCCGAAGTAGCTGCTAGGAAGAGCGTCGCCAGGCCACATCCGGACTATAAAGCCCTTCATGGCCTGTTCGGCCGCCTTGTGCAGCTCGACCAGTTGCTTCAGCTGGTCGCTTAGAGGCATCGGGTGTTCGGTCCCAGTATAGTGAGACCAGAACAGCTTCTCCGTTAAGCTTCCCTCCTCGGCCTGGTAAAACGGTGCGGCATCCAACACGCTGCGGGGCAAATCTACGAATGCTCCTGGAGAGCTCCGGATTCGGGTAAGTAACAAGTAATTCGCTTTCACATGCTTGCTTTGCATATAGAATGCCTTACCCACCGCTATCTTCTTCATCGCATCAATCTCCTGGAGGGCCTTTTGGGCTTCGGCCTTGGCACTCTTTGCGCTCTCGAGGACCGCGGCAAGCTCGGACTCTCGCGTCTTCAAGTCAAGCTCCAACGCCTCTTGCTTCGTCACGAGAGCGTGGAGCTCTTGCTGCACCTCACCACCCGAGCCTCATGCCTCTCCAATTCGGTGCGCTCCTTGGCCGCTTTGTTTTCGTCCTTGGATAGCGCTTGATTTAGGGTCGCCACATCGGTCGTGCCCCCTGGCAAATTTACGATGATCCTGTCATTTTGCAACCGCATTCTTTTTATACATATCCATGGACTAGGTACTACTTACCTTTGTTCTCCTCGAGTTGCCTCTTGGTAAGGTCGAGCTCGTCCTTGGACCCTTTAAGGTCCTCCTTCAGTGCGGCGACCTCTGCAGTCAGTGCGGCAGAGGCCAACAGCAAAGCCTGCATCCGCATATAGACATACTTATATTAGAATCCTGTGATATTGTTTGATCCTCCGTTCAGCTTTTCTTTTTGAACACCGAACAGAGCATCAGGGGCTACTGTCTATGCAGTAATATTTTTCCTACATTTCAAAAACTTACCTCAAAGCCTTTTAGAAGGCTGGCACAGGCTTCAGTCAGTCCGCTCTTGGCGGACTGAACCTTCTGGACCACCGCACTCATAATAGTGCGGTGCTCTTCGTCGATGGAAGCGCTGCGAAGCGCTCCCAGCAGATTGTCCGGTGCCTCTGGATGGACAGAGGTCACCAGCACAGGCGTTTTGCCCCTTTTGGAAGGAGGCCGCCTGCCCGAGTCCGGAACCACTGGGGGTTCTGGCATGGTGTTCGACTGAGGGCCGAACTCGGACACCTCAGGAGCCTTGCTCCTTCTGCTCCCGGAGTCCGGAAGGTCGCCTTGAGGCGCCTCCGGGACTATCTCCCCTTGGCCCGGTGCCTCTTGAGACAATACCTCGGCGTCGTCTGTAGGGCAAGGGGAGGTGGCGGTCAGAAGTGGATCGCTATCCATATCCGACGAGCCTAGGGAGCCGTCCGACGATACGTCGATACGGGCTCGTGGCGGTCTGCATAGTCATAATTCGACGTTAGGAGAGGCCGTGCGACAAAGGTATGCAATGAGTTATTCTGGCATCCGAATACTTACGACTTCGCCAGGGGCTTGGACCTGAGCAGCCACTCATCTTCGCCTTCGGCGGCGGCGGTGGAATAGTCCGGAAGAAGAGTCCTTCCCTTCTTGGACCCTTCGTCCCCCCCACCCCACTTGGGGCGGCCTTCCCTTTCTTGTCTCCCCCAACTGAAGGGGGAGCATCTTCTTCTTCCTCCTCGTCTTCGGGGGAGGAGTGTGTCGGAGAGTTATCGGACGATGAGTCCGACAACACCTGGCGTCAAGAACTCTTTCTGGTTCCCTTGACCTTCTTGGTCTTCTCCGGCACCTTATAAGGGGCCGGAGTCAGCATCTCCGTAAGGAGAGCGTCCGCGGTGTCTTCGGGTAGAGGGGCCGGACAGATAATCCGCCCCGATATCTCCACCCAGTCCTGTCAAAGGCATGGAGATCAGACCCCGCACATGATTAAGCTAGGGGAAATAAAATTTCCTACCGGATGTATGGAACTCACCGAGTGCGCTCGGCGCTTCGCGCTTAGCCCGCGGTACTCGGTGAGGGAGAGAGGGACCTCGGCGCCCTTGAACAACATGTTCCAGACGTCCTTGCGCGTCGTGTCGAAGAGCTCGCTTAGAGTCTGGTGCTGGGCCAGGTCGAACTCCCACAAGTTGAAATCCCGTTGTTGACACGGGAGGATCTGGTGGATGAGCATGACCTGGACTATATTGACAAGCTTGAGCTTCTTGCTCTCCATATTCTGTATACATTTCTGGAGTCTGTACAGCTCCACCGATGAACCCCAGGATAGGCCCTTCTCTTTCCAGGAGGTGATCCGTGTGGGGATTCCGGATCGAAACTCAGGGGTAGCCACCCAGTTGGTGTCGCGCGGCTCGGTGATGTAGAACCACGCCGATTGCCACCCCTCTATGGTCTCCACGAAGGAGCCTTCAAGCCATATGACGTTGGGCATCTTGCCCACCATGGCTCCATCGCATTCTGCTTGTTGGCCTCCCACCACCTTCGGCTTGATATTGAAGGTCTTTAACCATAGGCCGAGGTGGGGGCGGATGCGGAGGAAAGCCTCACACACGACGATGAACGCCAAGATGTTGAGGATGAAGTTCGGGGCCAGATCATGGAAGTCTAGCCCGTAATAGAACATAAGACCGCGGACGAATGGATGGAGGGGAAACCCCAGTCCACGGAGGAAGTGGTGGAGGAAGACTACCCTCTCGTGAGGTTCAGGGGTAGGAACAATCTGCCCTACAGCGGGCAGCCGACGCGCGATGTTCGTAGCTATGTATCCGGCTCCACGCAGCTTCTTGATGTGTCCCTCCGTAATGGAGGAAGCCATCCATTTGCCTCCCGCTCCGGACATGATTGGAGAAGGTTGAGGGGAAGGATGTGGACTTGGGCGTTGGAGCTCGAGTGCGCAAGAATGGATGGGCAAGGAGGAAGAAGGCGTGGGTAGAAAAAGGTTAAACCTTGTCCCTTTATAAGGGCGGCCGAAACTACGCGCCCCCACTAGCCTGGTGAAACTCGCTTGTCCCCCAAGCACTATGATCGATGGCGCAGTTGGGTTTCCCACGCCCGTATTGATGAGAATCCCATAATAGGGGGGACACAATCTCTGCTTTGACAAGACGTGTAAAAAAACTGCCTCGCGTTATGTGCGGGGCTAGTTAAAGGAAACGGTTCGAATAATCACCAGGCCATGGCATAATGTCATGTTGCCAAAACAAGTCATCAAATTAGATTTGTGGAAATATTATTCTCTCCATGGTGGTATGTGGAACTTATTTTGCAGGGTCGGACACTATCCTTGTATTCAAATTTTTCCATGGTGTATTCGGAGGTGGAACCCGCCTTGCAATGCCGAAGACAATACTGCGCACCGGACTCATCGTCATTGAAGCCTGGTTCAGGGGCTACTGAGGGAGTCCTGGATTAGGGGGTCTCCGGACAGCCAGACTATATCCTTTGGCCGGACTGTTAGACTATGAAGATACAAGATTGAAGACTTCGTCTCTTGTTCGGATGGGACTCTACTTGGCGTGGAAGGCAAGCTAGGCAATACGGATATGTATATCTCCTCCTTTGTAACCGACCTTGTGTAACCCTAGCCCTTTCCGGTGTCTATATAAATCGGAGGGTTTTAGTTCGTAGGACAACATACAATCATACCATAGGCTAGCTTCTAGGGTTTAGCCTCTCTGATCTCGTGGTAGATCAACTCTTGTAATATCCATATCATCAAGAATAAATCAAGTAGGATGTAGGGTTTTACCTCCATCAAGAGGGCCCGAACCTGGGTAAAACATCGTGTCCCCTGCCTCCTGTTACCATCCGCCTTAGACGCGCAGTTCGGGACCCCCTACCCGAGATCCGCCGGTTTTGACACCGACACCTCCTGCAGATGCTGCTGACAACGTTAAGAATATCTGGCAGAGCAAAGCTGATGACTACTCGATAGTTCAGTTTTCCATGCTTTACGGCTTAGAACCAGGACTTCAACGACGTTTTGAACGTCATGGAGCACATGAGATGTTCCAGGAGTTGAAGTTAATATCTCAAGCAAATGCTCAGATTGAGAGATACGAAGTCTCCAATAAGTTCTACAGCTGCAAAATGGAGGAGAATAGTTCTGTCAGTGAACATATACTCAGAATGTCTGGGTACCACAACCACTTGAATTAGCTGGGAGTTAATCTTCCTGATGATAGTGTCATTGACAGAGTTCTTCAATCACTGCCACCAAGCTACATGAGCTTCGTGACGAACTATAATATGCAAGGGATGGATAAGACAATTCCCGAGCTCTTTGCAATGCTAAAGGCTGCGGAGGTAGAAACAAAGAAGGAGCATCAAGTGTTGATGGTCAACAAGACCACCAGTTTCAAGAAGAAGGGCAAAGGGAAGAAGGGGAACTTCAAGAAGAACAGCAAGCAAGTTGCTTCTCAACTGAAGAAGCCCAAGTCTGGACCTAAGCCTGAGACTGAATTCTTCTACTGCAAAGTGACTGGTCACTGGAAGCAGAACTACCCCAAGTATTTGGCGTATAAGAAGGATGGCAAGGTGAAAGGTATATTTTATATACATGTTATTGATGTGTACCTTACTAATGCCCGCAGTAGCGCCTGGGTATTTGATACTGGTCCTGTTGCTAATATTTGCAACTTGAAACATGGGCTACGGATTAAGCGAAGATCGGCTAAGGACGAGGTGACGATGCGCTTGGGAAATGGTTCCAAAGTCGATGTGATCACCGTCGGCACGCTACCTCTACATCTACCTTCAGGATTAGTTTTAGACCTGAATAATTGTTATTTGGTGCCAGCGTTAAGCATGAACATTATATCTGGATCTTGTTTGATGCGAGACAGTTATTCTTTTAAATCAGAGAATAATGGTTGTTCTATTTATATGAGTAATATATTTTATGGTCATGCACCCTTGATGAGTGGTCTATTTTTACTAAATCTTGATAGTAGTGATACACATATTCATAGTATTGAAGCCAAAAGATATAAGTTTAATAACGATAGTGCAACTTATTTGTGGTACTGCCATTTGGTTCATATTGGTGTAAAGCGCATGAAGAAACTCCATGCTGATGGACTTTTGGAATCACTTGATGCTTGTGAACCATGCCTCATGGGCAAGATGACTAAGAATCCGTTCTCCGGAACAATGGAACGAGCAACAAACATATTGGAAATAATACAAACTGATGTATGCGGTCCGATGAGTGTTGATGCTCATGGCGGGTATCATTATTTTTTGACCTTCACAAATGGTTTGAGCAGATATGGGTATATCTACTTGATGAAACATAAGTCTGAAACATTTGAAAAGTTCAAAGAATTTCAGAGTGAAGTGGAAAATCATCGTAACAAGAAAGTAAAGTTTCTATGATCTGATCGTGGAGGAGAATATTTGAGTTATGAGTTTGGTCTTCATTTGAAACAATGCGGAATAGTTTCTCAACTCACACCACCTAGAACACCACAGCGTAATGGTGTGTCCGAACGTCGTAACCACACTTTATTAGATATGGTGCGATCTATGATGTCTCTTACTGATTTACCGCTATCGTTTTGGGGTTATGCGTTAGACACGACAGCATTCACGTTAAATAGGGCACCATCGAAATCCGTTGAGACGGCACCTTATGAACTGTGGGTTGTCAAGAAATGTGTCTTCATAGGATACCCAAAAGAGACTGTTGGGTACACCTTCTATCACAGATCCGAAGGCAAGATATTCATTGCTAAGAATGGATCCTTTCTAGAGAAGGAGTTTCTCTCGAAAGAAGTGAGTGAGAGGAAAGTGGAACTTGATGAGGTAATTGTACCTGCTCCCTTATTGGAATGTAGTTCATCATAGAAATCAGTTCCAATGATTCCTACACCAATTAGTGAGGAAGCTAATGATGATTATCATGAAACTTCTGATCAAGTTACTACCGAACCTCGTAGGTCAACTAGAGTAAGATCTACACCAGAGTGGTACGGTAATCCTGTTCTGGAAGTCATGTTACTGGACCATGATGAACCTACGAACTATGAGGAAGCGATGATGAGCCCAGATTCCGCAAAATGGCTTGAAGCCATGAAATCTGGGATGGGATCCATGTATGAGAACAAAGTATGGACTTTGGATGACTTGCCTGATGATCGGCAAGCCATAGAGAATAAATGGATCTTCAAGAAGAAGACTGGCGCTGGCGGTAATGTTACTATCTACAAAGCTCGACTTGTTGCGAAATGTTTTCGACAAGTTCAAGGAGTTGACTACGATGAGACCTTCTCACCCGTAGCGATGCTTAAGTCCGTCCGAATCATGTTAGCAATTGCCGCATTTTATGATTATGAAATTTGGCAAATGGATATCAAAACTGCATTCCTTAATGGATATCTTAAAGAAGAGTTGTATATGATGCAACCAGAAGGTTTTGTCGATCCAAAAGGTGCTAACAAAGTGTGCAAGCTCCAGCGATCCATTTATGGACTGGTGCAAGCCTCTCGGAATTGGAATATACGCTTTGATAGTGTGATCAAAGCATATGGTTTTATATAGACTTTTTGAGAAGCCTGTATTTACAAGAAAGTGAGTGGGAGCTCTGTAGCATTTCTGATATTATATGTAGATGACATATTGTTGATCAGAAATGATACTGAATTTCTGAATAGCATAAAAGGATACTTGAATAAGAATTTTTCAATTAAAGACCTCGGTGAAGCTGCTTGTATATTGGGCATCAAGATCTATAGAGATAGATCAAGACGCTTAATTGGACTTTCACAAAGCACATGCCTTGATAAAGTTTTGAAGAAGTTCAAAATGGATCAAGCAAAGAAAGGGTTCTTGCCTGTGTTACAAGGTGTGAAGTTGAGTTAGACTCAATGCCCGACCACTGCAGAAGATAGAGAGAAAATGGAAGTCATTCCCTATGCTTCAGCCATAGGTTCTATAATGTATTCAATGCTGTGTACCAGACCTGATGTGTGCCTTGCTAACAGTTTAGTAGGGAGGTACCAAAGTAATCAAGGAGTGGATCACTGGACATCGGTCAAGAATATCCTGAAATACCTGAAAAGGACTAAGGATATGTTTCTCATTTATGGAGGTGACAAAGAGCTCGTCGTAAACGGTTACGTCGATGCAAGCTTTGACACTGATCCGGATGACTCTAAGTCACAAACCGGATATGTATTTTTATTAAATGGTGGAGCTGTCAGTTGGTGCAGTTCCAAGCAGAGCGTCGTGGCAGGATCTACATGTGAAGCAGAGTACATAGCTGCTTCGGAAGCAGCAAATGAAGGAGTCTGGATGAAGGAGTTCATATCCGATCTAGGTGTCATACCTAGCGCATCGGGTCCAATGAAAATCTTTTGTGACAATACTAGTGCAATTGCCTTGGCAAAGTAATCCAAATTTAACAAGAGAACCAAGCACATCAAGAGATGCTTCAATTCCATCCGTGATCAAGTCAAGGAGGGAAACAGAAATTTGCAAGATACATACATATCTGAATGTTGTAGACCCGTTGACTAAGCCTCTCTCACGAGCAAAACATGATCAGCACCAAGACTCCATGGGTTCAGAATCATTACTGTGTAATATAGATTATTGACTCTAGTGCAAGTGGGAGACAGAAGGAAATATGCCCTAGAGGCAATAATAAAGTTGTTATTTATATTTCCTTATATCATGATAAATGTTTATTATTCATGCTAGAATTGTATTAACCGAAAACTTAGTACATGTGTGAATACATAGACAAACAGAGTGTCACTAGTATGCCTCTACTTGACTAGCTCGTTAATAAAAGATGGTTAAGTTTCCTAACCATAGACATGAGTTGTCATTTGATGAACGGGATCACATCATTAGAGAATGACGTGATTGACTTGTCCCATCCGTTAGCTTAGCACTATTATCATTTAGTTTATTGTTATTGCTTTCTCCATAACTTATACATGTTCCTGTGACTATGAGATTATGCAACTCCCGAATACCAGAGGAACACTTAGTGTTCTATCAAACGTCAAAACGTAATTGGGTGACTATACACTACTAGGGAAAACCTTATACGCAGAGGTATAGCAGTAGCGCTGGTCAAAACACAGCACTATTACTACTTATTAGTAGCGCTTGTTACAAAAGCACGCTACAACCATTGCTGTAGCAGTAGCGCGTCTACGCGGAAAAGCGCTACTACTATAATTCCCTCGCTGGTGCCGGTTGTGTAGGAATAGTAGTAGCGATTCTTCCAGAAGCACGCTACTGCTAAAAACTTTGTAGCAACGCGTTTATGCTGTAGAGCGCTACTGCTACGAAAAAGAAAATAAATAGAGAAGTAAATGAAAATGAAAGAAATATAAAGAGGAGAAATGAAAAAAAGAAAATGTGAAGAAAACAAAAGAAAAAGAAAAATAAAACAGAAAGGAATAGTTCTAGCGCGTTTCGCCGGAAAATGCTATAGCTAACTTAGCTATAGCGCGTTTGGCAAAACGAGCTACTGCTAGTTTGACTTAACCCCCGGTCGCGCGAGCTCAAAATTTTGCTAAGTCCTTCCCCCTCCACTCCCCCTCTCCCCCAACAGCTCCATCGCTGTTGTCGCCCTGCCGCCTTCGACCACACCGCCGCCGCCCGAGGCCGCCTTCGCCCACACCGCCGCCGCCCGAGGCCGCCCTCGACCTCACAGCCGCCGCCCGAGACCGCCCTCGTCCTCACAGCTGCCGCCCGTGGCCGTCGTCGACCTCACCGTCTCCTCCCTCGAGCTCACTGCTGCCGCCCTCGACCTCACCGCCGCCACCCGAGCCAGAGCCTGCCATCGCCGCCGACCGTAAGGCTTTGCCTCTCCTCTCCCCTATCCTCCTCTCTCTCTCTCCCTGCTAGGGCAATTCATATATATGTTGATGTTGTGTTGATGTTCATATGAACCCTACGTGTTCATATGAACCCTAGATTTGTATAGGGTAGTAGGCATTTTTTAGCATTTAGGAAAAATGATTAGCAATTTTTTTAGGAAATTAGCTAGGGCATTTTTTTATGAAAATGCCTAAATAGTAATTCCATTTAAATTTAAATTAATAGAGGGTATGTAAATAATAATAGCATTTAGATTTAAATTAACAGAGGCTATAAACAAAAAAACACTTAGCTACAAAAAATTATTTGGACCATGGACCTAATATGTTCCAAATTTCATTCAAATGAAATTTGAATTATTTGGACTATGCACCTGAATATTTTTTAAGAAATTAGGTGTAGGTACTAAGGTCTTGTTGTGGAAATTTCGGTGAGGTCAGAAGGGTTAGAGAAAATGGAGTTCCTAGACTTTTAGCTTTAGACAAAAAACAAAAGTATTTAGCTATAAATAAAAAAACAGTAGCTATGGCATTTAGCTATAAACAAAAAACAGAATTATTTTTATTTTCAAAAACTTGGTTAAACTAATTGTTGCTATGTAAACAAAAAACTAGATTGTTGTTATATGATATATGTCATTGATGTTCATTTGCATATTCCATTATTGTTGATTATATCTTTTCATTAAAGTGGCCATGTTATATGCAAATTCCTCAATAGTTTTTGCTCATGTTATATCTTTTCATTGAAGTGGTTCGATTGTGCCCAAGTGGCTTTGTTGTTTCCAGGAAATGAAGCTGAGTGGCCTATGTTTTGCCGGAATGTTGATTCATTTCCGTTCCGTCAAATTTCAGGTTCTCGATTTGTCCACTTTTTAGCAAAAGTCATGCTGAAATTTTCCGTGAATTTCGGCATGACTTGTGCTACAAACTAGGACATATCGTGTGCCCGGGATTTGCCGTACCAGGAAGGAGTCGACGTTCCTGCAAAACATAGGCCTTTTATATGTCATTATTCATTTTATTAGGTCTAGAATTAATTTACTAGATTTAATCATAGGAAACATGGCTAGCAACGATGAAAGCCAGGGTTCTGGTGATTGCGACGATGTCTACCTGGCGGCAGACGAATTTTTGAGGCTTGCCGATGATCAACTGATGTTGTTGCTGGGCCCACCGGTCGCATTGGGGACTGAGACCGACACGCAGACCGGCATCTAGACCGATGTTGAGACTGAGACCGGCGCTGCCTCAGGGAGCGGAGCCGGTATAGAACCAAAAGCAAAGAGGCGACGACTTCCTAACAAGCTCCGGACTACTAGACTGGTGGTCACGGAGGTGGACAACGGCAATTTTGAGCCAAACGCGCCCGAGGAAGCGCGCGCGTGCTACGGCAATCAAATTGGATGCATCATACGGACAACCGCCACCATCAAAGATGAGAAACTAAACAAGACAGATAATATGAGGCCCTCCCTCCTAAAGAAGTTGCACCATATATTCTTGTTCCCGGGCCGGAATGAAAAGGATTATAAAGATCCAGATAAGGACCCGGCAATGAAGAAGATAAACAAACATGCCATGAGAAAGTTTAGCGACGCGTTGGCCGCCTGGAAAGCAAGGGTGAAATATCGGATCATCAACGAAAAGGAACCCCACTCCGAGATTGTAATGGATAATCCGACAATCATGACAAAGCACTTTGAAATATTCAAGGCGGCTTGCGAGGCCGAAGATGCCAAAAAAAGTCAGAGTACATGAAGGGGCTTCAACCGAAGAACATTGGGTGCCACCACCTCGGAAGCCGTGGTTACGGCGGGAAGAGGTCCATATGGGCCAAGGAGGACATGGAAGCCGCGAGTCTGGGCATCCCAGACCCCTTGGCAGAGTTCACCGCCCTGCAGGAGCATGACGTCCTCAGGGCCCGGCACCGTTGGGACCCAGTGAAGAAGGTTTTCGAGAAGAACGCGGTCACGACGGAGTTCATTAGACTGTTGGTAATTTTAGTTTCTGATCAGTTCGACTGCACGTTAGTCATACTTGTAAACGATCCTTGTGCCTTTTATAGAGAGAGCAGCATAGGATTGTGGCGGAAAGCGACTTGCCGTCTGAGGCGTTGGCGAGGCCCAAGTGGGACACTCCATTCAACCGGGTGTTGAACATATTGAAAGGACTCCCGGTGGAGACTCGACCGTTGTATGGATGCGTGCACGGTGTCGGAGACGGCGCCACATGGAATAAGTACTACCGTGAGACCACGGAGGAGAGAAAGGAAAGACGGAGGTTAACTGAAGAAAACATCGACAAGAAGGTTGAGATTGCGGTTGAAAAGAAATCATCTGAGACAGTCGCAACAGCGGTAGCTGCCGCAAAACAAGTGCTTGTAGATATGTCAACTACCTTGGTTTCGGCCGTTTTCAATTGGAGCAGGCAAAATCCAGAAAAAAATGCAGCGGACTTTCCCCTTGCTGACTTCCTCAAGAGCAGATCGACTAGCGTTGCACCAGCACCTGCTCCCGCACCGGCTCCTGCACCTGCTCCAGCACTGGCTCCTGCACCTGCTCCCGCACCGACTGCTGCACCTGCTCCCGCACCGGCTCCTGCACCTGCCCCCGGACCAGCTTCCGCACCTGCTCCGGCACCGGACGTGCTCGGCGGTGCTTCGTCTTTGGCTGAGCTCGACGCCCTCACGGTATCTGTCACACCGGCCCCCTTCAATAAATGTATAATCTCCCGTTTTCGTTGCCTTCCGGATGTCTCACGTCACAGACTTTTCTTTGCAGGCCGACGAAACCCCATGCACCATATTGTACACCATCGGCGACCAGAAGGTGGACGTGGGGAAGGCGACAATAATGGAGCCGAAGGAACCATTGTTCCACAGCCGGTCGACCCCCCGGAAGTCTTCAAGGTTTCCCGTGGCCGGTGTCAAACCAGGCCACGAGAATTTGGCTCCTCCGGTACTAGTGGGGGATGACGATGAGACCCCATGGCAGCTTGGTGATTGTTGCAATGGGTGGGTCCTGTTGTGGCCAAAGAGTCTGCTTCGTCTGGAGGCGGCTGGGAGCACACCCACGAGCACGCAGTTAGGTATGAACATCAACACCTCGCCTACTCCATTAGTCGCCGGTGACGTCGCCATAGATGAGGATGAGGATGACGATGACACTCAAGAGTATGTCTATACTGGCGCCTACTTAGGGGTTGAGTGTCATGAGTTGGTGCCTAAATTGCCGCCTCTGGAGTCTGAACATATTATGGATAACCTTCCAGTAGTAAAGAAGTCTAGGAAGAGACCGAGGAAAGGCAAAAAAGCTGCTTCTGTGATCCAGCCGCCTCATCAGCCTCGGGTTCAAGACCGTATAGATATCCCCGGTGCAGCAAAATGGCATATCCCCGGTCAACCAATCCTACCTGAAGCAGCGCTAGGGGCCAGATTCGGCGATTTAAGGAGACTTCATGACAATGTGCTGCGAATAGAGAAAGGCCTCATCGCCTCAAAAAATCCAGGATACCCACTCTACATGGTTAACGTGCCGCGGGGTTTGTCGTACATCGACACATTCCCCGCGGAGAAGTTCTTCCTTCGATACGATTACATCTTCGACATGTTTCACTTGAAGAAGCTGGATTTTGCGTTTGTCTGCCTTTATGCTTTGCACATGAACTACCTCATCGGGGTTGAGCAGATACCTCATATCTATGTCGCTGACCCGTACTTCATGCACGAGGCCTTGTTGGGAGTCTGCGCAAAGCACTGTGAATACGCGAAGGAATACATCATCAATTTCATGCTCACCAATAAGGACAAGGAGGCGATTCTCGTGCCTTATCATCCCATGTAAGTCATTCGCGTGGATATCCTTCCTTAGATTTCAATCATTCATTTGCATGGTGGAGGCTAATTAATTTGAGGTGTACTTATTTTGCACAGCGGCGGGTGCGCCGTCCTCATCATCCTCTACCCCCGATACTCCCACGCTCTTTACTTGGACTCATCGAAGAACATTAACAAAAAGGATTACACTGATCACCCACAAGTATAGGGGATCTATCGTAGTCCTCTCGATAAGTAAGAGTGTCGAACCCAACGAGGAGCAGAAGAAAATGGTAAGCGGTTTCCAGCAAGGTATTCTCTGCAAGTACTGAAATAAGTGGTAACAGATAGTTTTGTGATAGGATAATTTGTGATGAGCAACAACTAACAAAAGTAAATAAAGTGCAGCAAGGTGGCCCAATCCTTTTGTAGCAAAGGACAAGCCTGGACAAACTCTTATATGATGTAAAGCGCTCCCGAGGACACATGGGAATATCGTCAAGCTAGTTTTCATCACGCTTATATGATTCGCGTTTGGTACTTTGATAATTTGGTATGTGGGTGGACCGGTGCTTGGGTGCTGCCCTTACTTGGACAAACATCCCACTAATGATTAACCTCTATTGCAAGCATCCGCAAATACAACAAAAGTATTAAGGTAAACCTAACCATAGCATGAAACATATGGATCCAATTCAGCCCCTTACGAAGCAACGCATAAACTAGGCTTTAAGCTTCTGTCACTCTAGCAACCCATCATCTACTTATTACTTCCCAATGCCTTCCTCTAGGCCCAAACAATGGTGAAGTGTCATGTAGTCAACGTTCACATAACACCACTAGAGGAGAGACAACATACATCTCATCAAAATATTGAACGAATACCAAATTCACATGACTACTAATAGCAAGACTTCTCCCATGTCCTTAGGAACAAAAGTAACTACTCACAAAGCATAAACATGTTCATAATCAGAGGGGTATTAATGTGCATATAGGATCTGAACATATGATCTTCCACCAATTAAACCAACTAGCATCAACTACAAGGAGCAATTAACACTACTAGCAACCTACTAGCACCAATCCCGGACTTGGAGACAAGAATTGGATACAAGAGATGAACTAGGGTTTTGAGATGAGATGGTGCTGATGAAGATGTTGATGGAGATTGCCCTCTCCCGATGAGAGGAGCATTGGTGATGATGATGGCGATGATTTCCCCCTCCGGGAGGGAAGTTTCCCCGGCAGAACAGCCCCGCCAGAACCCTAGATTGGCTCCGCCAAGGTTTCGCCTCGTGGCGGCGGAGTTTCGTCCGAGAAGATGGCTTATGGTTTTTCCCATCGAAAGAGTCCATATAGCAGAAGATGGTCACCGGAGGTCCACCAGGGGGCCCACGAGGTAGGGGGCGCGCCCAGGAGGGTAGGGCGCGCACCCCACCCTCGTGGGCAGGGTGTGGCCCCCCTAGTGAACTTCTTGCGCTCAATGTTTTTTATATATTTGGAAAACATCATCCGTGAAGTTTCAGGACTTTTGGAGCTATGCGGAATAGGTCTCTAATATTTGCTCCTTTTCCAGCCAGAATCCCAGCTGTCGGCATTCTACCTCTTTATGTAAACCTTGTAAAATAAGAGAAAATAGGCATAAGTATTGTGACATAATGTGTAATAACAGCCCATAATGCAATAAATATTGATATAAAAGCATGATGCAAAATGGACGTATCAACTCCCCCAAGCTTAGACCTCGCTTGTCCTCAAGCAAAAAGCCGAAATCGAAAAATATGTCCACATGTTTAGAGATGAAGGTGTCGATAAAAATAAAATACGGACATGAGGGCATCATGATCATTCTTAGAGCAGCAACTTATATAATTCTTGTCATATGATATCTTATGCTAGAGTAATAATTCAATCACAATATTAAGTATGAATCGTAAACTTCATTGAAAACTAACAAACTATAATCTCAGTCATCGAGGCAATTGCAATTTATCATAACATAGGAAAGAGTCAATGTATAAGAGCTTTTCAGCAAGTCCACATACTCGACTATCATATAGTCTTTCACAATTGTTGACACTCATGCAATACTTTTGGGTATGGAGTTTTAATCGGACACAGAGAAAGATAGGGGCTTATAGTTTTGCCTCCCAACGTTTTACCTCAAGGGTAATGTCAACGGTAATAGTTCATGAAAACCCACATCCAATTAGCCATATATATCGGGATCTTTCCAACATATTGTGCTTGCCAAAGGGTAAAATGTAAAAAGGATGGGTGCAGATCACCATGACTCTTTTGCAGTAAAGGAGATAAAAGTAAAAGATAGGCCCTTCGTAGAGGGAAGCAGAGGTTGTCATGCGCTTTTATGGTTGGATGCACAAAATCCTAATGTGAAAGAACATCACTTTATATTGCCACTTGTGATATGGACCTTTATTATGCAGTCTGTCGCTTTTATTACTTCCATATCACACGATCGTATAAAGCTTATTTCTACCACACCAATCAATCATACATATTTAGAGAGCAATATTTATTGCTTGCACCGATGACAACTTACTTGATGGATCTGACTAAATCCATAGGTAGGTATGGTGGACTCTCATGGCAAAACTGGTTTAAGGGTGTTTGGAAGCACAAGTAGTATCTCTACTTGGTGCAATGAATTTGGCTAGCATGAGGGAGAAAGGCAAGCTCAACATGTTGGAGGATCCAAGACGATATAATTTATCTCAGATGTAAGAAAACATAACCCATTATGGTGTCTTCCTTGTCCAATGTCAACTCTTTAGCATGTCATATTTTAATGAGTGCTCACAATCATAAAAGATGTCCAAGATAGTATATTTATATGTGAATACCCCTCTTTCTTTATTACTTCCTATTAATTGCAACGATGACCAGAACTATGTTTGTCAACCCTCAATAACTTTTATGCATCATACTCTTTCTATGTGAGCTCATTACTCTCCATAAGACTCACATGATCTCTGTGTTTCTTTTTATTTCTTTCTCTTTTCTTTTCTTTTATTTGGGATCATGGCAAAAATAGGCAAGCCCTTGACTCAACACTAATCTTTATTATATAGCTCATAGACTCGATTACATAGAAGGATAATAAAGCAAAACTCACAACTAGATCATACTAAGTACTTTTATTCTACTAGATCAAGATATTACCAAAAAGATCGAACTAAGAAAAATGGTAAAGATAAAGGTGATGGTGATACGATACCGGGGCACTCCCCCAAGCTTGGCAGTTGCCAAGTGGAGTGCCCATACCAGATACTCAATTCTTCTTTGTTGGAGAAGATGGTGGTGATGTTGCTGATGGCGTAGGCTTGTCTCCCTTCTTCCAAGGCATAGGCTCACCATCATAGAAGGATGACCAAGTCTCCGATATCCTCATATCTGCAGCCAAACTCATCCTTTTGAATCTATATTCATACTCACAGTTTTGGTTTTGCGGGTCATAGATTTGAGCTTGGAAGTGCTCAATTTTCTCGTGAAGCTTGAAGATGGTATCCCCGATGTTGTCGGCATCCAGCTTGTGTTTGTTGGTGAACTCTACGATCATCATGTAGTTGGAGTTGAGTCCACGCTCCACCATCCCCTGACACTTGAAAACTTGTTGCTCCGTTGCTTCGAGCCTCGTCTCCACGCTTCCGGACCCCTTCGGTCCCTCAGCATCACGGATGTGCAGCAACCCATCACACATCTCAATGGTTTGAGGGTGTCGCTGCACCTTCGCTAGGTAAGGGTTGATGACCTTCTCGAAGAACTTGTCCTTGGGTGCACTTGGAGACGTCATGATAATCTAGATCTGTCAGAAAAACAACTCGAAACAAAGACAAGAGATTTTTGCGTGATATGGGAGTCAAAACCCCCGGGAGTTTATATAATGAATTTTTACCGACCAAAATACGTGTTCTGTAAGAAAACGGAGTCCGGAGAGCACACGAGGTGCCCACGAGGTAGGGTGCGCGCCCAGGGGGGTAGGGCGCGCCCTCCACCCTCGTGGGGCCCTCGTGTCCTTTCCGGACTGCTGCTTATTTTTCTATTTTACTAAATATTCCAAAACGGAGAAATATTGCCTTAAAAACTGTTTTTGGAGCCGGTTTACTTACCGTACCACATACCTATTCCTTTTCGGAGTCTGAAATGTTCCGGAAAGTGTCCCTTATGTATTCCTCCGGGGTTATAGTTTCAATAACATTGGTTTCAACATTTATATGATTACCTGAGATATAATGTTTGATTCTTTGACCATTTACCACCTTCGGATTTGTGCCTTTGAAGTTGTTGATTTTTATGGCACCGGAACGGTAGACCTCTTCGATAACGTAGGGACCTTCCCATTTAGAGAGAAATTTTCCTGCAAAAAATCTTAAATGAGAGTTGTATAGCAATACATAATCACCTACATTAAACTCACGCTTTTGTATTCTTTCATCATGCCACCTTTTAACTTTTTCTTTAAACAACTTGGCATTTTCGTAAGCTTGGGTTCTCCATTCATCAAGTGAATTAATATCAAATAACCTCTTCTCACCAGCAAGTTTAAAATCATAATTTAATTCTTTAATAGCCCAATAAGCCTTGTGTTCTAGTTCGAGAGGAAAGTGACATGCTTTTCCATAGACTATTTTATACAGAGACATACCCATAGGATTTTTATATGCAGTTCTATAGGCCCATAATGCATCATCAAGTTTCTTGGACCAATTCTTTCTGGACCTATTAACAGTCTTTTGCAAAATTAATTTGAGTTCTCTATTACTCAATTCTACTTGACCACTAGACTGAGGGTGATAAGGGGTTGCAATTCTATGATTAACATCACATTTAGCAAGCATTTTACAGAAAGCACCATGAATAAAATGTGAACCACCATCAGTCATTAAATATCTAGGGACTCCAAACCTTGGAAAGATAACATCTTTAAGCATTTTAATAGAAGTGTTATGATCAGCACTACTAGTTGGAATAACTTCTACCCACTTAGTAACGTAATCAACAGCAACTAAAATATGTGTATAACCATTATAGGAAGGAAAAGGTCCCATATAGTCAAAGCCCCAAACATCAAATGGTTCAATAACAAGTGAATAATTCATAGGCATTTCTTGACGTCTACTAATATTACCAATTCTTTGACATTCATCACAAGATAAGACAAACTTACGGGCATCCTTGAAGAGAGTAGGCCAATAAAAACCAGATTGTGGTACCTTATGTGCGGTTATATCTCCAGCATGGTGCCCTCCATAAGCTTCGGAGTGACACTTGCATAGGATCTGTTCCTGTTCATGCTCTGGTACACAACGTCTAATAACACCATCTACTCCTTCTTTGTAAATATGTGGGTCATCCCAAAAGTAATGCCTCAAATCATAAAAGAACCTTTTCTTTTGCTGGTATGTGAAACTAGGTGGTATAAACTTAGCAAAAATGTAATTAGCATAATCAGCATACCATGGAGCAGTATGAGAAGCATTTATGACATTTAGTTGCTCATCAGGAAAGCTATCATCACTAGGTAGTGGGTCATCAAGCACATTTTCTAACCTAGACAAGTTGTCTGCAACGGGGTTCTCGGCTCCTTTTCTATCAACAATATGTAAATCAAATTCTTGTAGCAAGAGAACCCATCTAATAAGTCTAGGTTTAACATCTTTCTTTTCCATAAGATATTTAATAGCAGCATGATCAGTGTGAATAGTTACTTTAGAATCAACAATATAGGGTCTAAACTTATCACAAGCAAATACAACTACTAAGAATTCTTTTACAGTAGTAGCATAATTTCTTTGAGCATTGTCTAGAGTTTTACTAGCATATTGAATAACATTTAGTTTCTTATCAACTCTTTGTCCTAGAACAGCACCTACAGCATAATCACTAGCATCACACATAATTTCAAAGGGTAAATTCCAATCAGGTGGCTGAACGATAGGCGCAGAGATCAATGCTTTCTTAAGTATTTCAAATGCTTCTACACAATCATCATAAAAAACAAATGGTATATCTTTTTGTAATAAATTAGTCAGAGGGCGAGAGATTTTTGAGAAGTCCTTGGCGAACCTCCTATAAAAACTGGCATGACCAAGGAAACTTCTTATACCTTTGATGTCTTTGGGACATGGCATCTTTTCAATAGCATCAACCTTGGCTTTATCAACTTCAATACCTCTTTTAGAAACTTTATGCCCCAAGACAATACCTTCATTAACCATAAAGTGGCACTTTTCCCAATTCAAGACAAGATTAGTTTCTTCACATCTCTGCAAAACTCGATCAAGGTTTCTCAAGCAATCATCAAAAGAAGATCCATAGACGGAAAAGTCGTCCATGAAAACCTCACAAATCTTTTCACAAAAGTCAGAGAATATAGCCATCATGCATCTTTGAAAGGTAGCAGGTGCATTACATAAACCAAAAGGCATACGTCTATAAGAAAAAGTACCAAAATGGCATGTAAAAGTAGTCTTTAATTGATCTTTGGCTGACATAGGTATTTGATTGAAACCAGAATAACCATCTAGAAAGCAAAAATGTGTATGTTTGGATAATCTTTCTAGCATTTGATCGATAAAAGGTAAGGGGTAATGATCTTTTTAGTAGCCTTATTTAATTTGAGGAAATCAATTACCATCCTATAACCAGTAATAATTCTTTGAGGAATCAATTCATCTTTATCATTAGGAACAACAGTAATACCTCCCTTGTTAGGGACACAATGGACAGGACTTACCCACTGACTATCAGCAACAGGGTAAATTATACCTGCCTCAAGGAGCTTTAGTATCTCCTTTCTTACCACTTCTTTCATTTTAGGATTCAGACGGCGTTGATGATCACGAACTGGTTTAGCATCTTCTTCCAAATTAATTTTATGTTGGCATAGAGTGGGACTAATGCCCTTAAGATCATCAAGAGTATACCCAATTGCCTCACGGTCCTTCTTCAGAATTTTCAATAATCTCTCTTCTTCATGTTCTGAAAGGTTAGCACTAATAATAACAGGATATATCTTTTTCTCATCAAGATAAGCATATTTAAGAGTATCCGGTAACGGTTTAAGCTCAAACACGGGATCACCCTTGGGTGGAGGAGGATCTCCTAGGATTTCAATAGGTAAATTATGTTTTAGAATAGGTTCCTGTTTAAAGGATACGTCATCTAATTCCCTTCTTTCATTCATAAACATATCATTTTCATGGTCTGGTAAATATTGTTCTAAAGGATCACTAGGAGGTACGGCAATAGAAGCAAGACCAATAATTTCATCTTTACTAGGTAATTCTTCTTCACAGTGTTGTCTACTAAATTTAGAAAAATTAAATTCATGAGTCATATCATCTAAACCGACAGTAACAACATCCCTTTTGCAATCTATGGTAGCATTAACAGTATTTAAGAAGGGTCTACCAAATATAATGGGACAAAAACTATCTTGTGGGGAACCAAGAACAAGAAAATTAGCAGGATATTTAGTTTTCCCACACAAGACTTCAACATCTCTAACAATTCCCATTGGTGAAATAGTATCTCTATTAGCAAGTTTAATTTTGACATCAATATCTTCTAACTCAATAGGTGCAATGTCATGCATAATTTCGTTGTATAAGTCAATAGGTATTGCACTAGCACTAGCACCCATATCACATAAGCCATGATAACAATGATCTCCTATTTTAACAAAAATAACAAGCATACCTACCACAGGTCTAGGTTTATCTGCATCACGGGGTTTAGCAATTCTAGTAGTTTCATCCCAGAAATAAATAACATGCCCATCTATATTATCAGACAAGAGATCTTTAACAATAGCAATATTAGGTTCAACTTTAACTTGCTCAGGAGGTGTATATGTTTTAATATTACTTTTACGAACCACAGTTGAAGCTTTAGCATGATCCTTGATCCTAACAGGGAAAGGTGGTTTCTCAACATAAGTAGGAACAATAGGATCATTATAAGTAAAAGTCTTTTCTTCAACTTTAATATGTGCAGCTACTTTTACTTCTATGGGGGAATGATATTTAAACCACTTCTCCTTGGGGAGATCAACATAACCAGCAAAAGATTCACAGAAAGAAGCTACTATCTCAGAGTCAAGTCCATATTTAGTGCTAAATTTACGAAAAATATCGGTATCCATAAAAGATTTAACACAATCAAAACTAGGTATCATACCTGACTCCTTACCATTGTCGAGGTCCCAATCTTCGGAGTTGCATTTAACTCTTTCCAATAAATCCCATTTGAATTCAATAGTCTTCATCATAAAAGAGCCAGCACAAGAAGTATCAAGCATGGTGCGATTGTTATCAGAAAGCCGAGCATAAAATTTTTGAATAATCATTTCTCTTGAGAGCTCATGATTGGGGCATGAATATAACATTGATTTAAGCCTCCCCCAAACTTGAGCGATGCTTTCTTCTTTGTGAGGCCAAAAATTATATATATAATTGCGATCACGATGAACAAGATGCATAGGATAAAAATTTCGATGAAATTCCAATTTCAATCGTTTGTAGTTCCAAGACTCCATTTCAATTTCGATGCATCTCCCCTCAAAGATAAAGGGAAGACCTTCTTCTTAACAACATCTCCGGGTACACCTGCAAGCTTAAATAATCCACATATATCAAATGTTCATCAGGATGTTTTGTTCCATCTCCTAGAAAAGGATTAGCTAGCAGTTTTTCTATCATACCCGAAGGAACTTCAAAGCAAGCATTTTCATTTTCATATTCATTTTCAGAAGGTTCAGTAAGTTGAGGAGCAACTCTTTGCTCTACTGGTCGGGGTGAAGATACCCCGAACAAGCCTCTCAGAGGATTACCTTCCATAGTGACAAGTGACAGTAAATTTCAGCACACTATATAAATTTTTCCTTACCAAATTCCACCTACCAAACGCGCTTCAGTCCCCGGCAACGGCACCAGAAAAGAGTCTTGATGACCCATAAGTATAGGGGATCTATCGTAGTCATTTCGATAAGTAAGAGTGTCGAACCCAACAAGGAGCAGAAGGAAATGGTAAGCGGTTTCCAGCAAGGTATTCTCTGCAAGTACTGAAATAAGTGGTAACAGATAGTTTTGTGATAGGATAATTTGTGACGAGCAACAATTAACAAAAGTAAATAAAGTGCAGCAAGGTGGCCCAATCCTTTTGTAGCAAAGGACAAGCCTGGACAAACTCTTATATGATGTAAAGCGCTCCCGAGGACACATGGGAATATCGTCAAGCTAGTTTTCATCACGCTCATATGATTCGCGTTCGGTACTTTGATAATTTGGTATGTGGGTGGACCGGTGCTTGGGTCCTGCCCTTACTTGGACAAACATCCCACTTATGATTAACCTCTATTGCAAGCATCCGCAAATAAAACAAAAGTATTAAGGTAAACCTAACCATAGCTTGAAACATATGGATCCAATTCAGCCCCTTAGGAAGCAACGCATAAACTAGGGTTTCAGCTTCTGTCACTCTAGCAACCCATCAGCTACTTATTACTTCCCAATGCCTTCCTCTAGGCCCAAACAATGGTGAAGTGTCATGTAGTCAACGTTCACATAACACCAATAGAGGAGAGACAACATACATCTCATCAAAATATCGAACGAATACCAAATTCACATGACTACTAATAGCAAGACTTCTCCCATGTCCTCAGGAACAAAAGTAACTACTCACAAAGCATAAACATGTTCATAATCAGAGGGGTATTAATGTGCATATAGGATCTGAACATATGATCTTCCACCAATTAAATCAACTAGCATCAACTACAAGGAGCAATTAACACTACTAGCAACCTACTAGCACCAATCCCGGACTTGGAGACAAGAATTGGATACAAGAGATGAACTAGGGTTTTGAGATGAGATGATGCTGATGAAGATGTTGATGGAGATTGCCCTCTCCCGATGAGAGGAGCGTTGGTGATGACGATGGCGATGATTTCCCCCTCCGGGAGGGAAGTTTCCCCGGCAGAACAGCCCCGCCAGAACCCTAGATTGGCTCCGCCAAGGTTCCGCCTCATGGCGGTGGAGTTTCGTCCGAGAAGATGGCTTATGATTTTTTCCCATCGAAAGAGTCCATATAGCAGAAGATGGTCACCGGAGGGCCACCAGGGGGCCCACGAGGTAGGGGGCGCGCCCAGGGGGATAGGGCGCGCGCCCCACCCTCGTGGGCAGGGTGTGCCCCCCTGGTGAACTTCTTGCGCTCAATGTTTTTTATATATTTGGAAAAAATCATCCGTGAAATTTCAGGCTTTTGGAGCTGTGCAGAATAGGTCTCTAATATTTGCTCATTTTCCAGCCAGAATCCCATCTGCCGGCATTCTACCTCTTTATGTAAACCTTGTAAAATAAGAGAGAATAGGCATAAGTATTATGACATAATGTGTAATAACAACCCATAATGCAATAAATATTGATATAAAAGCATGATGCAAAATGGACGTATCATACACCCACATCAAGTATGTTCTTGACAGTGCTATGTTTTACTATGGCGCACGGGGTGGAGAGGTCAAGGACAAGAAGAAAAAGGACGACAGGCCCGCCTTCGGCCATAAGACCGACTTCTGCTGCATCCAGCAACCGAGTGATTCTATTAATGATGGATTCTATGTCCTACACCATATGCTGGAGTACAGACGGGATCACCAGAACCTTCGCATGTCACCTAGATCCGGCGATGCCCATATTCTGCAATGGGCAAAGAACTTAGGAGATATCGAGGATCATCGACTTCGAGCTGAGTTGTATCACATCGAGCGCGAACTTGCCCAAATCATCATGAAGGAGGTTGTTGAAAAAACAGGGATGTTCTACGAAGAAGGACAAATGTCGCGAGAAGATGTCCGAACACGCGTAGCCGCTCATCGTCTCGACCTGAAGCCTTTCACTAAGCTCGGGGACTATATCCCTGACTTGGATGGATGGCACGACATGGAGTGATTGTCGATATATGACAATGTGTCCGTTTAGTCCATACTATCTGTATGATGAAACTTTGAATTATGCACGACGAAACTTTATTTGTGATGTAATTAAACCGTCCTCCTCGACTAGCGAAGATCACTCTAGTTAGGGCATTTTGGGTACGATGAACTTTGTTATTTATGCTTATGATATGTTGCTTCTATTTTTGCCAAGTCTGTCTCTTTCTGTTGCTCAACTATATATGTTGCATATCATCGATTCATGTGACGATGCAGGTGTATAGATCATCGATGGAGAAGAAGTGCTATGCCAGGAGTATACGACGAGTGGCCGGAATGTCAGTCCCAAGTGTACCGGTTTTCCGGTTTCTGAGCGACAGCCAGTAGTTAGTTTAGGTTCATGCAAAGTGATAGCTCTTCTCGCGTATATCATTTTTTAGATGGATGACGATGTAGTTGCAAGTAATCAAGATTTGTATCGCTATTTTCAAGATGATGACGAGAGACCACTTTATGTTGGATGATGATTATGATGATGACATGATTTGATGAGACTATTTGTATGTGATGTCTACTACACAACCTTCTTCTTGTAGACGTTGTTGGGCCTCCAAGTGCAGAGGTATGTAGGACAGTAGAAAATTTTCCTCAAGTGGATGACCTAAGGTTTATCAATCCATAGGAGGCGTAGGATGAAGATGGTCTCTCTCAAGCAACCCTGCAACCAAATAACAAAGAGTCTCTTATGTCCCCAACACACCCAATACAATGGTAAATTGTATAGGTGCACTAGTTCGGTGAAGAGATGGTGATACAAGTGCAATATGGATAGTAGATAATGGTTTTTGTAATCTGAAAATATAAAAACAGCAAGGTAACTAAAGATAAAAGTGAGCACAAACGGTATTGCAATGCTAGGAAACAAGGCCTAGGGTTCATACTTTCACTAGTGCAAGTCCTCTGAAATAATAACATAATTGGATCTCATAACTATCCCTCAACATGCAACAAAGAGTCACTCCAATGTCACTAATAGCGGAGAACAAACGAAGAGATTATGGTAGGGTATGAAACCACCTCAAAGTTATTCTTTCCAATCAATCCATTGGGCTATTCCTATAAGTGTCACAAACAGCCCTAGAGTTCGTACTAGAATAACACCTTAAGACACAAATCAACCAAAATCCTAATGTCACCTAGATACTCCAATGTCACCTCAAGTATCCGTGGGTATGATTATACGATATGCATCACACAATTTCATATTCATCTATTCAACCAACACATAGAACCTCAAAGAGTGCCCCAAAGTTTCTACCGGAGAATCATGACGAAAACGTGTGCCAACCCATATGCATAGGTTCATGGGCGGAACCCGCAAGTTGATCACCAAAACATACATCAAGTGGATAACGTGATATCCCATTGTCACCACAGATACGCACGGCAAGACATACATCAAGTGTTCTCAAATCTTTAAAGACTCAATTTGATAAGATAACTTCAAAGGGGAAACTAAATCCACTACAAGAGAGTAGAGGGGGAGGAGAAACATAAGATCCAACTATAATAGCAAAGCTCGCGATACATCAAGATCGTGCCAAATCAAGAACACGAGAGAGAGAGAGAGATTAAACACATAGCTACTGGTACATACCCTCAACCCTGAGGGAGAACTACTCCCTCCTCGTCATGGAGAGCATCGGGATGATGAAGATGGCCACCGGAGAGGGATTGCCCCCTCCGGCAGGGTGCCGGAACGGGTCTAGATTGGTTTTTGGTGGCTACGGAGGCTTCTCGCAGCGGAACTCCCGATCTATTGTGCTCCCCGATCGTTTTAGGGTATATGGAAATATATAGGAGGAAGAAGTATGTCAGGGGGGCATGAGGGGCGCACGAGGGTGGAGGGCGCGCCCAGGGGGGTGGGCGCGCCCCCTGCCTCGTGGCTTCCTCGTTGCTTTCTTGACGTGGACTCCAAGTCTCCCGGGTTGCTTTCCTTCCAAAAATAAGTTCCATGAAGTTTCAGGTCAATTGGAGTCCGTTTGATTTTCCTTTTCTGCGATACTCTAAAACAAGGTAAAAACAGAAAGTGGCACTGGGCTCTGGGTTAATAGGTTAGTCCCAAAAATCATATAAAGTAGCATATAAATGCATATAAAACATCCAAGGTTGATAATATAATAGCATGGAACAATCAAAAATTATAGATATGTTGGAGACGTATCAGCATCCCCAAGCTTAATTACTGCTCGTCCTCGAGTAGGTAAACGATAAAAACAGAATTTTTGATGTGGAATGCTACCTAACATATTTCTCTAAGTAATTCTTCTTTATTGTGGAAAGAATATTCAGATCCATAAGATTCAAGACAAAAGCTTAATATTGACATAGAAACAATAATACTTCAAGCATACTAACTAAGCAATCATGTCTTCTCAAAATAACATGGCCAAAGAAAGTTCATCCCTACAAAATCATATAGTTTGGTCATGCTCCATTTTCGTCACACAAGAATGCTCTCATCATGCACAACCCCGATGACAAGCCAAGCAATTGTTTCATACTTTAGTAATCTCAAACTTTTTTCAACTTTCACGCAATACATGAGCGTGAGCCATGGATATAGCACTATGGGTGGAATAGAATATAATGAGGGGGTTGTGTGGAGAAGAAAAAAAAGGAGAAAGTCTCACATCGACGTGGCTAATCAATGGGCTATGGAGATCCCCATCAATTGATGTCAATGCCAGGAGTAGGGATTGCCATGCAATGGATGCACTAGAGCTATAAATGTACGAAATCTCAACAAAAGAAACTAAGTGGGTGTGCATCAAACTTGCTTGCTCACGAAGACCTAGGGCACTTGAGGAGGCCCATTGTTGGAATATACAAGCCAAGTTCTATAATGAAAATTTCCCACTAGTATATGAAAGTGACAACACAAGAGACTCTCTATCATAAAGATCATGGTGCTACTTTGAAGCACAAGTGTGGAAAAAGGATAGTAGCATTGTCCCTTTTATTTTTTATTTTTTATTTGTCCTTTCCTTTTTTTATTTGGCCTTTCTTTTTTTGGGTCTTCCCTTTGGGGGGGGGGGGGACAATGCTCTATGAATGATGATCATCACACTTCTATTTACTTACAACTCAAGAATTACAACTCGATACTTAGAACAAGATATGACTCTATATGAATGCCTCCGGCGGTGTACCGGGATATGCAATGAACCAAGAGTGACATGTATGAAATAATTATGAACGGTGGCTTTGCCACAAATACTATGTCAACTACATGATCATGCTAAGCAATATGACAATGATGATGCGTGTCATAATAAATGGAACGGTGGAAAGTTGCATGGCAATATATCTCGGAATGGCTATGGAAATGCCATAATAGGTAGGTATGGTGGCTGTTTTGAGGAAGATATAAGGAGATTTATGTGTGACAGAGCGTATCATATCATGGGGTTTGGATGCGCCGGCGAAGTTTGCACCAACTCTCAATGTGAGAAAGGGCAATGCACGGTACCGAAGAGGCTAGCAATGATGGAAGGGTAAGAGTGCGTATAATCCATGGACTCAACATTAGTCATAAAGAACTCATATACTTATTGCCAAAATCTACAAGTCATCAAAAACCAAGCACTACGCGCATGCTCCTAGGGGGATAGATTGGTAGGAAAAGACCATCGCTCGTCCCCGACCGCCACTCATATGGAAGACAGTCAAATAACACCTCATGTTTCAAATTTGTTACACAACGTTTACCATACGTGCATGCTATAGGACTTGCAAACTTCAACACAAGTACTTATGAAATTCACAACTACTCAACTAGCATGACTTTGATATTATTACCTCCATATCTCAAAACCATCATCAAGCATCAAACTTCTCTTAGTATTCAAAACACTCATAGGAATTTTTTTACTAATCTTGAATACCTAGCATATTAGGATTATTTAAGAAAATTACCATGATATTTAAGACTCTAAAAATAATCTAAGTGAAGCATGAGAGATCAATAATTTCTATAAAACAAATCCACCACCGTGCTCTAAAAGATATAAGTGAAGTACTAGAGCAAATGACAAACTACTCCAAAAGATATAAGTGAAGATCAATGAGTAGTCGAATAATTATGCAACCATGTGAAGACTCTCTAACATTTAATAATTTAAGATCTTGGTATTTTATTCAAGAATCAAGCAAAAATAAATAAAATGAATTGGCGCTCCAAGCAAAACACATATCATGTGGTGAATAAAAATATAGCTCCAAGTAAAGTTACCGATGAACGAAGACGAAAGAGGGGATGCCTTCCGGGGCATCCCCAAGCTTAGGATCTTGGTTGTCCTTGAATATTACCTTGCGGTGCCTTGGGCATCCCCAAGCTTAGGCTCTTTCCACTCCTTATTCCATAGTCCATCGAATCTTTACCCAAAACTTGAAAACTTCACAACACAAAACTTAACAGAAAACTCGTAAGCTCCGTTAGTATAAGAAAATAAATCACCACCTTATGTACTGTTGTGAACTCATTATAAATTTATATTGGTGTAATATCTACTGTATTCCAACTTGTCTATGGTTCATACCCTCCGATACTACTCATAGATTCATCAAAATAAGCAAACAACACATCAAAAACAGAATCTGTCAAAAACAGAACAGTCTGTAGTAATCTGGACCAAACGTATACTTATGGAACTCATAAAATTCTCAAATAAATTGATGGACGTGAGTAATTTATCTATTAATCATCTTCAAAAATAATTAACTAAATATCACTCACCAATAAAAACTGGCAGCAATTCTCGTGAGCACTAAAGTTTCTGTTTTTTACAGCATGATCGCAAAGACTTTCCCCATGTCTTCCCAAAGGTTCTACTTGGCACAAACACCAATTAAACACATAAAAACACATATAAACATAGGCTAGATGAATTTTTTATTACTAAACAGGAACATAAAGCAAGGAACAAAAATAAAATTGGGTTGCCTCCCAACAAGCGCTATCGTTTAACGCCCCTAGCTAGGCATGATGATTTCAATGATGCTCACATAAAAGATTAGAATTGAAACATAAAGAGAGCATCATGAAGAATATGACTAGCACATTTAAGTCTAACCCTCTTCCCATGCATAGGGATTTTGTGAGCAAACAACTTATGGGAACAATAATCAACTTGCATAGGAAGGTAAAACAAGCATAACTTCAAAACTTTAAGCACATAGAGAGGAAACTTGATACTATTGCAATTCCTACAAGCATATATTACTCCCTCATAATAATTTTCAGTAGAATCATGAATGAATTCAACAATATAACCAGTACCTAAAGCATTCTTTTCATGATCTACAAGCATAGAAAATTTACTACTCTCCACATAAGCAAGATTCTTCTCATTCGGAATAGTGGAAGTATCATAAGAAACTCGAATACTATAATTGTTTCCACATTAAAAGAGTAATGTACAGAAAAAGGGTAATCATAATCATGACAAGTTTTATAAATATAACCATCACTACTTTTTATAGCATAAGTATCATCACAATAATCATCATAGGTAGGAGGCATGCTATCATCATTATAAATTTGCATATCAAAACTTGGGAGACTAAAAATATCGTATATAGCTTCCCCAAGCTTGGGACAAACATTAATTGCAGCAAATATATTCTCAAAAACATCATATTCATCAAACATAGCATCCCCAAGCTTGGGCCTTTTCATATCATAAGCATAATCACTCTCATCATTAATAGTATGGATAGCACCAATAGTATAGCAATTATCATATTCTTCCAAGCAAGTGCCAAAAAGATTTTCAAGATCATAAAAAGTATCATTATCTTCCACAATTATATTTTCATGAGGCACAATAGTAATATGAGCAGCATTATTTGTGAGAGATATCTTTTTACCTCTCTTCCTTTTTCTTTTCTTCTTCTTCACCACATCATGTGTGGGTTCAATCCTCTTTTTGGAGCTCCTTATTAATGAGATTGGTTGAATAAGAGGCTCCTCCTCGTTACCTGATTCATCATAAGAAATAATAGAAGGGTATTGGGAAGTCTCTTCCCTTTCGTTAGTATTCTCTTCATCCTCTATTTGTTTTGTTTTCTTTATGTAATTGGCAATATAAGGATTTTCAATGCAATTCACCGCACAATACATATAAATTTCCTCTAGATCAAATCCAAGAAGTTTATAACGGGCAAATTCTGGAAGATAGTTAGCTATACGTTTCATTTCTTCATAGCCCATAAGAAAACTAAGTTCATTATAATGTGCAAGGGAAATCAAGTCATCACAATTTTTGGACACGATTAGATCATGAAACAATTTGCATCAGATAGCTAAATGACCCTGTTCATTGCAAAGTCCACAAGTACGGCCAAGAAAATTTAAATTTTCAGTACAATCATCTAGCCTTTCTTGCAACAATTTAGTTTCTAAGTACTTATGCCTCTTGCAATATCTATCTTCCCTATTTGATGTGTACTTACAAACCAAATGCACTCCACAAAAATTGACATGTTTATAGGAGACATTTTCATCATAACTAGTGCAATCATCATTAGTACCATGGATATTCAAGGAGTTCATACTAACAACATTGCAATCATGCTCATCATTCAAATATTTAGTGCCAAACATTTTAATGCATTCTTCTTCTAACACTTTGGCACAATTTTCCTTTCCATCATACTTACGAAAGATATTAAAAAGATGAAGCGTATGAGGCAAACTTAATTCCACTTTTTTGTAATTTTCTTTTATAAATTAGACTAGTGCTAAAACAAGAAACAAAGAGACTTGATTGCAAGATCTAAATATATACCTTCAAGCACTCACCTCCCCGGCAACGGCCCCAGAAAAGAGCTTGATATCTACTACACAACCTTCTTCTTGTAGACGTTGTTGGGCCTCTAAGGCCTAGGGTTCATACTTTTACTAGTGCAAGTCCTCTCAACAATAATAAAATAATTGGATCACATAACTATCCCACAACATGCAACAAAGAGTCACTCCAAAGTCACTAATAGCGGAGAACAAACGAAGAGATTGTGGTAGGGTACGAAACCACCTCAAAGTTATTCTTTCCAATCAATCTGTTGGGCTATTCTTATAAGTGTCACAAACAGCCCTAGAGTTCGTACTAGAATAACACCTTAAGACACAAATCAACCAAAACCCTAATGTCACCTAGATACTCCAATGTCACCTCAAGTATCAGTGGGTACGATTATACGATATGCATCACACAATCTCAGATTCATCTATTCAACCAACACATAGAACCTCAAAGAGTGCCCCAAAGTTTCTACCGGAGAATCACGACGAAAACGTGTGCCAACCCATATGCATAGGTTCATGGGCGGAACCCGCAAGTTGATCACCAAAACATACATCAAGTGAATCACGTGATATCCCATTATCACCACAGATACGCACGGGAAGACATACATCAAGTGTTCTCAAATCTTTAAAGACTCAATCCGATAAGATAACTTCAAAGGGGAAACTCAATCCATCACAAGAGAGTAGAGGGGGAGGAGAAACATAAGATCCAACTATAATAACAAAGCTCGCGATACGTCAAGATCATGCCAAATCAAGAACACGAGAGAGAGAGAGAGATCAAACACATAGCTACGGGTACATACCCTCAACCCCGAGGGAGAACTACTCCCTCCTCGTCATGGAGAGCACCGGGATGATGAAGATTGCCACCGGAGAGGGATTGCCCCCTCCGACAGGGTGCCAGAACGGGTCTAGATTGGTTTTCGGTGGCTACGGAGGCTTCTGTCGGCGGAACTCCCGATCTATTGTGCTCCCCGGTCGTTTTAGGGTATATGGAGATATATAGGAGGAAGAAGTACGTCAAGGGGGCCACGAGGGTGGAGGGCGCGCCCAGGGGGGTGGGCGCGCCCCCTTGCCTCGTGGCTTCCTTGTTGCTTTCTTGACGTGGACTCCAAGTCTCCCGGGTTGCTTTCCTTCCAAAAATAAGTTCCGTGAAGTTTCAGGTCAATTGGACTCCGTTTGATTTTCCTTTTCTGCGATACTCTAAAACAAGGTAAAAACAGAAAGTGGCACTGGGCTCTGGTTTAATAGGTTAGTCCCAAAAATCATATAAAATAGCATATAAATGCATATAAAACATCCAAGGTTGATAATATAATAGCATGGAATAATCAAAAATTATAGATACGTTGGAGACATATCAGTATGTATATGCTATGATTACATTTGTATGTGTATCATATGTTAGAGATTATTGTATAAAGCCTATTCAAATACAAAAACAAAAATGCAGAAAAAAACTACTAAAATTAGCAGTAGCGAGTGGAGAAAAGTTAGCAGTAGCGCCACAGCAGCAGTAGCGCGTCCAGGCAAAGCGTGCTAGAGCTATTAGCAGTGGCGAGTTTCCACGAAGCGCGCTGCTGCTACACTTGTATAGCAGTAGCGCGGGTGTGCACGCACTACTGCTACGGGTTAGCTGTAGCGCGTCATTAGTAGCGTCGGTCCCTGCGCTACTGATATACCTAGAACCCGCGCTACTGCCAGCCTTTTCCCTAGTAGTGATAAAGATGCTCTAAAAGTGTCTCAGATGGTGTTTGTTGAGTTGGCATAGATCAAGATTAGGATTTTTCACCCCATGTATCGGAGAGGTATCTCTGGGCCCTCTCGGTAATGCACATCACTATAAGCCTTGCAAGCAATGTGACTAATGAGTTGGTTGCGGGATGATGCATTACGGAATGAGTAAAGAGACTTGCCGGTAACGAGATTGAACTAGGTATTGAGATACCGACGATCGAATCTCGGGCAAGTAACATACCGATGACAAAGGGAACAACATATGTTGTTATGCGGTTTGACCGATAAAGATCTTCATAGAATATGTAGGAACAAATATGAGCATCCAGGTTCCGCTATTGGTTATTGACCGGAAGTGAGTCTCGTTCATGTCTACATAGTTCTCGAATCCGTAGGGTCCGCGCACTTAACGTTTGATGACGATCGGTATTATGAGTTTATGTGTTTTGATGTACCAAAGGTAGTTCGGAGTCCCGGATGTGATCACAGACATGACGAGGAGTCTCGAAATGGTCGAGACATAAAGATCGATATATTGGAAGGCTATGTTTGGACATTGGAATGATTTTGGATGAGTTCGGGTATTTACCGGAGTACCAGGGGGTTACCGGAACCCCCCGGGGAGTCAATGGGCCTTATTGGGCCTTACTAGGAGAGAGGAGGAGGCGGCCAGGTGGAGGGCGCGCCCCCCAGCCCAATCCGAATTGGGTGGGGGTCACCCCCCCCCCTTTCCTTCCCTCTCTCTCCATGTTCCTTCTTCTCCTACTCCTACTAGGAAGGGGGGAAACCTAGTCCTACTGGGAGTAGGACTCCCCCCCTTGGGCCCGCCCTATGAGGGCCGGCCCTCCCCTCCTCCACTCCTTTATATACGGGGGAGGGGGCACCCATAGACACACAAGTTGATTGTTTAGCCGTGTGCGGTGCCCCCTCCACAGAATTCCACCTCGGTCATATCGTTGTAGTGCTTAGGCGAAGCTCTCCATCGGTAACTTCATCATCACCGTCATCAGGCTGTCGTGCTGACGAAACTCTCCCTCGGCCTCAACTGGATCAAGATTACGAGTGACGTCACTGAGCTGAACGTGTGCAGATCGCGGAGGTGTCGTGCGTTCGGTACTTGATCGGTTGGATCGCGAAGACGTTCGACTACATCAACCACGTTTCATAACGCTTCCGCTTTCGGTCTACGAGGGTACGTAGACATACTCTTACCCTCTCTTTGCTATGCATCACCTAGATGGATCTTGCGTGTGCGTAGGATTTTTTTTGAAATTACTGCGTGCCCCAACAGATGACAACACTCCTGTGGACTAATCGTGTGTCCTAGTTTTCTCAGGTGCACATTGTGTGGCCCAAGACGGTTAGGCCTTCCCTCCATGCGAAAAAGATCGAAGACGGAGTTTCCGATATTTTTTATTCCTTTGGTCGTAGGATATCCGTACTATTAAGAGGGAATCCACATCGGAAGGTATTGGGTGAATCACTACACGTACACATTCCTTGCACCCACCATATACCCTCCGTTCGAGGAGAGAGTGATTCCCAAAAGTCCTCTGTGACTGTGCAGTTTTTCTCATGGTGGTAGTACCTCTCTCTTGGGCGGTTGTACCGCTGGCATGCAGCTTCGGTCAAACCACCGCTCCAAGTACCGCTCAGGGGTGAACCCTTTTGTACCTGGTACAGTGGTAGACCAGTGGTGGAATGGAAGTTTCGGTTTGTCTTGACTAACCGGTACTACCGGTGTTCAGGGCGGTAGAACCGCCTGGAACTCCACCGCCCAGGGATTGCTGGTCCAACGGTAGCTCCGGCCCAACCACCGCTCTAACTACCCGTCTAGGGTGAAACCTTCTGGCTGTGAAGCGGTTGTCGAGCGGTGGTGGAACGGTACTTCCGGTGTATTCCGATATACCGGTACTACCGGTGGCCCCTTCGGAAGTACCGCCCTAGTGCCCGAGCAAGGGTTTCCCGCATTCACCAGTTGTACCAGTGATCTTTGCGGAAGTACAACTCCTATGGATTTCTGCGCATAACGGTTGGATCTGAGGGGACCCTATTTAAGGAGGTGCTTCTCCTATCGCCCACCTGACTTTTTCCTCTCTCTCTCCTCCAGTAATGCCTTTGAAGCTCTCTTGCCCGATCTCTCTCTCTAGCCACTCAAACTCGTTGATTTGCTAGGGATTGAAGGAGGAGACCTAGATCTACACTCTCACCAAAGGAAACTTGTTTCCCCCATACCCTCTTGTGTGGATTTTGTTACTCTTGGGTGCTTGGACACCCTAGACGGAAGAGGTCACTTCGGAGCCACATTCCATTGTGGTGAAGCTCCGGGGTTTCATTGGGAGCCTCCAATTAAGTTGTGGAGAGAGCCTCAACCTTGTTTATAAAGGTCCGGTTGCCGCCTTCAAGGGCACCAATAGTGGAATCACAACATCTCGCATTGTGCGAGGGCGTGAGGAGAATACGGTGGCCCTAGTGGCTTCTTGGGGAGCATTGTGCCTCCACACCGTTTCAGCGGAGACGTACTTCCCCTCAAAAGGGAAGAACTTCCGTAATGCATCCTCGTCTTCACCTGCTTCACTCTTGGTTATCTCGTACCTTTACTTGTGCAAGCTTATATTGTGTTGCATCTCCTGCTTGCTTGTGTGCTCGTTGTTGTTGCATCATATAGGTTGCTCATCTAGTTGCATATCTAGACAACCTACTTTGATGCAAAGTTTATGGTAAAGAATAGCTAAAAGTTGTTAGTTGCCTATTCACCCCCCCCCCCTGTAGTCAACTATATCGATCCTTTCAAACGTGCTTCAATGATATCTGGTGTTCAGGAGGCTTTGCAATGGGGAATCACCGCCGTGCAATTACACCATCAACGGTCGGGGTACAACATGGGATACTATCTTGCCGACGGTATCTAACCTAAGTGGGCGGCGTTTGTGAAGACCATATCCAAACCGCATGGCAATAAACAGAGCCACTTTGCAACCATGCATGAAGCGGCTGGGAAGGATGTAGAGAGGGCATTTGGTGTGCTTCAAACTCGTTGGGGAATTGTGCGGAGCACTGCAATGATGTGGGAATCAGAAACTTTATGACAACTGATGACATGTTGTGTTATTCTGCGCAATATAATTGTCAAGGATGAGGGTGATGCTGTAGCCCAAACCCATGATTTCAAAGCACCTGGAAAACAGGTTGAAATCCTGGAAAATCAAGATGCGGCTCAGCTTATGAACTTTTTACAGATGCATTAGAATTTTCGAGATCATCATGTGCACACGCAGCTACTCAATGATCATGTCGAGCACATGTGGACAACTAAGGAGTTAATGCTTGAGTTGTGCACTTAAAATAAATTTTATGTAACACTAGCTATGCTCTGTACCAACATTTACTATTTACGTGCGACATTGTCTTTTATAATCGACGTGTATGAATTTGCATGGATTTAAGAGTACGGATTTGAGATATGTGGATACCAGAGGAAAATATGAGAACTTGTCTGAATGCGCCCGCATGCATTTTCGGTCGCGTTCTCGAACATATAGGGGTCAAATTTATTAAGTCCGGCTGTAGATGCTCTTGGTACTTAGGAACCGAGTGAGTATAGTATAGCGAGGGCTAAGTCTGTCGGTTAAAACACTAGAGTACAATACTGGCGACACGAGTCAGCCTCACGCGCTTGGCCCGTTCCGGCCGTATTTGGATGGTCTGGCCAGGTGCTCTCTTCCGTCGCCACAGACGTAGCAAATGGCTGCAAATGTGCGCAACGTCCCACACCACGCCGGCTCCATTAACCTGATCGCGAGGAACAGTGACGTCTGGAGCACCGGTTAGGTGAGGCACGTGCTGGTGCTGGCTACAGCATTCAATATCATTTGCCCAGCGCCTCAAATTTCATTCGCAACTCCTTTGCACAGTCACCGGTCTGTACTGTACCTGGGAGTATAATGGAACAGCCAAACAGTGAAAAGGATGAGCACGAGCTCAGCCTTGACCTCACCCTCCGCGTGAGCTCGGCAGCTGAGGCGGAGCAGGGCGGCTTCTTCCTCTGCGTCTACTGCGACCGCAAGTTCCGCAGCTCGCAGGCGCTTGGTGGCCACCAGAACGCGCACAAGCACGAGCGCAGCCTCGTCCACCGCCGGCGGGAGATGGCCGCCGCCACGGGTGCACACGGGGCCGGAACGCGCGCGCATGCGGCGCAGGACGAGAGGCCCAGGTATGTTTCCGCCGGTGATTTCGTCGAGCCTTCCGCTGGGAAGGCGGGGAGGACGGAGGCAAGTCCGTGGAAGGTTGCTGCTGCTCCCATGACTGATGATGTGGACCTGTCGCTCAGGCTATGATCGATCTCTTCTTCTAGCTAGTTGAGTTTCTCTCATGGAATTCCGACCTGCGCGCGCGTCGCGCCGTATATTGGGCTCCTATTTCTTGTGTATTCTCCGATCAATCTGACTGAATGTACTTACCGAAATTTTCTTCAAATATATGTGTGCCGTCAAATATACTACTCTCTTCGTTCCATAATATAAGAGCTTTTTTTTTGTGGGTACCATAATATAAGAGCTTGACACTACACATTAGTGTACGAAATGGCTGTCCCTGTCTGTCCAGCGTCCTTTCATGTGTCAAAAATAGAAGTGAAGTAAAATAAAATAATGCAAAGCAAGGAATGCAGGTGCCTTTTAACGTTAATTGAAGTATATACATCTTGATGGATTCACAATAATCGCCCGGAATGGTACTTTGACTGACGTTTTCTGTTGTAGGCTCAGTTTGTGGTTGTTGAACTGTGTTGTGTAGTGTTTACTTTATAATCTGCCATAGGTAAATGGCCTTGAAACTAGAGGCAAGTTGGTTAAAACAAACAACAAAGTAAGCAAAATTATACGATTTTTTTTCAAAACTATGATATATTTTATAGCATTTTCGGAAACTATACCATGATTTGCTTAAAAATCAAAAGTAGTAGCCCGTCGGCCATCTCTAGGCCGAAGTAGGACTTTTCGGCCACAGGTTGGCCGAAGTAGAGTTTTCGGCCATCTCCTGGCCGTAGTATGACTTTTCGGCCACACATAGGCCGAAGTAGAACTTTTTGGTCAAGTCTTGGCCGAAATAGACTTTTTGGTCAAGTGTAGGCTGAAAAGTACTTTTTTGTCTCATGTAGGCCGAAGTTGCATGGCTCATACAATACACTGAAATGTATTTTCTCGCCACCCATTTCCTGCTAACCCCTTCCCGCCATATGTTCCCGCCACCCGTTTCCCGCCAATCCCTTCCCGCCTTATTTTCCCGCCAACCCTTTCCCGCCATACCGCAGTTAATCTTTCCCGCCATTTTCTCCTCTGTATCTATAAAACCCCCTTCAGGCGGAGGTGGATAAGCATTCCAGTGTAGTGTAGTCGAGATGTCCCATTATCCATTCGATCGTAGTTTTCACCCTGAGATGAGCAGCACTCTGCTGAGTCTAGCTACCGATTTCAGGATGGATAATAGGATAGTTCCATGGGACGAACTCACCGGTAGTGACACCATAATAAATGAGTTGGCTCACGAATTACGTAGGTCTGGGTGGCCTGAAAGGACCTATGAGGAGGTACATAAAGAACTTCTTAGGTTGCATGAAAGGTGGAAGAAGGTGGTGGAGCCGAAGAGTGAAACTTTCAGAAGGACTGCAGAAAAGCATCCATTTTTATGGACTGAGGAGAGCGAGGACGACGATGATATCTTCATGCCGCCACTTCCGGGTTCTGCATCGTCGAAGGGCAAGAGTTCTGCATCGTCCAAAGGAAAGAGTTCTGCATCCTCGAATGGCAAGAGTTCTGTATCGACCAAGGGCAAGAGTTCTGCATCGACGAAGGGCAAGAGGAGCGCATCGTCGAAGGGCAAGAGGGCTGCATCAACGGAGGATGACGATGATGACTTCATGTAGTATGTAAGATGTATTCCAGTTGTACCGTTTCATTCAGATGTATTTGCATTATTAGTTTGTATTGTATTATTGTAGGGCATTATGTTCTATCTGAATTTCATTTTGTAGTATGTAAGATGTATTGCACAAGTTCAGCCGCACCGTTTAATTCAGATGTACTTGTATCTTAATTATCAGTTATAGTCTATTTGGAAATGTAACTGGAATAAGAATGCGAATTAATAGTAATATGTCTCTCGCATACATAAAACAATATATGTCTCCTGATCACATAGAAGCAAGTGCGATAGTAACACATACATGAAGCATGTCTCATACATAAATACTGACACACAGCTACGAATAGTCTGAAACTAACATAGATAATGAGTCATACATAGATAGATAAGCATATCACTGCGGGGGACGACGACGAGTCTGGGTCTTCCTCGGGCGAGGACCGGAAGGCGATAAGTGCTGAGGTGGTGGACGAGGCTCGCGATAACCACGACCATAGTTAACCTCGTCTGTCACGGTCTGTGTCTCCTGCGTCGGTGGTGGTGGTGGAGTGTGAAACACTGTCTGCGAGAAGCCATAAATGTTTGTAGCTTGGTCATCATCCCCGCGGTCGCCCTCAAAGTACGAAGCACCACCACTAAGGATCGGTGACTGCTCTGAATGCATGAACGGTTGCGACTGGTTGCCTCCTGCGGTAAAGTAAAATTGATACAAATGCATGAACGAAGCACCACCAGTAAGCATCAGTGACTGCTGAGAATGCAAGAACGATTACTACACTGTTCAAAAGAATGTAGTGAGTAGTGTTACCTAGATTCGTCTGCTGATGCCAGTAAGTGCTCCCTAACTGTGAAGGAGGTGGCTCATGCCAGGAAGAGCTCCCTAGCTGTGAAGGAGGTGGCTCATGCCAGGAAGAGCTCCCTGGCTGTGAAGGAGGTGGCTCATGCCAGGAGGATCTCCCTGGCTGTGAAGGAGGTGGCTCATGCCAGGAAGAGCTCCCTGGCTGTGAAGGAGGTGGTGAAGGAAATATGCCCTAGAGGCAATAATAAAGTTATTATTTATTTCCTTATATCATGATAAATGTTTATCATTCATGCTAGAATTGTATTAACCGGAAACATAATACATGTGTGAATACATAGACAAACAGAGTGTCACTAGTATGCCTCTACTAGACTAGCTCGTTAATCAAAGATGGTTATGTTTCCTAACCATGAACAAAGAGTTATTATTTGATTAACAGGGTCACATCATTAGTTGAATGATCTGATTGACATGACCCATTCCATTAACTTAGCACCCGATCGTTTAGTATGTTGCTATTGCTTTCTTCATGACTTATACATGTTCCTATGACTATGAGATTATGCAACTCCCGTTTGCCGGAGGAACACTTTGGGTGCTACCAAACGTCACAACGTAACTGGGTGATTATAAAGGAGTACTACAGGTGTCTCCAAAGGTAGATGTTGGGTTGGCGTATTTCGAGATTAGGATTTATCACTCCGATTGTCGGAGAGGTATCTCTGGGCCCTCTCGGTAATGCACATCACATAAGCCTTGCAAGCATTGCAACTAATGAGTTAGTTGCGGGATGATGTATTACGGAACGAGTAAAGAGACTTGCCAGTAACGAGATTGAACTAGATATTGGATACCGACGATCGAATCTCGGGCAAGTAACATACCGATGACAAAGGGAGCAACGTATGTTGTTATGCGGTCTGATCGATAAAAGATCTTCGTAGAATATGTAGGAACCAATATGGGCATCCAGGTCCTGCTATTGGTTATTTGACCAGAGATGTGTCTCAGTCATGTCTACATTGTTCTCGAACCGTAGGGTCCGCACGCTTAACGTTACGATGACAGTTATTATGAGTTTATGCATTTTGATGTACCGAAGGTTGTTCGGAGTCCCGGATGTGATCACGGACATGACGAGGAGTCTCGAAATGGTCGAGACATAAAGATTGATATATTGGAAGCCTATGTTTGGACATCGGAAGTGTTCCGGGTGAAATCAGGATTTTACCGGATTACCGGGAGGTTACCGGAACCCCCCGGGAGTCATATGGGCCTTATTGGGCTTTAGTGGAAAGGTGAAAGGGGCTGCCCATAGTGGGCTGCGCGCCTCCCCCCCTCCCCTAGTCCTATTAGGACTAGGAGAGGTGGCCGGCCACCTCTCTCTCTATCTCTTTCCCCCTTGGGAGTCCTATTTGGAATAGGATTGGGGGGAGTCCTACTCCCGGTAGGAGTAGGACTCCTCCTGCGCCTCCATAGGGCTGGCCGCACCCCTCCCCTTGGCTCCTTTATATACGGAGGCAGGGGGCACCTCTAGACACACAAGTTGATCATTGAGATCGTTCCTTAGCCGTGTGCGGTGCCCCCTGCCACCATATTCCACCTTGATCATATCGTTGTAGTGCTTAGGCGAAGCCCTGCGTCGGTAGAACATCAAGATCGTCACCACGCCGTCGTGCTGACGGAACTCTTCCCCGACGCTTTGCTGGATCGGAGCCCAGGGATCGTCATCGAGCTGTACGTGTGCTAAGAACTCGGAGGTGCCGGAGTAACGGTGCTTGGATCGGTCGGATCGGGAAGAAGACGTACGACTACTTCCTCTACGTTGTGGCAACGCTTCCGTTGCAATCTACAAGGGTACGTAGATCATACTCTCCCCTCGTTGCTATGCATCACCATGATCTTGCGTGTGCGTAGGAAATTTTTTGAAATTACTACGTTCCCCAACAGTGGCATCCGAGCCTAGGTTTTATGGTTTGATGTTATTTGCACGAGTAGAACACAAGTGAGTTGTGGACGATACAAGTCATACTGCCTACCAGCATGTCATACTTTGGTTCGGCGGTATTGTTGGACGAGACGACCCGGACCAACCTTACGCGTACGCTTACGCGAGACCGGTTCCCTCGACGTGCTTTGCACATAGATGGCTTGCGGGCGACTGTCTCTCCAACTTTAGTTGAACCGAGTGTGGCTACGCCCGGTCCTTGCGAAGGTTAAAACGGAGTCTATTTGACAAACTATCGTTGTGGTTCTGATGCGTAGGTGAGATTGGTTCTTGCTTAAAGCCCGTAGCAGCCACGTAAAACTTGCAACAACAAAGTAGAGGACGTCTAACTTGTTTTTGCAGGGCATGTTGTGATGTGATATGGTCAAGGCATGATGCTAAATTTTATTGTATGAGATGATCATGTTTTGTAACCGAGTTATCGGCAACTGGCAGGAGCCATATGGTTGTCGCTTTATTGTATGCAATGCAATTTGCGCTGTAATGCTTTACTTTATCACTAAATGGTAGCGATAGTCGTGGAAGCATAAGATTGGCGAGACGACAACGATGCTACGATGGAGATCAAGGTGTCGCGCCGGTGACGATGGTGATCATGACGGTGCTTCGGAGATGGAGATCACAAGTACAAGATGATGATGGCCATATCATATCACTTATATTGATTGCATGTGATGGTTTTCTTTTATGCATCTTATCTTGCTTTGATTGACGGTAGCATTATAAGATGATCTCTCACTAAATTATCAAGGTATAAGTGTTCTCCCTGAGTATGCACCGTTGCGAAAGTTCTTCGTGCTGAGACACCACGTGATGATCGGGTGTGATAGGCTCTACGTTCAAATACAATGGGTGCAAAAGAGTTGCACATGCGGAATACTCAGGTTAAACTTGACGAGCCTAGCATATGCAGAGATGGCCTCGGAACACTGAGACCAAAAGGTTGAGCGTGAATCATATAGTAGATATGATCAACATAATGATGTTCACCATTGAAACTACTCCATCTCACGTGATGATCGGACATGGTTTAGTTGATTTGGATCACGTGATCACTTAGAGGATTAGAGGGATGTCTATCTAAGTGGGAGTTCTTAAGTAATATGATTAATTGAACTTAAATTTATCATGAACTTAGTACCTGATAGTTTTTTGCTTATTATTGTAGATAGATGGCTCGTGCTGTTGTTCCGTTGAATTTTAATGCGTTCCTTGAGAAAGCAAAGTTGAAAGATGATGGTAGCAATTACACGGACTGGGTCCGTAACTTGAGGATTATCCTCATTGCTGCACAGAAGAATTACGTCCTGGAAGCACCGCTGGGTGCCAGGCCTGCTGCTGGAGCAACACCAGAGATGTTATGAACGTCTGGCAGAGCAAAGCTGATGACTACTCGATAGTTCAGTGTGCCATGCTTTACGGCTTAGAATCGGGACTTCAACGACGTTTTGAACGTCATGGAGCATATGAGATGTTTCAGGAGTTGAAGTTAATATTTCAAGCAAATGCCCGGATTGAGAGATATGAAGTCTCCAATAAGTTCTATAGCTGCAAGATGGAGGAGAACAGTTCTGTCAGTGAGCATATACTCAAAATGTCTGGGTATAATAATCACTTGATTCAATTGGGAGTTAATCTTCCAGATGATTGCGTCATTGACAGAATTCTCCAATCACTGCCACCAAGCTACAAGAGCTTCGTGATGAACTATAATATGCAAGGGATGAAAGATCCCGAGCTCTTCGCAATGCTGAAAAGCTGCGGAGGTAGAAATCAAGAAAGGAGCATCAAGTGTTGATGGTCAACAAGACCACTAGTTTCAAGAAAAAGGCAAAGGGAAGAAGAAGGGGAACTTCAAGAAGAACAGCAAGCAAGTTGCTGCTCAAGAGAAGAAACCCAAGTCTGGACCTAAGCCTGAAACTGAGTGCTTCTACTGCCAGCAGACTGGTCACTGGAAGCGGAACTGCCCCAAGTATTTGGCGGATAAGAAGGATGGCAAGGTGAACAAAGGTATATGTGATATACATGTTATTGATGTGTACCTTACTAATGCTCGCAGTAGCACCTGGGTATTTGATACTGGTTCTGTTGCTAATATTTGCAACTCGAAACAGGGACTACGGATTAAGCGAAGATTGGCTAAGGACGAGGTGACGATGCGCGTGGGAAACGGTTCCAAAGTCGATGTGATCGCAGTCGGCACGCTACCTCTACATCTACTTCGGGATTAGTATTAGACCTAAATAATTGTTATTTGGTGCCAGCGTTGAGCATGAACATTATATCTGGATCTTGTTTGATGCGAGACGGTTATTCATTTAAATCAGAGAATAATGGTTGTTCTATTTATATGAGTAATATCTTTTATGGTCATGCACCCTTGAAGAGTGGTCTATTCTTTATTGAATCTCGATAGTAGTGATACACATATTCATAATGTTGAAGCCAAAAGATGCAGAGTTGATAATGATAGTGCAACTTATTTGTGGCACTTGTTTAGGTCATATCGGTGTAAAGCGCATGAAGAAACTCCATACTGATGGACTTTTGGAACCACTTGATTATGAATCACTTGGTACTTGCGAACCGTGCCTCATGGGCAAGATGACTAAAACACCGTTCTCCGGTACTATGGAGAGAGCAACAGATTTGTTGGAAATCATACATACAGATGTATGTGGTCCGATGAATATTGAGGCTCGTGGCGGATATCATTATTTTCTCACCTTCACAGATGATTTAAGCAGATATGGGTATATCTACTTAATGAAACATAAGTCTGAAACATTTGAAAAGTTCAAAGAATTTCAGAGTGAAGTTGAAAATCATCGTAACAAGAAAATAAAGTTTCTACGATCTGATCGTGGAGGAGAATATTTGAGTTACGAGTTTGGTGTACATTTGAAACAATGGAATAGTTTCGCAACTCACGCCACCCGGAACACCACAGCGTAATGGTGTGTCCGAACGTCGTAATCGTACTTTACTAGATATGGTGCGATCTATGATGTCTTCTTACTGATTTACCGCTATCGTTTTGGGGTTACTCTAGAGACGGCTGCATTCACGTTAAATAGGGCACCATCAAAATCCGTTGAGACGACGCCTTATGAACTATGGTTTGGCAAGAAACCAAAGTTGTCGTTTCTGAAAGTTTGGGGCTGCGATGCTTATGTGAAAAAGCTTCAACCTGATAAGCTCGAACCCAAATCGGAGAAATGTGTCTTCATAGGATATCCAAAGGAAACTATTGGATACACCTTCTATCACAGATCCGAAGGCAAGACTTTTGTTGCTAAATTCGGAAACTTTCTTGAGAAGGAGTTTCTCTCGAAAGAAGTAAGTGGGAGGAAAGTAGAACTTGACGAGGTAACTGTACCTGCTCCCTTGTTGGAAAGTAGTACATCACAGAAAAATGTTTCTGCGACACCTACACCAATAAGTGAGGAAGTTAATGATAATGATCATGAAAGTTCAGAACAAGATACTACTGAACCTCGTAGATCAACCAGAGTAAGATACGCACCAGAGTGGTACAGTAATCCAGTTCTGGAAGTCATGCTACTAGATCATGATGAACCTACGAACTATGAAGATGCGATGGTGAGCCCAGATTCCGCAAAGTGGCTTGAAGCCATGGAATCTGAGATGGGATCCATGTATGAGAACAAAGTATGGACTTTGGTTGACTTGCACGATGATCGGCAAGCAATTGAGAATAAATGGATCTTCAAGAAAAAGACTGACGCTGACGGTAATGTTACTGTCTATAAAGCTCGACTTGTCGCAAAAGGTTTTCGACAAGTTCAAGGGGTTGACTACGATGAGACCTTCTCACCCGTAGCGATGCTTAAGTCTGTCCGAATCATGTTAGCAATTGCCGCATTTTATAATTATGAAATTTGGTAGATGGATGTCAAAACTACATTCCTGAATGGATTTCTGGAAGAAGAGTTGTATATGATGCAACTAGAAGGTTTTGTTGATCCAAAGGAAGCTAACAAAGTGTGCAAGCTCCAGCGATCCATTTATGGACTGGTGCAAGCCTCTCGGAGTTGGAATAAACGCTTTGGGTGATCAAAGCATTTGGGTTTATACAGACTTTCGGAGAAGCCTGTATTTACAAGAAAGTGAGTGGGAGCTCTGTAGCATTTCTGATATTATATGTGGATGACATATTATTGATTGGAAATGATATAGAATTTCTGGATAGCATAAAGGGATACTTGAATAAGAGTTTTTCAATGAAAGACCTCGGTGAAGCTGCTTACATATTAGGCATAAAGAACTATAGAGATAGATCAAGACGCTTAATTGGACTTTCACAAAGCACATACCTTGACAAGATTTTGAAGAAGTTCAAAATGGATCAAGCAAAGAAAGGGTTCTTGCCTGTGTTACAAGGTGTGAAGTTGAGTCAGACTCAATGCCCGACCACTGCAGAAGATAGAGAGAAAATGAAAGATGTTCCCTATGCTTCAGCCATAGGCTCTATCATGTATGCAATGCTGTGTACCAGACCTGATGTGTGCCTTGCTATAAGTTTAGCAGGGAGGTACCAAAGTAATCCAGGAGTGGATCACTGGACAGCGGTCAAGAACATCCTGAAATACCTGAAAAGGACTAAGCATATGTTTCTCGTATATGGAGGTGACAAAGAGCTCACCATAAAAGGTTACGTTGATGCAAGCTTTGACACTGATCCGGACGATTCTAAATCGCAAACCGGATACGTGTTTACATTGAACGGTGGAGCTGTCAGTTGGTGCAGTTCTAAACAAAGCGTCGTAGCAGGATCTACATGTGAAGCGGAGTACATAGCTGCTTCGGAAGCAGCGAACGAAGGAGTCTGGATGAAGGAGTTCATATCCGATCTAGGTGTCATACCTAGTGCATTGGGTCCAATGAAAATCTTTTGTGACAATACTGGTGCAATTGCCTTGGCAAAGGAATCCAGATTTCACAAAAGGACCAGGCACATCAAGAGACGCTTCAATTCCATCCGGGATCTAGTCCAGGTGGGAGACATAGAGATTTGCAAGATACATACGGATCTGAATGTTGCAGACCCGTTGACTAAGCCTCTTCCACGAGCAAAACATGATCAGCACCAAGACTCCATGGGTGTTAGAATCATGACAGTTTAATCTAGATTATTGACTCTAGTGCAAGTGGGAGACTGGACGAAATATGCCCTAGAGGCAATAATAAAGTTATTATTTTTTCCTTATATCATGATAAATGTTTATCATTCATGCTAGAATTGTATTAACCGGAAACATAATACATGTGTGAATACATAGACAAACAGAGTGTCACTAGTATGCCTCTACTAGACTAGCTCGTTAATAAAAGATGGTTATGTTTCCTAACCATGAACAAAGAGTTGTTATTTGATTAACAAGGTCACATCATTAGTTGAATGATCTGATTGACATGACCCATTCCATTAGCTTAGCACCCGATCGTTTAGTATGTTGCTATTGCTTTCTTCATGACTTATACATGTTCCTATGACTATGAGATTATGCAACTCCCGTTTGCCGGAGGAACACTTCGGGTGCTACCAAACGTCACAACGTAACTGGGTGATTATAAAGGAGTACTACAGGTGTCTCCAAAGGTAGATGTTGGGTTGGCGTATTTCGAGATTAGGATTTGTCACTCCGATTGTCGGAGAGGTATCTCTGGGCCCTCTCGGTAATGCACATCACATAAGCCTTGCAAGCATTGCAACTAATGAGTTAGTTGCGGGATGATGTATTATGGAACGAGTAAAGAGACTTGCCGGTAACGAGATTGAACTAGATATTGGATACCGACGATCGAATCTCGGGCAAGTAACATACCGATGACAAAGGGAGCAACGTATGTTGTTATGCGGTCTGACCGATAAAAGATCTTCGTAGAATATGTAGGAACCAATATGGGCATCCAGGTCCCGCTATTGGTTATTGACCAGAGATGTGTCTCAGTCATGTCTACATTGTTCTCGAACCGTAGGGTCCGCACGCTTAACGTTACGATGACAGTTATTATGAGTTTATGCATTTTGATGTACCGAAGGTTGTTCGGAGTCCCGGATGTGATCACGGACATGACGAGGAGTCTCGAAATGGTCGAGACATAAATATTGATATATTGGAAGCCTATGTTTGGACATCGGAAGTGTTCCGGGTGAAATCAGGATTTTACCGGATTACCGGGAGGTTACTGGAACCCCCCGGGAGTCATATGGGCCTTATTGGGCTTTAGTGGAAAGGTGAAAGGGGCTGACCATAGTGGGCTGCGTGCCTCCCTCCTCCCCTAGTCCTATTAGGACCAGGAGAGGTGGCCGACCACCTCTCTCTCTCTCTCTTTCCCCCTTGGGAGTCCTATTTGCAATAGGATTGGGGGGGATTCCTACTCCCGGTAGGAGTAGGACTTATCCTGCGCCTCCATAGGGCTGGCCGCACCCCTCCCCCTTGGCTCCTTTATATACGGAGGCAGGGGGCACCTCTAGACACACAAGTTGATCATTGAGATCGTTCCTTAGCCATGTGCGGTGCCCCCTGCCACCATATTCCACCTTGATCATATCGTTGTAGTGCTTAGGCGAAGCCCTGCGTCGGTAGAACATCAAGATCGTCACCACGCCGTCGTGCTGACGGAACTCTTCCCCGACGCTTTGCTAGATCGGAGCCCGGGGATCGTCATCGAGCTGTACGTGTGCTAAGAACTCGGAGGTGCCGGAGTAACGGTGCTTGGATCGGTCGGATCGGGAAGAAGACGTACGACTACTTCCTCTACGTTGTGTCAACGCTTCCGTTGCGATCTACAAGGGTACGTAGATCATACTCTCCCCTCGTTGCTATGCATCACCATGATCTTGCGTGTGCGTAGGAAATTTTTTGAAATTACTACGTTCCCCAACACTCGCCTTGCTTCACAGGCTCCGGGGCTTTTCAGGGGTAGAACCTCCGGAGGTGCTGGATGTTCCATGCATTCTGGATCGGCACTCCCTCTTGAGTCTCCAAGCGCGCGGAGCCGGGCCTAGAAACATGAAGAACCTTGAATGGGCCCTCCCACATGGGAGAGAGCTTGTGCAATCCCTCCCTGGAGAGAACCCGCCTGAGCACTAGGTCTCCTACCTCAAGAGTCCTGGGGCGGATGTTGCGGCAGTGATATCACCGCAGTGCTTGTTGGTACCTCGCCGCTCGCAGCGCGGCTTCCCGGCGATGCTCCTCCCCCAGCACGAGGTCCGTCCCCTGCGTGGCGCCCTACTGCGCCTCGTCGAACTCCAGGACCCGCATGGAGCGACGTCTGACCTCGTGAGGGAGGACTGCTTCTGCTCCGTAGACCAGGAAGAACGGGGTCTCTCCAGTCGGCTTGGTCGTGGTGGTGCGGATGGACCACAACACGGACTGCAGTTCATCGTACCAACCTCTGCCGCAAGCGTCCATATTCTTCTTGAACGTCTTGGTCTTGAGGCCCCTCAGGACCTCCGCGTTGGCTCGCTCGGCCTGGCTGTTGCTCCGGGGGTGCGCCACTAAAGCAAAGCATATCTGCGTTCCAAGGTTAGCACAGTATGTTTTGAAGAGGTTACTGGTGAACTGCGAACCGTTGTTCGTGATGATGCGATTCGGCACCCCCAACCGGCTCACGATGCCCTTGATGAACTTGACTGCAGAACCCGCAGGAATGGTGCGGACAGCCTCCACTTCAGCCCACTTGGTGAATTTGTCCACGGCAACATAAAGGTAGCGGTAGCCCCCTGGCGCCTGAGGAAACGGACCCAAGATGTCGAGCCCCCAGACTGCAAATGGCCACGAAAGGGGGATAGTCTGCAAGCCCCCTGCCGGCTGATGGATCTGCTTGGCGTGGAACTGGCAGGCCTCACAAGCCTTCATTAGTTCAACGGCGTCATTGAGCGCGGTGGGAAAGTAAAACCCACTGCGGAACGCCTTGCCAACGAGGGTCCGTGATGACGAATGATGTCCGCAGTCTCCGCCGTGTATATCTTCCAGTAGTTCCTTCCCTTGCTCCCTGGAGATGCAGCGCAGGGATACATCGTTTGGTCGCTTTCGGTAGAGCTCCCCATCTTTGATGCAGTATGCCGTGGCCTGGCGCGCCACTCGCTCTGCTTTCTCCTCATTCTCTGGCAGGGTCCCTTGCGTTAGGTAGCTCCGGAGCTCCGTGATCCAACATCCCTCCTGAGGTTCCATCGTCAGGAGCAGGCATGCTCCCGAGACCAGGCCACAAGCCGAAGCTCCTGAGGCAGGTGGCTGAGGGAGCTCCTCCCTGGGCTGAGCCGTGTTTGATAATGACGGTAAGGCTGAAGGCTTGAAGAGCCGCTCCTCGAAAACGCCAGGCTCCTGAGGTAACCGCCTGGACGCGCGTTTGGCGATGTCATCGGCTTCCTGATTGGTGCCACGGGGCACATGCTGCAACTCCAACCCCCAGAACTGCTTCTCCATCCTGCGGACCTCTGCAAGGTAGGCCTCCATGTGCTCATCCTTCGGCTCGTACACCTTGTTGGAGAAATTGACAAGGAGCTGCGAATCGCCCTTGATGGTGAGGCGTTTCACCCCCAGGGCAGCTGCGGCCTTCATGCCCGCTATTAAGCCTTCATATTCCGCTATGTTGTTGGAGACCTTCTCGCCTTGCTGGAAACAAAGCTGCACGGCATAATAGAGCTTGTCCTGGGTGGGCGATATAAGCACCGCCCCGGCCCCTGCGCCGTGTCTGGAGAACGCCCCATCGAAGTACATAACCCAGCCTTCTGGCGCCTCGCTTCCCGGGGACAGGGACCGATCCTCGACAGCCTTGAGGCCTGACGCCTCCGTCCATTCTGCCACAAAATCTGCCAACGCTGCTCCCTTGATGACTCTGGTCATGCTGAATTCGAGCTGAAACGCTTGCAGCTCTATGTTCCACTCAGCGACCCTCCCAGCTGAATTGGGGCTCCTGAGCACCCTCTCCAGGGGGTATGACGAGACGACCTTGATGGTGTGACTATGAAAATAGTGCCGCAGTTTGCGCGAAGCCACCAGTAACGCGAGGAGGAGTTTTTGAGGCATGGGGTACCGTGCCCTTGCATCCCGCAGCACTGTGCTGACGAAGTACACCGGGTGCTCAACAAGGTGGAGTGCGTCAGTGCAGGTGGCTCCCTTCGGAGACCGTGGCGCCTCTTTGGGCAATGGGGCCTCCTGAGACTAGCCGTCTGGAAGAGGGGCCTCTTCCGCCTCTGGTGCGCCCCTCTGCGGCAGCTGATCCTCCTCGGCCGTGATGGCGGTTTCTGTGGGCCTTCCTTGTCCCTGTTCTGCCTTATCCCGGGCTGCTGCCGCGGTTTTGATCCGGCGCTCCTCTCTGACTGCTACCAAGGCTGCGCTGGCGGAGTAGGGAGTGGCGGCGAGGTAGAGCACCAGGGGCTCCTGAGGGCGCGGGGCCACCATGACCGGTGGGTTGGTCAGGTATCTCTTGAGATCTTGGAACGCCTTGTCGGCCTCTTCAGTCCACTCGAAGGGCCCCTTTTTCTTCATTAGCTTGAAGAAGGGCAGGGCTCGTTCCCCCAGCTTGGAGATGAAGCGCCCTAGCGCGGTCACGCTCCCCGTGAGCTTCTGCATTTCTCTGAGGGTCTTTGGCGGGCTCATGTCTTCCACCGCCTTGACCTTCTCCGGGTTAGCCTCGATGCCTCGGTGGGACACAAGGAAACCCAAGAGCTTGCCCGAGGGGACTCCGAACACACACTTCTCTGGGTTGAGCCGTAGATTCACTGCGTTGAGGCTCGCAAAGGTTTCCTACAGGTCTTGTATCAAGGTCCTGGCCTCCCGAGATTTTACCACGATGTCATCGACGTAAGCTTCAACATTCTTCCCGAGCTGCGGGCCCAAGGTGATATGCATCAGCCGCTGAAAGGTCGCCCCTGTGTTACGCAGCCCGAATGGCATGCAGGTGTAGCAGTACACCCAGCACGGGGTTAGGAAGGCCGTCTTCTCGACGTCTTCCACCGCCATCTTGATCTGGTGATACCCGGAGAAGGCATCCAGGAAGCACAACAGGTCGCATTCCGCGGTGGAATCAACGATCTGGTCGATGCGGGGGAGCGGGAACGGATCTTGCGGGCACGCTTTGTTGAGGTTGGTGAAGTCGACACACATGCGTTCCTTCCCTCCCTTCTTCGGCACAATGACAGGGTTGGCCAACCAATCTGGGTATCGGACCTCGTGAATGACCCCAGCGGCCTCTAATTTTCGGGTCTCTTGGAAGATGAAGGCCTGCTTTTCTGTGGACTGCCACCTGGCATTTTGCTTCACAGGGCGCACGTTGGGGCACACGTTGAGGTGATGCTCGATTACGCTCCTGGGGATCCCTGCCAACTGGTCCGGCTCCCAAGCGAATACCTTCTTGTTTGCGCGCAGGAACGCGAACAGGGCCTCCTCCTTCTCGGGTTTGAGGTGGGCGCCTATGGTGAAAGTGGCGTTGGTGGACCCGTCCTCATCGACGGGCACCTGCTTGGTTTCTGCCTTGTCCTGGGTGAACAACTGCTTCTTCTTGGCGGGCGCAGCCCCCTTGGGCTTGGGGGCCCCCGAGTCGGCAGGCTGTGCTGACGCTGCTGTCTTGAAGACGAGCTTGAGCACCCGCAGAGCGTCACCAGTATCCCCGTGCACGGTGAGGTCACCGCTGCTCCCGGGCATCTTCATGAGGTTGTATGTCGGGTGCGTCGCGGCCATGAACTGGGCCAGCGCTCGGTAGCCGAGGATGGCGTTGTAGGGGAGGACGATGGGGGCGATGTCGAAGTCGACCAGCTCCGTGCGAACGTTGTCGTAGGTGCCGAAGGTTCCCGTGAGACGGATCTGCCCCAAGGAGCTGGACGACCTGCCCCCAACGCCTGAGAAGGGCCAGCTGGGCTGCAACCGTTCTAGGGATATGCAGAGGAGGTTGAAGGCCTTGACTGAGAGCACGCTAAGGCCCGCCCCGCCATTGATATGAGTTCTGGTGACGGCCACCTGGCAGATGGTGGGGGTGCATAGCATGGGGAGCGCGCCCGAGCCGGCCGAGTTGGAGGGGTGGTCCTCCGGGCTGAAGCTCAGGCCGGTCTCGGGCGCCGCCCGATCCAGGGGAGCCCCCTGCCATGTGGAGGCGGCGCTGACCCGGCGGATGAACGGCTTGGCGTGGTAACTTGTAGGCGGCGCCTGCGAGCCGCCCAAGAGGGCCGCGACGACTGGGGGTGCTGGTGCAGCGCGATAGGCGGGGAAGAGGTCGCGGGGCTCCGTGGGAGCGCGGAGCGCGCGGGACGAAGAACCAGCTGGGGTAAGCGAGTGAGTTGCGGCGCGGCCGTCTTGCCGCACGGACAGATGCCGCGACGATGCTTGCCGCTCGTCCCCCGCCGGGCCGGTGGCGGCGTGGACGGCAGGTGACGGGGAACGGCGAGGGTGCCCGCCGGCAGGGGCCGTCTGGGCGACGTGGGAAGCAAGGGCGGCCCGGCGCTCCGCGCGTGCCTGACGTGCGTCAGACATGGGCGCGATGGTCGGAGGAGAACGAAGCGGTGGAAGACGAATTCCGGCGCACCCCCTACCTGGCGCGCCAAATGTCGGATTTCAGGTTCCGGCAGACCCTTGAGGTTCGAACACTAGGGTGCGCGCGGATATTTCGCCTCCTACCTCCCTGCACCCCTCCGCCACGCTAGGATCAAAGCTACGAAAAGAACAACACGAGGGACCCATGTTTTATACTGGTTCGGGCCACCGTTGTGGTGTAATACCCTACCCCAGCGTGTGGTGTGGTGGATTGCCTCTTGGGATGATGATAATGGTCAATACAAGGAAGAACAGCCTCGCGAGGGTCTGTTCTTGGCTGGGGCGATGAACTGCTGGGAGGAGTTCAGCCACCTTTCTCTCTCTCTCTCTCTCTCTCTCTCTCTCTCTCTCTCTCTCTCTTTACCACCTCTCTACTTGTCGAGCCCTTGGAGGAGACTGAGCCGAACCCCCTGCTACGCGAGTGGCCGGTCCTATTTATAGTGGCCCTGGTCCTCTCCCCAAATATTGAGCGGGAAGGGAGCCAACAATGGTGGGCTAATTTGAAGGGGGACAGCAAGTATCAACTATCCTGACAAAAGTAGTCTTCGCCTACGCAAAGCTCTGGTGATGACGCCGTCTTGGGCTCCACGGTGACCCCCTTCTCGTAGTCCTCCTGGTATTGGTCTCGTTGCACCGAAACGGCAACCTTTGGCTGATGCCTCGGTACCCCGCGCCTGCGCTTTCCCCCTTTGCACCAAACAGGAAAGGAGGACGCTGCGCGGGCTGGCACCCGCCTGGCGCCCTGAGTCGTCATGGCTTGCGTCACGGGCACCTCGCGAGGTACCCCACCTTGATCTCTCCGCCTCCTCGTGAGCCAGCCTGACGAGGCCGTGCCTGAGGAAGCTCCGTGTCGTCCGCCCCGCGAGGCTTGGCCCCTCGCGAGGGTCTTGAGTTTGTGTTGGTGAAGACGGGCCGTGCTGGGCCCCCCTTTGAGCCACGCCGCAGGCCGCAGGCAGGCAAGTCTGGGGACCCCCATTCCCAGAATGCCGACAGCTGCCTCATACGCCGGGGATGTAGGTTTTGGTGCTTCCTCCTCCAGTCGGGGTAGCAACCTGCACTTTGGGTAACTCTTGGAGGGGCGTTCGAGTTTATACTCCTCGGCCGCCAGGACTTCAGTCCATCTGTCAGCTAGCAAATCTTGATCAGCTTGAAGCTGTTGCTGCTTTTTCTTAAGGCTATTTGCTGTGGCTATAAGCCGGCGCTTGAAGCGCTCTTGTTCGACGGGATCCTCCGGCACGACGAATTCGTCATCGCCGAGGCTTGCCTCGTCTTCAGAGGGAGGCATGTAATTATCATCCTCTGCCTCTCCATCTGCCGCTCTCTCAGGAGAGCTGGCTCCTCCATCCTCCTGCTCTAAATCTTGCTGGAGGGGATTGTTGTTGTCTTCGGCACTGTCCGGAGTGCTATTATCTCTGGTGCCGGTATCACCACTTTTGCCTTGGCGGGACTTAGAGCGGCGCCGCTGACACCGGCGCTTGGGTTGCTTCTTGGAGGGGTCATCCTCCGTTGTCGCGTCGCCATTGCCTTCTTTGGGTGTGTCCACCATGTATATATCGTATGATGAGGTGGCTGTCCAGTGCCCTCTGGGCAGTGATTCCTCGTCGACTCCCGCATCGTCGTCCATACCGTCGATGTCTTCGGAGTCGAAGTCAAGCATGTCAGTTAAGTCATCGATAGTGGCTACTAAGTGGGTGGTGGGTGGGCGGCGAATTTCTTCGTCATCCGCATCCCAATCCTGCCGAACATAGTTCGGCCAGGACTCTCCTGACAAGGAGAGAGACCTTAATGAGTTTAGTATGTCGCCGAAAGGCGAGTGCTGAAAGATATCCGCGGAGGTGAACTCCATGATCGACGCCCAGTTGGACTCGACAGGCACAGGCGCAGGCGGTTCGGAGTCCGTGGCCGGAGAAGGATCCGGCAGTTTGGCAACACGGCTCTCGTGAAGGGTAAGGTCGATATTCGGCTCAATCGCTGCTGAGGCTACGGCCTCCATGACGGGGTCCATTCACCCATCCATGGAAGGCGCAACTGGCTCCGGATTGAGGCTCGGAGCGGCTGCCGGTGCGATCTCCTGAATACAGTCCGATGATAGAGCTAAATCGTACTCATCGTGACCGCGCGGCACACAAGGCAGGGGCTCGAATCCGTCGAAGATCAAGTCTCTGCGGATGTCGGCCGTGTAGTTTAAGCTTCCAAACCTGACCTGGTGGCCAGGGGCGTAACTTTTGATCTGCTCCAGATGGCCAAGCGAGTTGGCCCGCAGTGCGAAGCTGCCGAACACAAAGATCTGTCCGGGAGAAAAGTCTCACCCTGGACTGCATCGCTATCGATGATCGTAGGAGCCAGCAAGCCTAACGGCGACGACACAGAGGAACTCTCAATGAAAGCATCAATGTTGGTGTCAAAACCGGTGGATCTCGGGTAGGGGGTCCCGAACTGTGCGTCTAAGGCGGATGGTAACAGGAGGCAGGGGACACGATGTTTTACCCAGGTTCGGGCCCTCTTGATGGAGGTAAAACCCTACGTCCTGCTTGATTTATTCTTGATGATATGGGTATTACAAGAGTTGATCTACCATGAGATCGGAGAGGCTAAACCCTAGAAGCTAGCCTATGGTATGATTGTATGTTATGGTTGTTGTCCTACGGACTAAAACCCTTCGGTTTATATAGACACCGGAGAGGGTTAGGGTTACACAAGGTCGGTTACAAAGGAGGAGATATCCATATCCGTATTGCCTAGCTTGCCTTCCACGCCAAGTAGAGTCCCATCCGGACACGAGATGAAGTCTTCAATCTTGTATCTTCATAGTCTAACAGTCCGGCCAAAGGATATAGTCCGGCTGTCCGGAGACCCCCTAATCTAGGACTTCCTCAGCAGGCTTGTCACCCAGCGGTGCTTCCAGGATGTAATTCTTCTATGCAGCAATGAGGATAATCCTCAAGTTACAGACCCAGTCCGTGTAATTTCTACCATCATCTTTCAACTTAGGTTTCTCTAGGAACGCATTAAAATTCAATGGAACAACAGCACGAGCCATTTATCTACAACAACATAGACATGCAAAATACTATCGGGTACTAAGTTCATGATAAATTAAAGTTCAGTTAATCATATTACTTAAGAACTCCCACTTAGATAGACATCCCTCTAAAAATCTAAGTGATCACGTGATCCATATGAACTAAACAATGTCCGTTCATCACGTGAGATGGAGTAGTTTTCAATGGTGAACATCACTTTGATGATCATATCTACTATATGATTCATGCTCGACCTTTCGGTCTCAGTGTTCCGAGGCCATATCTGCATATGCTAGGCTCATCAAGTTTAACCCGAGTATTCTGTTGTATGTGAACAAAGAGCTTATCACACCCGATTATCACGTGGTGTCTCGGCACGACGAACTGTAGCAATGGTGCATACTTAGGGAGAACACTTATACCTTGAAATTTAGTGAGAGGTCATTGTAGGTGTCAAAATCGGGGGATCTCGGGTAGGGGGTCCCGAACTGTGCGTCTAAGGTTGATGGTAACAGGAGAGAGGGGACACGAAGTTTTACCCAGGTTCGGGCCCTCTTGATGGAGGTAATACCCTACGTCATGCTTGATTAATATTGATGAATACAAGTATTACAAGAGTTGATCTACCACAAGATCGTGATGGCTAAACCCTAGAAGTCTAGCCTGTATTACTAAGGTATTGAGTATATCCTTTCCGGACTACACCCTCTGGTTTATATAGACATCGGGGGGATCTAGGGTTACATAGAGTCGGTTACATAAGATGGAATCTTCATAGTTGTTTGCCAAGCTTGGCTTCCACGCCAAGGAGAGTCCCATCCGGACACGGGTACAGTCTTCGGTCTTCATATCTTCACAGCCCATCAGTCTGGCCCATAGATAATAGGCCGGACGCCCGAGGACCCCTTAGTCTAGGACTCCCTCCGTAGCCCCTGAACCTGGCTTCAATGACAAGGTATCTGGCGCGTAGTGCTGTCTTCGGCGTTGCAAGGCGGGTTCCTCCTTTCGAACTTCTGAAAAGTCTCCAGACAAATTGATCGTGTCTGGACCTGTAAGACACACTGCACACATCCGCAGAGATAATATAATAACACACAAGTCCAATCTACTGACAACTTTAGTAAGGCGACGTCACGCCGGTCCGGTCATAATTTCGAACCGTTTTTCGCCCCACGTTTCGAGACGCGGTTGCCATTGGCACGTCTTGTCAAAGCAGAGATCGTGTCCCTTTATTATGGGATTATCGTCAATACGGGCCTGGGTAACCCAACCGCTCCATTTACACAGCCCTTGGGAGCAGGCGAATTTTAGGGCGAATAGGGGGGCGTTCGATATTGACCGCCCTTATAAGGAGATAAGATTCCCCTTTCTTCTCCTACGCTTTCTTCTTGCCTCTCCGCTCTTGAGCTCCAACTCCCAAGTCCTCATCCATTCCCATTCAAACAAACACCCCACCATGTCCGGATCCAAGGCCGGCGGCAAGTGGATGGCCTCCTCCATTAAGAGGAAAAATATAGAGGAGCTCTGAGAGGCCGGATACCTAGCCAAGGAGATCGTTTACCGATTGTCGGTGTCAAAACCGGCGGATCTCGGGTAGGGGGTCCCGAACTGTGCGTCTAAGGTGGATGGTAACAGGAGGCGGGGGACACAATGTTTACCCAGGTTCGGGCCCTCTCGATGGAGGTAATACCCTACTTCCTACTTGATTGATCTTGATGATATAAGTATTATAAGAGTTGATCTACCACGAGATCATAGAGGCTAAACCCTAGAAGCTAGCCTATGATTATGACTGTTGTTGTCCTACAGACTAAACCCTCCGGTTTATATAGACACCGGAGGGGGCTAGGGTTACACAAAGTCGATTACAAGGGAGGAGATCTAATATCCGAATTGCCAAGCTTGCCTTCCATGCAAAGGAGAGTCCCACCCGGACACGGGACGAAGTCTTCAATCTTGTATCTTCATAGTCCAACAGTCTGGCCAAAGTATATAGTCTGGCAGTCCGAGGACCCCCTAATCCAGGACTCCCTCAGTACCCCCTGAACCAGGCTTCAATGATGATGGGTCCGGCGCACAGATTGTCTTTGTCATTGCAAGGCGGGTTCCTCCTCCGAATACTCCATAGAAGATTTCAAACACAAGGATAGTGTCCGGCTCTACAAAACAAATTCCACATACCACCGTAGAGAGTATAATATTTCCACAAATCTAATCTGCTGACAACTTTTCATAACGTGACATCACGCCATGGCTCGGTCATTATTCGAACTGTTTTTCTCAACCAGGTACTGCACATATTGCGGGGCGGTTTTCTTGGCGCGTCTTGTCGAAGCAGAGATCGTGTCCCCTTATCACGGGATTCTCATCAACACGGGTGTGGGTAACCCAACCGCGCCATCAATCACGGCGCTTGGGGAATAAGCGAGTTTACTAGGCAGGTGGGGAGGCGCATAGTTTCTTCCACCCTTATAAAGGGACAAGGACTCCTCCTTTTCACCCACGCCTTCTTCTTCCCTGCCCATCCATTCTCGCGCACTCGAGCTCCAGCGCCCAATTTTGCATTTTCTCCGCAAAACCACTCCAAACATGTCCGGAGCGGGAGGCAAGTGGATGGTCTCCTCTGTTATGGAGGAGAACATTACGAAGCTCCGGGAAGCCGAATACCTGGCCGCAGATATCGCGCACCGGCTCCCAGACGCGGGGCAGATCGTCCCTACCCCCGAACCCCACGAAAGGGTTGTATTCCTTACCCATTTCGTCTGCGGGCTAGGATTTCCCCTCCACCCATTTGTCCGCGGGCTCATGTTCTACTACGGGCTGGACTTCCACGATCTGGCCCCCAATTTCATCCTCAACATCTCGGCGTTTATGGTCGTGTGCGAGGCCTTCCTCCGCATCAAACCCCATTTCGTCATGTGGCTGAAGACCTTCAACGTTAAACCGAAGGTGGTGGTCGGCCAGCAAGTGGAGTGCGGAGGCGCCATGGTGGGCAAAATGCCCAATGTCACCTAGCTCGAAGGCTCCTATGTGGAGACTGTGAAGGGGTGGCAATCGGGGTGGTTCTACATCATCGGGCCGCGTGACACCAACTGGGTGGCGGCCCCCGAATTTTGATCCGGCATCCCCATGCGGCTCACCTCCTGGAAAGAGAAGGGCCTATCCTGGGGTTCATCAGTGGAGCTGACCGGACTACAGAACTGTGTTAAAAACATGATAAGCAAGAAAATCAAGCTTGTCAACGTGGTCCAGGTCATGCTCTTCCGCCGGATCCTCCCGTGTCAAAGACGGGCATTCAATATGTGGGAGTTTGACCCGGCTAAGCACCAGACGCTGCGAGAGCTCTTCGACACGATGCCCCAGGACATCTGGAAGGTGCTGTTCAAGTCCGCCGAGGTACCTCCTCCCCTTACCGAGGATCGCGGACTCAGCACAAAGCGCCTTGCCAATCCGGTGAGCTCCTTATATCTCATAAGATATTTCTTTCCCAGTATAATCATGTGGGGGATCTAAGCTTCCACGCCATTTAACAGGACTGGGTCGCGACAACGGAGCGGATCGATTGTCCGGCCCCACTGCCCGAAGATCCAGCAAGGGCTCTCTTAACGGAGATGTTGGTTCCGGCGCCCTATAAGCCGCCGGAGAAGAAGGCCAAGAAGAAGGCCACGGGGACCAGGAAAGGTCTCCGGTGCAAGGTCGTATCGGACTCATCGTCCGATAACACCGAGGTGCCCTCCTCCCATGGAAACGAGGAGGAGGAAGAGGAAAGTCCCCCCCCCCAGCCGGGGGAGACAAGAAAAGGAAGGCCGCCCCGTCAGGGGAGGCCGAAGGGTCCGAGAAGGGATGGACTCTCCTTCCAGACTGCTCCACGGCGGCCGCTTTTAGCAACGAGGAGTGGTTACCCAGGGACAAGCCCCTCACGAAGTCGTAAGTATCTGGATAGCATAATAGTTCTCGGTATGTTTTATTTTATTGCTTCTTATCATGCCAAACATGATCATGCAGCCCATCCAAAGCCCATATCGACGTATCCTCTTCGGATGTGTCTTTGGGCCCGTCGGAGATGAACAGCGATTCACTCCCGACCGCCTCCTGCCCCCCCCCCCGCCCTATGGACGATGTCGAGGTGTTGTCTCAAAGGGCACTGAACCAAGGGGAGACAACTCTGGGGGCGCCCCAAGGCGACATTCCGGATGCTGGGTGCACGAGGGGCAAGACTCCCATGGGCTCTAATGCCGGGGGCAGCAAGTCTAGCCCCCAGCCGAATACTGCGTCGGAACCTCCAGTGGTTCCGGATTCTGTCAGGCGACCCTTCGCCAAAGGGGGGCAAGCCGTCTGTGCCGATGGCCTCTGTCCATCCAGAGGCATCGGACAGTTTGCTGGAATCGCTTCGCGGCGCTTCTATTGACGAAGAGCACCGCACTATCATGAGTGCGGTGGTAAAGAAGGTTCGGTCCGCCAAAAGCGGACTACCTGAAGCCTGTGCCAGCCTCCTAACAGGCTTTGAGGTAAGTAATCAAATTATGAGAAAATGTTACAGCATAGACAGTAGCCCATGATGCTCTGTTTGGTGTTCGCAAAGAAAGGCCGAATAGAGGATCAAATAATAATCACAGGAGTCTAATCAAAATATGTCTATGTGAATAAGCAGGCTTCACTGCTGGCCGCTGCCGCTCGCACGGCGGAGGTCTCCGCACTGAAGCGGGACCTTGAGTGGTCCGAGGAAGAGCTCGGCCTTACCAAGAGGCAGCTCGAAGAGAACAAAGGTAAGTAATACCTCGTCTATTTATTGATAAAGAAAAAGGAAAGTGGTTGTTAGATCACAAGATCATCATGAATTTTGCTAGGGGCCACGTCCGAACTGGCAGCCCTGAAGAAGGCGTTGTCGAGGCTGAAGGCAAAGTAGCCAAGGAGCGCGCCGAGCGCGAGAAGCAAGAGGCCCGAGTCGCTGAGGTTCTGCAAGAGCTCCAGGAGTTTGTCAAGAAGTACGAGTCCTTGGGGCGTGACTCTAAGATGCAAGGGTCCGAGCTTGCGAAGGCCCTCGAGAATGCACAAAATGCCAAGGCCGAAGCCCAAAAGGCCCTCCAGGAAATAGAGGCGGTCAAGAAGATAGCGGCGGGTAAGGCCTTCATTATGCAAAGCAAGCATGTGAGGGAAACTTTCCTGTTACTTACCCGAATTCGGAGCTCTCCAGGAGCGTTCGCAGATCTACCCAGAAGTGTGTCGGATGCCTTGGAGTTCTACCAAGCCGAGGAAGGGAGCTCGACGGAGAAGTTGTTCTGGTCTCAGTATACTGGGACCGAACATCCAATGTCCTTGAGTGGCCAGTTGAAGCAACTGGTCGAGCTTCATAAGGCGGCCGAACTGGCCATGAAGGGCCTCATAGTCTGGATGTGGCCTGGCGAGCCCCTGCCTGGCAGCTATTTCGGCCTGGTAAGGCGGCTTGTGAGCGCCTGCCCACGGTTTGAAGTCATAAAGTGGTCCGTATGCATTGAGGGTGCGCGCAGGGCTTTTGCCCGAGCGAAAGTGCACTGGGCGAAGATGGACGCCGAAAAGCTGGTGAAGGAGGGGCCACCGGAGGGCAGGGAGCATCGCCACCCCTAAAAGTATTATGACAGTGTCCTGAAGGGTGCTCGCCTTTTGGCAGAGGAATGTGCTAAAGAGGTAATATTTGAATGAATGTGCACATGTGATCCTGTAATGTGGAACGAGTTCATGTGCACTATATAACGCTTGTTAATTTAAAATATTACCTTTTATGCGGCTGTTTATAAAATTTGAGAGTTGGCCAGTCGTCGGCTTCTGCCACCATGTAACTAGTACTGAGGTGTTCGGGATAAACCTGACCACTCTTTATCCCAGTTTTGGGTCCTTCGAAGGAGGTGTTCAGCACAACGAACCAGGAAATCGGACTATAAAGCTTTATCACTCTCACTTAGCCATAGAAGTCTACAATTTTAAATTTCGGCGAAGCCCCTAGTATTCGGAAGGCCGAACTTGGGGCGCTATGTAGGCCTAAATCGGACAAGGCCGACTCCTCGCCCGAAGCAGAAAAAATCTTTAAGGATTTGAGACCTCTCGAACAGCGACCAGCTCTCGCCGCATCATGACAGTAAGTTTTCGACTTTCTCTACTGAGGTGCTCGTCCGGAAGAACCGGGACACAATCGCAGTAGTTCTCCCAGTGCTACATTAGCCGATACAGCGGAACGTAAGGTACCAAAACATGGGAGCCGGGAAAACCCAACTATTGACCCAAGACATGATTCGGAGCTGATGCATATAATGCTATAAGTTCGGGGTGCGCACTGTCGAAAGTGTTCAGACTTTTCATGTCGTGTTATGGGTACACTGAAGCCCCTGGCGCATTGGTCGTATCAGAATGTACGGGTGCGATTTGTCGTAAATAAGTAGACAGGGAAAAAAGATAAAGGAATGCAATAATGAGCTAATGTTGTACATTGTTATTTAGATGATGCGTCAAAGCGTATGCATACATGTAGTGCAATAAGTAAAAGATATGACTATTTGACATGTCCTATCCAAGGTCAAGCTGTGTGTGGGTATGCAAAATAGGTATATAGATCGTTATCAGAGACCACCTGAGAATTCCCTTATACGTCAAAGCTTCTTGCTTCCTTGGTGTTTCCTTCCCGTGACGGGTCCGATAATCAGACGATCGGAGAGGGCCTTCGGAAAATAGGGTGTGTGGGTATGCAAAACAGGTATATAGATCGTTATCAGAGACCACCTGAGAATTCCCTTGTACGTCAAAGCTTCTTGCTTCCTTGGTGTTTCGTTCCCGTGACGGGTCCGATAATCAGATGATCGGAAAGGGCCTTCAGAGAATAGGGGCCTGAAAGGAAGAAAATGTTAAAGGTATACGGGTCCTGAAGCGGTTGAGCTGCATTGTGGGTCGTGCCATGGTCGTGCCTCCGCCTATGCCCATGGTATCTTGAGTGTGTAATTATGTACGCGCGGCGCAAATTTCGCCGCTTGACTGGGACTAGGACGGAGGCCAAATTGCTAGGCGAGCTCTAAACGTGCCTGGCGATCCTCTTGTAGGGTACTCCGGACTCGCAAGAAGGTGTCCGGGGTCTTTTTCGCCGAATTGGCGGTTTGCCTCATAAGGCTACTTTGCGCTTCTACTATGAGGGCCGCAATGTGCTCCTCTGTGTGGAGCGAGCGTTCTGTGTTTCCATTAACTGTTATAACCCCGCGAGGTCCTGGGATTTTGAGCTTGAGGTATGCATAATGCGGTACCGCATTGAATCTGGCATATGCAGTTCGTCCGAGCAGTGCATGATAGCCACTGCGGAAGGGGACGATATCGAAGATTAACTCCTCGCTTCGGAAGTTGTCCGGAGATCCGAAGACCACTTCTAGTGTGATTGAGCCCGTGCAACAGGCCTCTACACCTGGGATGACACCTTTAAAGGTGGTTTTGGTGGGTTTGATCCTCGAGGGGTCTATACCCATTTTGCGCACTGTATCCTGATAGAGCAGGTTCAGGCTGCTGCCACCGTCCACAGGGACTCGAGTGAGGTGAAATCAATCAATGATGGGGTCAAGGACCAATGCGGTAGAACCGCCATGACGGATACTGGTGGGGTGGTCGCTGCGATCGAAGGTGATCGGACAAGAAGACCATGGGTTGAACTTTGGGGCGACTGGCTCCATCGCATATTCGTCCCTCAGTGCACGCTTCCGTTCCCACTTGTGAATATGGGTTGCGTATATCATGTTTAACATTTTCGCTTGGGGAGGAAACTTCTTATGTCCTCCTGTGTTCGGCGGCCGGGGCTCCTCCTCGTCGTCGCTATGCAGCCCCTTTTCCTTGTTTTCGGCATTCAACTTGCCGGCCTGTTTGAACACCTAGAATTCTCTGTTGGTGTGGTTGGTTGGTTTATCGGGGGTGCCGTGAATTTGACACGAATGATCGAGTATGCGATCCAAGCTGGACGGGCCCGGATTGCTTCTTTTGAACGGTTTTTTCTGCTGACCGGATTTAGAGCCACTGAATCCGGCATTAACTGCCGTGTCTTCAGCATTGTCGCCGTTGTTGCGGCGCTTGTGTCTGTTGCGACGTGGCCTGCCGTTGCTATCTTTGGCATCTAAATTGCCAGGGTTTCTTGATGTGTTGTTGCTGCGAGCCAGCCAGCTATCCTCGCCCGCACAAAAGCGGGTCATGAGTGTCGTGAGGCCTGCCATGGATTTCGGCTTTTCTTGGCCGAGGTGTCGGGCGAGCCACTCGTCGCGGATTTTATGGTTAAATGCCGCTAAGGCCTCGGCATCTGGACAGTCAACAATTTGATTCTTTTTAGTTAGGAACCGAGTCCAGAATTTCCTGGCTTATTCCCCTGGCTGTTGGGTTATGTGACTCAAGTCATCGGCATCCGGTGGTCACACATAAGTGCCCTGGAAGTTGTCAAGGAATGCGTCCTCCAAATTCTCCCAACTGCCAATGGAGTTTGCCGGCAGGCTATTGAGCCAATGTCAAGCAGGTCCTTTGAATTTTAATGGGAGGTACTTGATGGCATGTAGATCATCACCACGGGCCATGTGGATGTAGAGGAGGAAATCTTCGATCCATACCTCGGGGTCTGTTGTACCATCATATGATTCAATGTTCACGAGTTTAAAACCTTCTGGGAATTCGTGATCCATTACTTCATCAGTGAAGCATAGGGGGTGTGCGGCGCTTTTGTGCCGGGCTATATCACGATGTAGTTCATACGAGTCTTGTCTGCTATATTCGGCCCGGCCGGATTTGCTTTTAGTATATCCGGCGTGACGGTCGTCGTCACGCGTTGGGGTGCGCCCCCGTGATCCGTAGATCGCTCCTGCCTTGTTTTCCAATACGTCTCGCAGGTCCTGTGTGTTACCCAGGGCCTTGGTATTTTTGTTTAACTGGCGATGGGGTGCGGGCTGGACTTCGGCCTGACATGCCGCTTTGTCTCAGCCACGAGGTGGACGGTCAGCCGCATCATACGCTAGAATTGTAGGCTTTAATGCTTCTTCCTCGAGTTGGGGTAGCAACCTGCGCTTTGGGTGACTTTTGGTTAGGCGCTCGAGTTCGTATTCCTCGGCCGCCAGGACCTCAGTCCATCTATCCGCTAGCAGATCTTGGTCAGCTTGAAGCTGTTGTTGCTTTTTCTTCAGGCATTTTGTTGTGGCTATAAGCCGGCGCTTGAAGCGCTCCTGTTCGGCGGGATCCTTAGGCATGATAAATTCTTCGTCGTCGAGGCTCACCTTGCCTTCGGAGAGAGGCATGTAATTGTCATCCTCTGATTCTCTGTCTGCTGCATGTTCCTTAGGGCTAGCTTGCCCATCCTCCCGCTCGAGGCCTGGCTCGAGGGGATTGTCTTCGTCTTCGGCGCTATCCGCAGCGTTATTGTCTCTTGTGTCGGTATCGCCATTTTTGCTATGGCGGGGCTTAGAGTGGCGCCATTGACGCCAGTGCTTAGATTGCTTCTCGAGGGGATTATCCTCTATTGCCTTATTGTCATCGCTTTCTTTGGGGGTGTCCACCATGTATATATCATATGATGAGGGGGCAGTCCAGCGCCCTGTGGGCGGTGGTTGCTATTCTTCTCCTACATCGTCGTCCATACCGTCGATGTCTTCAGAGCCGAAATCAAGCATGTCAGTTAAGTCATCGATAGTGGCTATTAAGTGAGTGGTGGGTGGGGAACGAATTTCTTCATCGTCTGCTTCCCACTCAAGCCAGACATAGTTCGGCCAAGGGCCTTCCGACAAGGAGAGAGACCTTAATGAATTCAGCACGTCGCCCAGGGGAGAGTGCTGAAAGATATCCGCGGAGGAAAACTCCATAATCGGCGCCCAATCAGATTAGATAGGCACGGACGCAGGCGGTTCGGAACCCGTGGCCGGGGACGAATCCAAGGGTCCGGCAACATAGGTCTCGTAGGAGGTGAAGTCAGTATTCGGCTCTATCGCCGCTGAGTGTGCGGCCTCCATGGTGGGGTCCATCCACCCGTCCTCGGACGGCGCGATCTACTCTGGATCGAGGGCCGGAGTTGCCACAGGTGTGATCTCCTGAACACTATCCGGTGGCAGAGCTAAGTCATGCTCGTCGTGGCTGTGCGACGCACCTGACACGGGCTCGAATCCATCGAAGATCAAGTCTCTGCGGATGTCGGCAGTATAGTGTATGTTTCCAGACCTGACCTGGCGGCCAGGGGCATAGCTCTTGATCTGCTCCAAATGGCCAAGCGAGTTGGCCCGTAGTGCAAAGCCGCCGAATGCGAAGATATGTCCAGGGAGAAAAACCTCACCCTGGATCGCATTGTTGCTGATGATCGAAGGAGCCATCAAGCCTTATGGTGACGACACAGTGGAACTCTCAATGAAAGCACCAATGTCGGTGTCAAAACCGGCGGATCTGGGGTAGGGGGTCCCGAACTGTGCGTCTAAAGCGGATGGTAACAGGAGGCGAGGGACACAATGTTTACCCAGGTTCGGGCCCTCTCAATGGAGGTAATACCCTACTTCCTGCTTGATTGATATTCATGATATAAGTATTACAAGAGTTGATCTACCACAAGATCATAGAGGCTAAACCCTAGAAGCTAGCCTATGATTATGATTGTTGTTGTCCTACGGACTAAACCCTCCGGTTTATATAGACACTGGAGGAGGCTAGGGTTACACAGAGTCGGTTACAAGGGAGGAGATCTACATACCCGAATTGCCAAGCTTGCCTTCCATGCAAAGGAGAGTCCCACCCGGACACGGGATGAAGTCTTCAATCTTGTATCTTCATATTCCAACAGTCCGGCCAAGGTATATAGTCTGGCAGTCCGAGGACCCCCTACCCGAGATCCGCCGGTTTTGACACCGACACCGACTTCCGGCAAAGGGACAGATCGTCCCCATCCCCGAGCCTCATGAGAGAGTGGTGTTCCTCACGCATTTTGTCCGTGGGTTGGGATTCCCTCTCCACCCGTTTGTCTGCGGACTGTTGTTTTATTATGGGCTAGATTTTCATGATCTAGCCCCCAACTTTATCCTCAACATCTCGGCATTTATAGTCATGTGCGAGGCCTTTCTCCGCATCTCACCTCACTTCGGCCTATGACTGAAGACCTTCAATGTGAAGACGGTGGTGGTGAGAGGTCAACAGGCAGAGTGCGGAGGAGCTATGTAGGGTAGGATGCCCAATGTCACCTGGCTCAAAGGTTCTTTGATGGAAACGGTGAAGGTGTGGCAGTCGGGGTGGTTCTACATCACCGAGACGCGCAACACCAACTGGACGGCGGCCCCTGAATTCCGATCCGGAGCTCCGATGCGGCTCACCTCCTGGCAAGAGAAGGTCCTAACCCTGGGTTCTCCAGGCGAGCTGACAGGGCTCCAGACATGTGTCCAGAACATGATATCCAACAGGATCAAGCTCGTCAATGTGATCTAGGTTATGCTCATCCGCCGGATCCTCCCGTGCCAACGCCGTACTTGCTATTTGTGGGAATTCGATCCGGCCAAGCACCAGACACTGCTAGGGCTCTTCGGCACAATGCACGAGGATATCTGGAAAGTGCTTTTTAAGGCCGGCGAGACGCCACCGCCTACAACCGAGGATCGTGGGCTTAGCTCAAAGTGCCAAGCTAATTCGGTAGGTTCTTTCATGCTCTCAAGGCTTAATCTTTAGTAGCGCATTGTGAGAAAGAAGTCTAAGCTCTCATGTCAATTTTTTCCTTAGGCCTAGACCGACATAGCGAGGCGGATTGACTGTCCAGCCCCGCTACCTGAAGACGAAGAGACCCCACTCCTGACGAAGATGTTGTTCCCGGCGCCTTATGAAGTACTCCCTCCGTTCCGAATTACTCGTCGCAGAAATGGATGTATCTAGATGTATTTTAGTTCTAGATACATTCATGTCTGCGACGAGTAATTTGGAACGGAGAGAGTACCAGATAAGAAGACCAAGAAGGCGGCCAAGGGGACCAGGAGTGGCCTTCGGTGAAAGGATACTTCGGACAACTCCCCTCCTGAGGGAGGGGGAAGAAAAGGGTGGTCTCCACGAACCTGGAGGTGAAGGCACCCAAGAGGGGGAAGGGCTCTCTCGCGGATAACTCTGTGTGGGATGTCGATAGTAGTCCGGAACGAATGCCCCGGACCAAGCCTCGGGCCGCTTCGTGAGTACAAAATTCCTTATGTTCGTCCAAATGTATGGCCCTTCCCTTGGCCATATTAATATGTTTAGTTTATGTAATTGCAGTCCGGCCCGCGACAGTTCTCCGCAATCCTCGACAAAGGGATCGCTAGACTCGAAGGAGATGGCTAGCATGTCGCCGCCACCTGCTCACTCTGCCTCGCCCAAAGGCGATGATGAGGTGATGTCCCAAAGGGCCTTTCCTGACCAAGGGGAGGCTACGGAGATCGCCAGGGCGGCGTCCAAGGATGACTCCACGGCCTCCGAACACATGGGGGAAGAAACCCCCATGGGGACTGATGGTGGGGGCCGAGTTCCATTCGGCCCTCAGCCGGATATCATTCCGGAGACCTGCACGGCTCCGGAGTCTGGTGAATGGTCTTCCCCGAAAGGAGGTGGTGTGCCTGTTCCGCTGGTGTCCTCCGTCCAACCAGAGGCGCTGGATGATCCGCTGGAAGCACTGCGAGGTGCTTCCATTGTAGATGAACACCGTGTCCTCATGGGTACGGTGATCAAAAAGGTTCTGTCTGCCAAAAGCAGGCTGACCGATTCCTGCACTAGCCTTTTAATAGGCTTTAAGGTAATAATAATTGAAGAAAGAATATCACAGCATAGATAGTAGCCCCTGATGCTCTGTTCGGTGTTCGGAAACAAAGGCCGAACAGAGGATCGAAACAATTTTCGTACGAGTCTAACATATGATGTCTATGTAAATAAGCAGGTGTCGCTGCTGGCTGCTGACGCTCATACTGCGAAGGCCTCTGAACTAAACAGAGCCTGGAGTGGGCCGAGGAGGAGCTCAGCCTTATGAAGAAGCAACTGGAGGACAGCCAAGGTATGCAGTAACCTGTGCGTCGTGTATGTTAGGAAGGATGAATACTTCGTGCTGACTAAAGTGTCATGGACTATGCTAGGGGCCACGACCGAGGTGGCGGCCCTTAAGAAGGCATTACCCAATGCCGAGGACAAAGCGGCCAAGGAACACGTTATACGTGAAAAGCACGAGGCCTGGGGCAGCGAGGTTCAGCAAGAGCTGCAGGATGCCGTCAAGAAGCATGAGTCCCTGGAGTGTGATTCTAAGACGCGGGCGTCCGTACTTGCGAAGGCCCGCCAGAGCGCACAAGAGGCTCGAACCGAGGCCCAGAGCGCCCTTCAGGAACTCCAGGCGGCTAAGAAGATTGCGGCGGGTAAGGCTTTCATTATACAAAACAAGTCTATGAAGGAAACACTCCTTTTACTTACCCGAATTTGGTGCTCTATAGGGGCATTTACGGATTTGCCGCGTAGCGTATCCAATGCTACTAAATTCTATCGAGCCGAGGAAGGGAGATCGAGAAAGAAGCTGTTCTGGTCTCAATATCTTGGACCAGAACATCCGGTATCCTTTAGCGACCAGCTGTAACAGTTGGTCGAGCTACACAAAGCGGCCGAGCTGGCCATGAGGGGCCTGATAGTCCAGCTATGGCCTGCCACACCGGTACCCAGCAGCTACTTCGGGCTGGTAAAGCGACTTGTTAGTGCCTGCCCGCGGCTTGAGGTCGTAAAGCGGTCGGTCTGTATTGAGGGTGCCCGGATGGCCTTTGCTCGGTGCAAGATGTGGTGGGCGAAGATGGACGCCGTCGAGTTGACCAAGGGGCCGCCGAAGGGAAAGGAGCACCGTACACCCGAGCGCTATTTTGCGGATGTCCTAGAGGGGTCTCGTATTGTAGCCACGCAGTGCGGGCAGGACATTATTTTCGAATGAATACACTCGTATTTTGTCTTGTATGATGACAACAAATCCGCTTTGTGATATAATTTATGTTTTGATTGTGTCCTCCTATGTGGACGTGTTATTTGAAATCTGAGGGTTGGCCAGTCGTCGGCTTCTACCCTCAAGTAGGTAGTACAGAGGCGTTCGAGATGGTATCTAAACAATCTTGATCCAATTGTATGGTCCTTGAAGGAGTTGTTTAGCGCACGAACCAGACAACTAGACTATACGTCTTGAACGCCCTCACTTAGCCATAGGAGTTTTATAATAAAACATAGGCGCAGCCCCTGGTATATGAACCATAGTGCTGTCAGCGTCTGATCAGGAAGTACGATCCTTCGCAAAATGCGGAAAAACCTCCAATGATTTGAGACCTCCGAACAGCTGACCGGCTCTCGCCGCATCATGACAGTCAGTTTTCGCTTTTTTCTACTGAGGTGCTCATCCGTTTTAGACCAGGGCACAATCACAGTAGTTCTCCCTTTACTACCCTAGCCGATGTAGCGGAACGTAGGATAGCAAGCACAGGAGTCGGGCAACCCAACTATGACCAAAGACATGATTCGGAGCCAATGCATATAATGCTAAATTCGGGGTGCCAAACTATACTTACAATAAGTGTTCGGACTTTTGTTGTCATAATGTGGAGTGCTATAAAGCCCCTGGCAAACATCAAAAATGTGCCAAAGTGTACGGGTGCTACCTGATGCAGTTATCCACAGGGAAACTGAAAAAATAAAGAAAGAGAAAAGAAAACAAAAAAGGTGTAAAGGTAAAAGGCTGGGGTCCTACAGCTCCAGCTACAAACTGTTTTCACTGTAATGTAATTAGTACGTCAAGGCGCATTGATACAAGTAGTGCAATAAGCAACAGGCTATTTAATATACCGAAACTAGGGAATAGTTGCATGTGGGTCCTGGAAGACAGGTAGAGTTATCGTTTAATGGAATCACCTAAAAAGTCCTTGTATGTCTGCGCTCCTCGCCATCTTGGTCTGTTTATCCTTCAAGAGGACCGATAACCAGACCACCCGATGGGGTTTGTGGAATTAAAACCTGCAAGAAAACAAGCAAAAGTAAAAGTATGTTTGTATCCGATGTCGGTTGAGCCATGCTATGGATCACAAGCTAGCTATGCCTCCGTCGATGCCCATGGAATTTTGAGTGCGTAGTTATGTATGCGCGGCACGCAGGCCACCGCTTGACCGAGACTGAGATGGAGGCCGGATTGCTAGTCGAGCTCCTGATGAGCCGAGCTCTCCTGCTGCAGAGTAGTCCAGACCCTCTTAAGGGTGTCCGAGGGCTCGGCAGCCGAATGAAGGTTCTGCTTGAGAAGGCCGCTTTGTACTTCTGCTTCTAGGGCATTTGTGTGCTCTTCTATACAGAGAGAGTGTTCCGTATTTCCATTTACTGTTATGACGCTGCGTGGGCCGGGAATCTTGAGCTTGAGATAAGCATAGTCTGGCACTGCGTTGAATCGAGCAAACGCAGTTCGTCCGAGCAGTGCGTGATAGTCGCTGCGGAATGGGACGATATCAAAGACTAACTCCTCGCTTCGGAAGTTGTATGGAGATCCGAAGACAACCTCTAGTGTGATTGAGCCCATACAACGGGCCTCTACGCCTGGAATGACTCCTTTAAAGGTGGTCTTTGTGGGCTTGATCCTTGACGGGTTAATGCCCATTTTTCGCATTGTATCCTGATAGAGCAGATTGAGGCTGCTACCGCCGTCCATAAGGACACGAGTCACGTGGAACCCATCAATTATTGGGTCTAAGACCAGTGTGGCTGAGCCTCCGTGACGGATACTGGTTGGGTGATCCCGGCGATCAAAAGTGATCGGGCATGACGACCATGGGTTGAATTTTGGGGTGACTGGCTCTATCGCGTAGACGTCCCTGAGCACACGCTTGCGCTCCCTCTTAGGGATGTGTGTAGCATATATCATGTTCACCGTTTTGACCTGAGGGGGAAACTTCTTCTGTCCCCCTGTGTTCGATTGCCATGGCTCTTCGTCATTGTCCTCGCTTTGTGATCCCTTTTCCCTGTTCTCGGCGTTTAATTTGCCGGCCTGTTTAAAAACCCAACACTCTCTATTTGTATGAGTACGAGGCTTGTCGGGGTGCCGTGGATCTGCCATGGACGATCAAGTATGCGGTCCAAGCTGGATGGGACCGAAGTGTTCCTTTAGAACGGCTTCTTGCGCTGACCGGACTTAGAGCCACTGAATTCGGCATTGACCGCCGTATCCTCAATGTTGTCATTGTTGTTTTGGCGCTTGTATCTATTGCGTCGAGACTTGTCTTTGTTGCTTTTAACTTTCGGGGTGTCGGCGTCGCTCGCATTGTTTTTTCTACGGAACAACCAACTGTCCTCGCCCGCCATGGATTTTGGCATTTCTTGGCCGAGGTGGCGGGCGAGCCATTCATCGCGGATGCTATGCTTGAAAGCTGCTAGAGCTTCGGCGTCCGGACAGTCGACAATTTGATCCTTTTTAGTTAAGAACCTTGTCCAGAATTTCCTGGCGGACTCTCCGGGCTGTTGAACTATATGGCTTAAGTCATCAGCGTTTGGAGGTCGAACATATGTACCTTGGAAGTTATCGAGGAAAGCCTCTTCCAAGTAGATTGATCTAGTGTGTCATGGTTTATTGTTCAGTGTCTGCTGGAGGTCATATCTATGGCCGTGGGCTGATTTACCTCTACCTGAGTGATGAGGCGGGGCGAGCTGGTGTTCGGCATGAGTTGTCATTTTGTCCCGACCACGTGGTGGTCGATCGGCCGTATTGTGTGATGTGGTATGTACTCCGGTGCCTCCTCGTCGAACTGAGGTAACAATTTGCGCTTTGGGTAGGTTTTGGTTGGGATCTTGAGGCCGTATTCTTCGGTTGCTAGGACATCAGTCTATTTATTGTTGAGCAGGTCTTGGTCAGCTTGAAGCTGCTGCTGCTTCTTTTTCAGGCTCCTTGCCATGGCTATTAGCTGGTGCTTGAAGCTCTCCTGCTCAAGAGGTTCCTCGGGCACGATGAAATCTTTGGTGCCGAGGCTCGCCTCAACTTCGGGGAGCGCAAGGTAATTATTGCCCTCCTAATCTTTGTGTGTGGCCTGTTTAACAGGGCTAACCTGCTTATCTTCCCGTTCATCTTGTTCGTTTGCTTTATCGACGGGGTCTTCGTTGTCTTCGGCACCTTCCGGAGTGTCATCTTCTCCTGTGACGGTGTTGTTGTCTTTACTGCGGCGTGACTTAGAGTGGCGCCGCTGACGACGGCGCTTTGACTGTATTTCAGAAGGTTTATCCTCAACTGGGTCTTCCTTATCGTCGCTGCTGTGCTCCTTTGGTGAATCCACCATGTATACGTCATACGAGGAAGTGGCCGTCCAGCGTCCGGTGAATGGCGGGTTCTGGGCCTCTTCTTCTCCGGCATCGTCGTCCATACCATCGATGTCCTCAGAGTCGTAATCAAGTTCATCGGTCAAATCCTCGATCGTGGCTACAAAGTGGGTGGTGGGTGGGACGTAAAATTCTCCATCGGCAGCCCGTAGTTCGAGCCGGATATAGTTCAGTTGTGGGTCTTCCGCCAAGGATAGGTTTTTTAATGAGCTCAGCACATCGCCCAAAGGCGAGTGCTAGAAGATGTCTGCAGCACTGAATTTGAAGATCGATAAACAATCAAGCTCGGCGTCCGCGGGCTTGCACGGTTCGAAACCTGTGGCCGGAGACGAGTCCGACTTCCCGGTGGCATTGGCCTCGTGTGAGACCAGGTCCATGTACGGCTCCAACGCCATGGAATCTGCGGCCTCCGAGGTGGGGTTAATCCTTCCGTCTCTGGAATGCGCGGCCTGCTCCGGCTCTAGGGCCAAAGCGGTCACAGGAGCAATCTCCTGGATGCGGCCCGATGACAGATTTAGGTCATGATTATCAAGGTGACCGGGAGCAGCCACCGCAGAATCGAATCCGACGAAGATCAAGTCTCCACGGATGTCCCCGACGTAGTTCACGCTCCCGAATCTGACCTGATGGCGAGGGGCGTAGCTTTCGATCTGCTCTAGATGGCCAAACGAGTTGGCCCGCAGTGCAAAGCCGCCGAACACGAAGATCTGCCCGGGGAGGAAAGTTTCTCTGCAGCCAGCGTCATTATTAACGATTGAAGGGGCCATCGAACCTTTCAGCGACAGCACAGAGGAATTCTCAATGAAAGCACCAATGTCGGTGTCAAAACCGATGGATCTCGGGTAGGGGTTCCTGAACTGTGCGACTAAGGTTGATGGTAACAGGAGACAGGGGACACGAAGTTTTACCTAGGTTCGGGCCCTCTTGATGGAGGTAATACCCTACGTCCTGCTTGATTGATATTGATGAATACGAGTATTACAAGATTTGATCTACCACGAGATCGTGATGGCTAAACCCTAGAAGTCTAGCATGTATGACTAAGGTATTGAGTATATCCTTTCCGGACTACACCCTCTGGTTTATATAGACACTGGGGGGATCTAGGGTTACATAGAGTCGGTTACATAAGATGGAATCTTCATAGTTGTTCGCCAAGCTTGCCTTCCACGCAAAGGAGAGTCCCATCCAGACACGGGTACAGTCTTCGGTCTTCATATCTTCACAGCCCATCAGTCCGGCCCATAGATAACAGGCCGGACGCCCGAGGACCCCTTAGTCCAGGACTACCTCAGTCATCTTATAATGCTACCGCCATACTAAGCAAAATAAGATGCATAAAGGATAAACATCACATGCAGTCAATATAAGTGATATGATATTGCCATCATCATCTTGTACCTTTGATCTCCATGTCCAAAGCACCATCATGATCACCATCGCCACCATCGTGACACCTTGATCTCCATCGTAGCATCATTGTCGTCTCGCCAACTATTGCTTATACGACTATCGCTACCGCTTAGTGATAAAGTAAAGCAATTACATGGCGATTGCATTTCATACAATAAAGCGACAACCATATGGCTCCTGCCAGTTGCCAATAACTGTGTTACAAAACATGATCATCTCATACAACAATTTATATAATCACGTCTTGACCATATCACATCACAACATGCCATGCAAAAACAAGATAGACGTCCTCAACTTTGTTGTTGCAAGTTTTACGTGGCTGCTTGATACGTCTCCAACGTATCTATAATTTTTGATTGTTCCATGCTATTATATTATCAGTTTTGGATGTTACTGGGCTTATTTATACACTTTTATATTATTTTTGGGACTAACCTACTAACCCAAGGCTCAGTGCAAATTGCTGTTTTTTGCTTATTTAAGTGTTTCACAGAAAAGGAATATCAAACGGAATCCAAATGGAACGAAACCTTCGGGAGAGTTATTTTTGTAACAAACGTGATCCAGGGGACTTGGAGTAGACATCAAGAAAGAAACGAGGTGGCCCTGAGGCAGGAGGGTGCGCCCCCACCCTCGTGGGCCCCTCGTAGCTCCACCGACCTACTTCTTCCTCCTATATATATATCCATATATCCCGAAAACATCCAGGAGCACCACGAAACCCTATTTCCACCGCCGCAACCTTGTGTTCCCAAGAGATACCATCTTGGGGCCTTTTCCGGAGCTCCGCCGGAGGGGGAATTGATCACGGAGGGCTTCTACATCAACACCATAGCCTCTCCGATGATGTGTGAGTAGTTTACCACAGACCTTCGGGTCCATAGTTATTAGCTAGATGGCTTCTTCTCTCTCTTTGGATCTCAATACAAAGTTCTCCTCGATCCTCTTGGAGATCTATTCGATGTAATTCTTTTTGCGGTGTGTTTGTCGAGATCTGATGAATTGTGGGTTTACGATCAAGTTTATCTATGAACAATATTTGATTCTTCTCTGTAATCTTTTATGTATGATTGGTTATCCTGGCAAGTCTCTTTGAATTACTAGTTTGGCTTGGCCTACTAGATTGATCTTTCTTGCAATGGGAGAAGTGCTTAGCTTTGGGTTCAATCTTGTGGTGTCCTTTCCAAGTGACAGCAGGGGCAGCAAGGCACGTATTGTATTGTTGCCATCGAGGATAAAAAGATGGGGTTTATATCATATTGCTTGAGTTTATCCCTCTACATCATGTCATCTTGCCTAGTGCGTTACTCTAGTCTTATGAACTTAATACTCTAGATGCATGCTGGATAGCAGTCGATGTGTGGAGTAATAGTAGTAGATGCAGAATCATTTCGGCCTACTTGTCGCGGACGTGCTGCCCATATACATGGTCATGCCTAGATATTCTCATAATTATGCACTTTTTAAATCAATTGCTCGACAGTAATTTGTTCACCCACCATAATGCTTATGCTATCTTGAGAGAAGCCACTAGTGAAACCTATGGCCCCCGGGTCTATCTTTTATCATATAAGTTTCCCATCTACTTTATTTTCCAATCTTTAATTTCAATCTATATCAAAAAAAATAACAAAAAACATTTATCTTATTATTATTATCTCTATCGGATCTCACTCACGTAAGTGACGGTGAAGGGATTGACAACCCCTTTATCGCCTTGGTTGGGAGGTTCTTATTTGTTTGCGTAGGTACGAGGGACTTGCGTGTAGTCTCCTACTGGATTGATACCTTGGTTCTCAAAAACTGAAGAAAATACTTATGCTACTTTATTGCACCACCCTTTCCTCTTCAAGGGAAAACCAAAGCAGTGCTCAAGAGGTAGCAAGAAGGATTTCTGGCGCCGTTGCCGGGGAGATCTATGCACAAGTCAAGACATATCGAGTACCCATCACAAACTCTTATCCCTCGCATTACATTATTTGCCATTTGCCTCTCGTTTTCCTCTCCCCCACTTCACCCTTGCCGTTTTATTCGCCCTCTTTGTCCGCTCGCCTCTTTTTCGTTCGCCTCTTTTTGTTTGCCTCTTGCTTGCTTGTTTGTTGGATTGTTTGTCACGATGGCTCAAGATAATACTAAATTGTGTGATTTTTCCAATACCAACAATAATGATTTTATTAGCACTCCGATTGCTCCTCTTACTGATGTTGAATCTTGTGAAATTAATACTTCTTTGCTGAATCTTTTCATGAAAGATCCGTTTTCTGGCCTTCCTAGTGAAGATGTCGCTACCCATCTAAACAACTTTGTTGATTTGTGTGATATGCAAAAGAAGAAAGATGTGGATAATGATATAGTTAAGTTGAAGCTATTTCCGTTTTCGCTTGGAGATCATGCTAAAACTTGGTTTTCGTCTTTGCCTAAAAATAGTACTGATTCTTGGAACAACTGCAAAGATGCTTTTATCTCTAAGTATTTTCCTCCCGCGAAGATCATCTCTCTTAGAAACGATATTATGAACTTTAAGCAACTAGATCATGAGCATGTTGCACAATCTTGGGAGAGGATGAAATTAATGATTCGCAATTGCCCTACACATGGTTTGAATTTATGGATGATCATACAAAATTTTTATGCTGGATTGAATTTTGCATCTAGAAATCTTTTAGATTCGGCCGCGGGAGGCACTTTTATGGAAATCACTTTAGGAGAAGCTACCAAACTCCTAGATATTATTATGGTTAATTATTATCAATGGCACACCGAAAGATCTACTAGTAAAAAGGTTCATGCTATAGAAGAAATTAATGTTTTGAGTGGAAAGATGGATGAACTTATGAAATTGTTTGCTAATAAGAGTGTTTCTTCTGATCCTAATGATATGCCTTTGTCTACCTTGATTTAGAATAATAATGAATCTATGGACGTGAATTTTGTTGGTGGGACCAATTTTTGGTAACAATGCGTATAGAGGAAACTTTAATCCTAGGCCGTATCCTAGTAATTCCTCTAATAATTATGGTAATTCCTACAACAATTCTTATGGAAATAATAATAAGATCCCCTCTTATTTTGAATCTAGTATTAAAGAATGTATTAGTTCGCAAAAGAGTTTCAATGCTTTGATTGAAGAAAAAATGTCTAAGATTGATGAGTTGGCTAGGAACGTGGATAGAATTTCTCTTGATGTTGATTCTTTGAAACTTAGATCTATTCCACCTAAGCATGATATCAATGAGCCTCTCAAAGCCATGAGAATTTCCATTGATGAGTGCAAAGAAAGAACCGCTTGGATGCGTGCTAAAAAAGATTGCTTCATAAAAGCATGTTCTTCTAGTTTTGATGATAATAAGGATGAAGATCTAAAAGTGATTGATGTGTCTCCTATTAAATATTTGTTTTGCAATATGAATCTTGATAATGATGGGACTAGAGATGATTCAACTTTAGTTAAAAGGTGTCCCAATGATTCGGAATTTTTAGATCTTGATGCAAAAATTGGTAAAAGTGGGATTGGAGAGGTCAAAACTTTACATAGCAATGAACCCACTATTTTGGATTTTAAGGGATTTAATTATGATAATTGCTCTTTGATAGATTGTATTTCCTTGTTGCAATCCGTGCTAAATTCGCCGCATGCTTATAGTCAAAGTTAAGCTTTTACCAAACATATCATTGATGCTTTAATGCAATCTTATGAAGAAAAGCTTGAATTGGAAATTTCTATCCCTAGAAAACTTCATGATGAGTGGGAACCTACTATTAAAATTAAAATTAAATATCATGAATTCTATGCTTTATGTGATTTGTGTGCTAGAGTTTCCACAATTCCAAAAACTCTGTGTGATGTGTTAGGTTTCCGTGAATTTGATAATTGTTCTTTAACTTTGCATCTCACGAATTCCACTATTAAGATGTTGAAATATGCCCTAGAGGCAATAATAAATTAGTTATTATTATATTTCCTTGTTCATGATAATCGTTTATTATCCATGCTAGAATTGTATTGATAGGAAACTCAGATACATGTGTGGATACATAGACAACACCATGTCCCTAGTAAGCCTCTAGTTGACTAGCTCGTTGATCAATAGATGGTTACGGTTTCCTGACCATGGAAATCGGATGTCGTTGATAACTGGATCACATCATTAGGAGAATGATGTGATGGACAAGACCCAATCCTAAGCCTAGCACAAGATCATGTAGTTCGTATGCTAAAGCTTTTCTAATGTCAAGTATCATTTCCTTAGACCATGAGATTGTGCACCTCCCGGATACCATAGGAATACTTTGGGTGTGCCAAACGTCACAACGTAACTGGGTGACTATAAAGGTGCACTACGGGTATCTCCGAAAGTGTCTGTTGGGTTGGCACGAATCGAGGCTGGGATTTGTCACTCCGTGTGACGGAGAGGTATCTCTGGGCCCACTCGGTAGGACATCATCATAATGTGCACAATGTGATCAAGGAGTTCATCATGGGATGATGTGTTACGGAACGAGTAAAGAGACTTGCCGGTAACGAGATTGAACAAGGTATTGGGATACCGACGATCGAATCTCGGGCAAGTATCGTACCGATAGACAAAGGGAATTGTATACGGGATTGATTAAGTCCTTGACATCATGGTTCATCCGATGAGATCATCGTGGAACATGTAGGAACCAACATGGGTATCCAGATCCCGCTGTTGGTTATTGACCGGAGAGTCATCTCGGTCATGTCTGCATGTCTCCCGAACCCGTAGGGTCTACACACTTAAGGTTCGGTGACGCTAGGGTTATAGTGATATAAGTATGCGGTAACCCGAAAGTTGTTCGGAGTCCCGGATGAGATCTCGGACTTCACGAGGAGTTCCGGAATGGTCCGGAGGTAAAGAATTATATATAAGAAGTGCTATTTCGGCTATCGGGACAAGTTTCGGGGTCACCGGTATTGTACCGGGACCACCGGAAGGGTCCCGGGGGTCCACCGGGTGGGGCCACCTACCCCGGGGGGCCACATGGGCTGTAGGGGTGTGCGCCTTGGCCTGTATGGGCCAAGGGCACCAGCCCCAAGAGGCCCATGCGCCAAGAGATGAGGGAAAGGAAGAGTCCTAAAGGGGGAAGGCACCTCCTAGGTGCCTTGGGGAGGTGGGACTCCTCCCTGGCCGCACCCTTCCTTGGAGGAAGGGCCAAGGCTGCGCCCCCCCCTCTCCCTTGGCCCTATATATATTGGGGGGAAGGGAGGGCAACCATACCTAAGCCCTGGAGCCTCCCTCTCCCTCCCATGACACATCTCCCTCCTTCCGCAGCGCTTGGCGAAGCCCTGTTGGAATCCCGCTACTTCCACCACCACGCCGTCGTGCTGCTGGATCTCCATCAACCTCTCCTCCCCCCTTTCTGGATCAAGAAGGAGGAGACGTCGCTGCTCCGTACGTGTGTTGAACGCGGAGGTGTCGTCCGTTCGGTGCTAGGATCATCGGTGATTTGGATCACGACGAGTACAACTCCATCAACCCTGTTATCTTGAACGCTTCCGCGCGCGATCTACAAGGGTATGTAGATCCACTCCCTCATTGCTAGATGGCTCCATAGATTGATCTTGGTGACACGTAGGAAAATTTTGAATTATTGCTACGTTCCCCAACAGTGGCATCATGAGCTAGGTCTATGCGTAGTTACTATGCACGAGAAGAACACAAAGTAGTTGTGGGCATTGATTTTGTTCAATATGCTTACCGTTACTAGTCCAATCTTGATTCGGCGGCATTGTGGGATGAAGCGTCCCGGACCGACCTCACACGTACTCTTACGTGAGACTGGTTCCACCGACTAACATGCACTAGTTGCATAAGGTGGCTAGCGGGTGTCTGTCTCTTCCACTTTAGTCGGATCGGATTCGATGAAAAGGGTCCTTATGAAGGGTAAATAGCAATTGGCATATCACGTTGTGGTTTTTGCGTAGGTAAGAAACGTTCTTGCTAGAAACCCATAGCAGCGACGTAAAACATGCAAACAACAATTAGAGGACGTCTAACTTGTTTTTGCAGGGTATGCTATGTGATGTGATGAATGATATATGTGATGTATGAGATGATCATGTTCTTGTAATAGGAATCACGACTTGCATGTCGATGAGTATGACAACCGGCAGGAGCCATAGGAGTTGTCTTAATTTATTTATGACCTGCGTGTCAACATAAACGTCATGTAATTACTTTACTTTATTGCTAACCGTTAGCTGTAGAAGTAGAAGTAATAGTTGGCGAGACAACTTCATGAAGACACGATGATGGAGATCATGATGATGGAGATCATGGTGTCATGCCGGTGACGATGATGATCATGGAGCCCCGAAGATGGAGATCAAAAGGAGCAAAATGATATTGGCCATATCATGTCACTATTTGATTGCATGTGATGTTTATCATGCTTATACATCTTATTTGCTTAGAACGACGGTAGTAAATAAGATGATCCCTCATTAAAATTTCAAGAAAGTGTTCCCCCTAACTGTGCACCATTGTGAAAGTTCGTCGTTTCGAAGCACCACGTGACGATCGGGTGTATAGATTCTTACGTTCGAATACAACGGGTGTTGACGAGCCTAGCATGTACAGACATGGCCTCGGAACACATGCGAAACACTTAGGTTAACTTGATGAGCCTAGCATGTACAGACATGGCCTCGGAACACAAGAGACCGAAAGGTCAAGCATGAGTCGTATGGTAGATACGATCAACATGAAGATGTTCACCGATGTTGACTAGTCCGTCTCACGTGATGATCGGACACGGCCTAGTTGACTCGGATCATGTAATCACTTAGATGACTAGAGGGATGTCTATCAGAGTGGGAGTTCATAAGATGAACTTAATTATCCTGAACATAGTCAAAAGGTCTTCGCAAATTATGTCGTAGCTCGCGCTTCAGTTCTACTGTTTAGATATGTTCCTAGAGAAAAATTTAGTTGAAAGTTGATAGTAGCAATTATGCGGACTAGGTCCGTAAACTGAGGATTGTCCTCATTGCTTCATAGAAGGCTTATGTCCTTAATGCACCGCTCAGTGTGCTGAACCTCGAACGTCGTCTGTGGATGTTGCGAACATCTGACATACACATTTTGATAACTACGTGATAGTTCAGTTAAACGGTTTAGAGTTGAGGCACCGAATACATTTTGAAACGTCGCGAAACATATGAGATGTTTCGAGGGCTGAAATTGGGATTTCAGGCTCGTGCCCACGTCAAGAGGTATAAGACCTCTGACGATTTTCTTAGCCTACAGACTAAGGAGAAAAGCGCAATTGTTGAGCTTGTGCTCAGATTGTCTGAGTACAACAATCATTTGAATCGAGTGGGAGTTGATCTTCCAGATGAGATATTGATGTTTCTCCGAAGTCATTACCACCAAGCTGCTAGAGCTTCATGATGAACTATAATGCATCAGGGACATATATGATGATCCTTGAGATATTCGCGATGTTTGACACCACAAAAGTAGAAATCAAGGAGCATCAATTGTTGATGGTTGGTGAAACCACTAGTTTCAAGAAGGGCAAGGGCACGAAGGGATACTTCATGAAACGGCAATTCAGCTGCTGCTCTAGTGAAGAAACCCAAGGTTGAACCCAAACCCGAGACTAAGTGCTTCTGTAATAAGGGGAACAGCCACTGGAGCAGAATTACCCTAGATACTTGGTAGATGAGAAGGCTGGCAAGGTCAATAGAAGTATATTGGATATACATTGTGTTGATGTGTACTTTACCAGTACTCCTAGTAGCACTAGGGTATTAGATACCGGTTCGGTTGCTAAGTGTTAGTAACTCAAAATAAAAGCTACGGAATAAACGGAGACTAGCTAAAGGTGAGCTGACGATATGTGTTGGAAGTGTTTCCAATGTTGATATGATCAAGCATCGCACGCTCCCTCTACCATCGAGATTGGTGTTTGCGTTGAGCATAGACATGATTGGATTATGTCTATCGCAACACGGTTATTCATTTAAGGAGAATAACGGTTACTCTGTTTATTTGAATAATACCTTCAATGGTCTTGCACCTAAAATGAATGGTTTATTGAATCTCGATCGTAGTGATACACATGTTCATGCCAAAAGATAGTAATGATAGTACCACCTACTTGTGGCACTGCCACGTAAGTCATATCGGTATAAAACGCATGAAGAAGCTCCATGTTGATGGATCTTTGGGATCACTCATTTTTGAAAAGTTTGAGGCATGCGAACCACGTCTATTGGTGTATATGCATGAAGAAACTCCATGCAAATGGACCGTTTGGACTCACTTGATTTTGAATCACTTGAGACATGCAAATCATACCACATGGGCAAGATGACTGAAAGCCTCGTTTTCAGTAAAATGGAACTAGAAAGCAACTTGTTGGAAGTAATACATTTTGATGTGTGCAGTCCAATGAGTGCTGAGGCATGTAGTGGATATCGTTATGTTCTTACTTCACAGATGATTTGAGTAGATGTTGAGTATATTTACTTGATGAATCACGAGTCTGAATTATTGAAAGGTTCAAGTAATTTCAGGGTGAAGTTGAAAGATCGTCGTGACAAGAGGATAAAATATCTATGATATGATCATAGAGATGAATATCTGAATTATGAGTTTGGCACAGAATTAAGACATTGTGGAAATTGTTTCACAACCAATACAGCCTGGAACACCATAGTGTGATGGTGTGTCCGAACATCATAACTGCACCTTATTGGATATGATGCATACCATGATGTCTCTTATCGAATTACCACGATAGTTTATGGGTTAGGCATTAGAGACAACCACATTCACCTTAAATAGGGCACCACGTAATTCCGATGAGATGACACCATATGAACTATGGTTTAGAGAAACCTAAGCTGTCATTTCTTAAAAGTTTGGGGCTGCGAAGCTTATGTGAAAAAGTTTCAGGCTGATAAGCTCGAACCCAAAGCGGATAAATGCATCTTCATAGGACACCCAAAACAGTTGGGTATACCTCCTGTCTCAGATTCGAAAGCAATAAGGGATTGTTTCTAGAATTGGGTCCTTTCTCGAGGAAAAGTTTCTCTCGAAAGAATTGAGTGGGAGGATGGTGGAGACTTGATGAGGTTATTGAACCGTCTCTTCAACTAGTGTGTGACAGGGCACAGGGAGTTGTTCCTGTGGCACCTACACCAATTGAAGTGGAAGCTTATGATAGTGATCATGAAACTTCAGATCAAGTCACTACCAAACCTCGTGGGATGACAAGGATGCGTACTACTTCAAAGTGGTACGTGATCCTGTCTTGGAAGTCATGTTGCTAGACAACAATGAACCTACGAGCCATGGAGAAGCGATGGTGGGCCCGGATTCCGATAAATGGCTCGAGGCCATAAAATCCGAGATAGGATCCATGTATGAAAACAAAGTGTAGACTTTGGAAGAACTACTTGATGGTCGTAAGGCTGTTAGGTACATATGGATTTTAGAAGGAAGACGGACAATGATGGTAAGTATCACCATTAAGAAAGCTCGACTTGTCGTTAAGATGTTTTCCGACAAGTTCAAGGAGTTGACTACGATGAGACTTTCTCACTCGTAGCGATGCTAAGAGTCTGTTGGAATTATATTAGTGATTACTGCATTATTTATGAAATCTTGGAGATAGGATGTCAAAACATTGTTTCCTTGACGATTTTCTTGAGGAAAGGTTGTATGTGATACAACCAGAAGGTTTTGTCAATCCTGAAAGAAACTAATAAGTATGCAAAGCTCCAGCAATCCTTCTAAGGACTGGAGTAAGCATCTCGGAGTTGGAATGTATGCTTTGATGAGATGATCAAAGATTTTGGGTGTATACAAAGTTTATGAGAAACTTGTATTTCCAAAGAAGTGAGTGGGAGCACTATAGAATTTCTGATGAATATATGTTGTTGACATATTGTTGATCAGAAATGACGTAGAATTTCTGGAAAGCATATAGGGTTATTTGAAAAGTGTTTTTCAATGGAAAACCTGGATTAAGCTACTTGAACATTGACCATCAAGATCTATAAGGATAGATCAAAATTCTTAATGGTACTTTCAAATGAGCACATACCTTGACATGATCTTGAAGGTGTTCAAGGTGGACCAGTCAAAGAAGGAGTTCTTGCCTGAGTTGTAAGGTATGAAGTTAAGACTTAAAGCTCGACCACGGCAGAATAGAGAGAAAGGACGAAGGTCGTCCCCTATGCTTAAGACGTAGGCTCTACAGTATGCTATGCTATGTACCGCACCTGAAGTGTGCCTTGCCATGAGTCAGTCAAGGGGTACAAGAGTGATCCAAGAATGGATCACAGGACAGCGGTCAAAGTTATCCTTAGTAACTAGTGGACTAAGGAATTTTCTCGATTATGGAGGTGATAAAAGAGTTCGTCGTAAAGTGTTATGCCGATGCAAACTTTGCACTAATCCAGATTATTCTGAGTAGTAAACTGGATTCGTATAGTAGAACAGTTATTTGGAATAGCTCCAAATAGAACATGGTAGCTGCATCTAGGAGATGACATAGAGATTTGCGAAGTACATACGGATCTGAAAGATTCAGACCTGTTGACTATAACATCTCTCACAAGCATAACATGATCAAACCTAGAACTCATCGAGTGTTAATCACATGGTAATGTGAACTAGATTATTGACTCTAGTAAACTCTTTGGGTGTTAGTCACATGGGGATGTGACCTTGACTGTTAATCACATATCGATGTGAACTGGATTATTGACTCTAGTGCAAGTGGGAGACTGTTGGAAATATGCCCTAGAGGCAATAATAAATTAGTTATTATTATATTTCCTTGTTCATGATAATCGTTTATTATCCATGCTAGAATTGTATTGATAGGAAACTCAGATACATGTGTGGATACATAGACAACACCATGTCCCTAGTAAGCCTCTAGTTGACTAGCTCATTGATCAATAGATGGTTACGGTTTCCTGACCATGGACATCGGATGTCCTTGATAACGGGATCACATCATTAGGAGAATGATGTGATGGACAAGACACAATCCTAAGCCTAGCACAAGATCATGTAGTTCGTATGCTAAAGCTTTTCTAATGTCAAGTATCATTTCCTTAGACCATGAGATTGTGCAACTCCCGGATACCGTAGGAATACTTTGGGTGTGCCAAACGTCACAACGTAACTGGGTGACTATAAAGGTGCACTACGGGTATCTCCGAAAGTGTCTATTGGGTTGGCACGAATCGAGACTGGGATTTGTCACTCCGTGTGACGAAGAGGTATCTCTGGGCCCACTCGGTAGGACATCATCATAATGTGCACAATGTGATCAAGGAGTTGATCACGGGATGATGTGTTACGGAACGAGTAAAGAGACTTGCCGGTAACGAGATTGAACAAGGTATCGGGATACCGACGATCGAATCTCGGGCAAGTATCATACCGATAGACAAAGGGAATTGTATACGAGATTGATTAAGTCCTTGACATCGTGGTTCATCCGATGAGATCATCGTGGAACATGTGGGAACCAACATGGGTATCCAGATCCCGCTGTTGGTTATTGACCGGAGAGTCATCTCGGTCATGTCTGCATGTCTCCCGAACCCGTAGGGTCTACACACTTAAGGTTCGGTGACGCTAGGGTTATAGAGATATAAGTATGCGGTAACCCGAAAGTTGTTCGGAGTCCCGGATGAGATCCCGGACGTCACGAGGAGTTCTGGAATGGTCCGGAGGTAAAGAATTATATATAGGAAGTGCTATTTCGGCTATCGGGACAAGTTTCGGGGTCACCGGTATTGTACCAGGACCACCGGAGGGTCCCGGGGGTCCACCGGGTGGGGCCACCTACCCCGATGGGTCACATGGGCTGTAGGGGTGTGTGCCTTGGCCTGTATGGGCCAAGGGCAACAGCCCCAAGAGGCCCATGCGCCAAGAGATGAGGGAAAGGAAGAGTCCTAAAGGGGGAAGGCACCTCCTAGGTGCCTTGGGGAGGTGGGACTCCTCCCTGGCCGCACCCTTTCTTGGAGGAAGGGCCAAGGCTGCGCGCCCCCCCCCCTCTCCCTTGGCCCTATATATAGTGGGGGGAGGGGAGGGCAACCATACCTAAGCCCTGGCGCCTCCCTCTCCCTCCCATGACACATCTCCCTCCTTCCGCAGCGCTTGGCGAAGCCCTGTTGGAATCCCGCTACTTCCACCATCACGCCGTCGTGCTGCTGGATCTCCATCAACCTCTCCTCCCCCCTTGCTGGATCAAGAAGGAGGAGACGTCGCTGCTCCGTACATGTGTTGAATGCGGAGGTGCCGTCCGTTCGGCGCTAGGATCATCGGTGATTTGGATCACGACGAGTACCACTCCATCAACCCCGTTCTCTTGAACGCTTCCGCGCGCGATCTACAAGGGTATGTAGATCCACTCCTCCCTCGTTGCTAGATGGCTCCATAGATTGATCTTGGTGACATGTAGGAAAATTTTGAATTATTGCTACGTTCCCCAACATAAGAAACCTATGGGAAGGATTAATGATGTTCTTATTGTAGCAAATAGGAATTATGTGCCTGTAGATTTCATTGTTCTTGATATTGATTGCGATCCTTCATGTCCCATTATTCTTGGTAGAACTTTCCTTAGAACGATTGGTGCAATTATTGGTATGAAAGAAGGGAATATTAGATTCCAATTTCCATTAAGGAAAGGCATGGAACACTTTCCTAGAAAAAAAATAAATTACCTTATGAATCTATTATGAGAGCCACTTAAGGATTGCATACCAAAGATGATAATACCTAGATCTATTCTTGTTTTTATGCCTAGCTAGGGGCGTTAAACAATGGCGCTTGTTGGGTGGCAACCCAATTTTATTTTTGTTTCTTGCTTTTTGGTTCTGTTTAGTAATAAATAATTCATCCGGCCTATGTTTAGATTTGGTTTTATGCTTTTAATTAGTGTTTGTGCCAAGTAGAACCTTTGGGAAGACTTGGGGGAAGTTTTACTGATCTTGGTTTAAAAAACATAAACTTTAGCGCTCACGAGATTTGCTGCCATTTTTTTTACTGGAGAGTGAGATTAGGTTGATTCTTTTTGAAGATGATTAATAGAAAAATTACTCACGTCCACCAATTTATTTCAGAATTTTTGGGGTTACAGAAGTATTTGAAACCTACAGATTACTACAGACTATTCTGTTTTTGACAGATTTTGTTTTTCATGTGTTGTTTGCTTATTGTGATGAATCTATGGCTAGTATCGGAGTGTATGAACCATAGAGAAGTTTAATATAGTAGATTTAACACCAATATAAATAAAGAATGAGTTCATTACAGTACCTTAAGTGGTGGTTTGTTTTCTTATACTAACGGAGCTCATGAGATTTTTCTGTTGAGTTTTGTCTTGTGAAGTTTTCAAGTTTTAGGTAAAGATTTGATGGATTTTGGAATAAGGAGTGGCAAGAGCCCAAGCTTGGGGATGCCCAAGGCACACCCAAGGTAAAATTCAAGGACAACCAAAAGCCTAAGCTTGGGGATTCCCAAGGCACCCCAACGTAAAATTCAAGGACAACCAAAAGCCTAAGCTTGGGGATGCCCCGGAAGGCATCCCCTCTTTCGTCTTCTTCCATCGGTAACTTTACTTGAGGCTATATTTTTATTCACCACATGATATGTGTTTTGCTTGGAGTGTCTAGTATGATTTGAGTCTTTGCTTCTTAGTTTACCACAATCATCCTTGCTGTACACACCTTTTGGGAGAGACACACATGAATTGGAATTTATTAGAATACTCTATGTGCTTCACTTATATCTTTTGAGCTAGATAATTTTGCTCTAGTGCTTCACTTATATTTTTAGAGCACGGTGGTGGTTTTATTTCATAGAAATTATTGATGTCTCATGCTTCACTTATATTATTTTGAGAGTCCTTTAGAATAGCATGGTAATTTGCTTTGGTTATAAAATTAGTCCTAATATGATAGGCATCCAGGATGGGTATAATAAAAACTATCATAAAAAGTGCATTGAATACTATGAGAAGTTTGATACTTGATGATTGTTTTGAGATATAAAGATGGTGATATTAGAGTCATGCTAGTTGAGTAGTTGTGAATTTGAGAAATACTTGTGTTAAAGTTTGTGATTCCCGTAGCATGCACGTATGGTGAACCGTTATGTGATGATGTCGGAGCATGATTTATTTATTGATTGTCTTCCTTATGAGTGGCGGTCGAGGATGAGCGATGGTCTTTTCCTACCAATCTATCCCCTAGGAGCATGTGTGTAGTACTTTGTTTCGATAACTAATAGATTTTTGCAATAAGTATATGAGTTCTTTATGACTAATGTTGAGTCCATGGATTATACGCACTCTCACCCTTCCACCATTGCTAGCCTCCCTAGTATCGTGCAACTTTCGCCAATACCATAAACCCACCATATACTTTCCTCAAAACAGCCACCATACCTACCTATTATGGCATTTCCATAGCCATTCCGAGATATATTTTCATGCAACTTACCACCATTCCGTTTATTATGACACGCTTCATCATTGTCATATTGCTTTGCATGATCATGTAGTTTACATCATATTTGTGGCAAAGCCACGTTCATAATTATTTCATAAATGTCACTCTTGATTAATTGCACATCCCGGTACACCGCCGGAGGCATTCAAATAGAGTCATATTTTGTTTTAGTATCAAATTGTAATTTTTGAGTTGTAAGTAAATAAAAGTGTGATGATCATCATTATTAGAGCATTGTCCCAAGTGAGGAAAGGATGATGGAGATTATGGTTCCCCCACAAGTCAGGATGATACTCCAGACGAAAAATAAAAAAAGAGAAAAAAAGAGGCCATAAAAAAAGAAGGACCAAAAAAAGAGAAATGAGAGAAAAAGAGAGAAGGGACAATGCTACTATCCTTTTACGACACTTGTGCTTCAAAGTAGCACCATGATCTTCATGATAGAGAGTCTCCTATTTTGTCACCTTCATATACTAGTGGGAATTTTACATTATAGAACTTGGTTTGTATATTCCAATGATGGGCTTCCTCAAAATGACCTAGGTCTTCGTGAGCAAGCGAGTTGGATGCACACCCACTTAGTTTCTTTTTGAGCTTTCATAGACTTATAGCTCTAGTGCATGCGTTGCATGGCAATCCCTACTCACTCACATTGATTTCTATTGATGGGCATCTCCATAGCCTGTTGATATGACTAGTTGATGTGAGACTATCTTCTCCCTTTTGTCTTCTCCACAACCACCATTCTATTCCACATATAGTGTTATGTCCATGGCTCACGCTCATATATTGTGTGAAGATTGAAACAATTTGAGAACATCAAACATATGAAACAATTGCTTGGCTTGTCATCGGGGTTGCGCATGATTTAAATACTTTGTGTGGTGAAGATAGAGCATAGCCAGACTATATGATTTTGTAGGGATAACTTTCTTTGGACATGTTATTTTGAGAAGACATGATTACTTTGTTAGTATGCTTGAAGTATTATTATTTTTATGTCAATATTAAACTTTTGTCTTGAATCTTTCGGATCTGAACATTCATGCCACAATAAAGAAAAATTACATTGAGAATTATGCTAGGTAGCATTCCACATCAAAAATTCTGTTTTTATCATTTACCTACTCCAGGACGAGCAGGAATTAAGCTTGAGGATGCTTGATACGTCTCCAATGTATCTATAATTTTTTATTGTTCCATGATATTATATTATCTGTTTTGGATGTTAATGGGCTTATTTATACACTTCTGTATTATTTTTGGGAGTAACCTACTAACCCAAGGCCCAGTGCAAATTGCTGTTTTTTGCCTATTTCAGTGTTTCGTACAAAAGGAATATCAAATGGAATCCAAATGGAATGAAACCATCGGGAGAGTTCTTTTTGGAACAAACTTGATCTAGGGGACTTGGAGTAGACGTCAAGAAAGAAACGAGGTGGCCACGAGGTAGGAGGGCGCACCTGCCCCCTGGGTGCGCCCCCCACCCTCATGGGCCCCTCGTAGCTCCACCGACCTACTTCTTTCTCCTATGTATATCCATATATCCTGAAAACATCCAGGAGCAACCTTCTGTACCCAAGAGATCCCATCTTGGGGCCTTTTCTAGAGCTCCGCCGGAGGGGGAATGGATCACAGAGGGCTTCTACATCAACACCATAGCCTCTCCGATGATGCGTGAGTAGTTTACCACAGACCTTCGGGTCCATACTTATTAGCTAGATGGCTTATTCTCTCCCTTTGGATCTCAATACGAAGTTCTCCTCAATCTTCTTGGAGATCTATTCGATGTAACTCTTTTTGCGGTGTGTTTGTCGAGATCTGATGAATTGTGGGTTTACGATCAAGTTTATCTATGAACAATACTTGATTCTTCTCTGAAATCTTTTATGTATGATTGGTTATCTTTGCAAGTCTCTTCGAATTATCAGTTTGGTTTGGCCTACTAGATTGATCTTTCTTGCAATGGGAGAAGTGCTTAGCTTTGGGTTCAATCTTGTGGTGTCCTTTCCCAGTGACAGCAGGGGCAGCAAGGCACGTATTGTATTGTTGCCATCAAGGATAAAAAGATGGGGTTTATATCATATTTCTTGATTTTATCCCTCTACATCATGTCATCTTGCCTAATGCGTTACTTTGTTCTTATGAACTTAATACTCTAGATGCATGATGGATAGCGGTCGATGTGTGGAGTAATAGTAGTAGATGCAGAATCGTTTCGGTCTACTTGTCGCGGACGTGATGTCAACATACATGATCATGCCTAGCTATTCTCATAATTATGCAGTTTTCTATCAATTGCTCGAAAGTAATTTGTTCACCCACCGTAATACTTATGCAACTTGAGAGAAGCCAATAGTGAAACCTATGGCCCCTGGGTCTATCTTTTATCATACAAGTTTCCCATCTACTTTATTTTGCAATCTTTAATTTCAATCTATATCATAAAAATACCAAAAATATTTGTCTTACTATTATCTCTATCAGATCTCACTCTCGTTAGTGACCATGAAGGGATTGACAACCCATTTATTGCATTGGTTTCAAGGTTCTTATTTGTTTGTGTAGGTACGAGGGACTTGCGTGTAGTCTCCTACTGGATTGATACCTTGGTTAGCAAAAACTGAGGGAAATACTTATGGTACTTTGCTGCATCACCCTTTCCTCTTCAAGGGAAAACCAACACAGTTCCCAAGAGGTAGCGCTGCTATGGGCTTAGCAAGAACTGTTCTTACCTATGCATCAAAAAACACAACACGGTATAGTGATTGCTTTTCGATCTTCAGAAAGAATCCTATTCATTGAATCTGATTCAACTAAAGTTGGAGAAACTGACACCCACTAGCCACCTGTGTGCGAAGCACGTCGGTAGAACCAGTCTCGCGTAAGCGTACACGTAATGTCGGTCTGAGCCGCTTCATCCAACAATTCCTGTGAATCAAGAATCAACTAGTGAAAGAAAGCAATATATATATATATACCCACGTCCACAACTCCTTTGTGTTCTACTCGTGCATATAACATCTACGCATAGACCTGGATCGGATGCCACTGTTGGGGAATGCGGTAATTTCAAAAAAAAAATCATACGCACATGCAAGATCCATCTAGGTGATGCATAGCAACAAGAGGGGAATAGTATGTCTATGTACCCTCATAGACCGAAAGCGGAAGCGTTATGAAACATGGTTGATGTAGTCGAACATCTTCGCGATCCGACCGATCAAGTACCGAATGCACGACACCTCCGCGATCTGCACACGTTCAGCTCGGTGACGTCCCTCGTACTCTTGATCCAGTTGAGGCCGAGGGAGAGTTTCGCCTAAGCACTACAACGATATGACCGAGGTGGAATTCTGTGGAGGGGCGCACCGCACACGGCTAAACAATCAACTTGTGTGTCTATGGGGTGCCCCCTTCCCCGTATATAAAGGAGTGGAGGAGGGGAGGGGAGGCCCTCATAGGGCGCGCCCAAGGGGGGAGTCCTACTCCGAGTAGGAGTAAGTTTCCCCCCTTCCTAGTAGGAATAGGAGAAGAAGGAAGAGGGAGAGAGAGAGGGAAGGAAAGGGGGGGTGGCCCCCGCTCAATTCGGATTGGGCTTGGGGGGCGCGCCCTCCATCTGGCCGCCTCCTCCTCTCTCCCACTAAGGCCGAATAAGTCCCATTGACTCCCCGGGGGGTTCCGGTAACCCCCCGGTACTCCGGTAAATGCCCGAACTCATCCGGAACCATTCCGATGTCCAAACATAGCCTTCCAATATATAGATCTTTATGTCTTGACCATTTCAAGACTCCTCTTCATGTCGGTGATCACATCCGGGACTCTAAACTACCTTCGGTACATCAAAACACATAAACTCATAATACCGATCGTCATCGAACATTAAGCGTGCGGACCCTACGGGTTCGAGAACTATGTAGACATGACCGAGACTCACTTCCAGTCAATAACCAATAGCGGAACCTGGATTCTCATATTGGTTCCTACATATTCTACAAAGATCTTTATCGGTCAAACCGCATAACAACATATGTTGTTCCCTTTGTCATCGATATGTTACTTGCCCGAGATTCGATCGTCGGTATCTCAATACCTAGTTCAATCTCGTTACCGGCAAGTCTCTTTACTCGTTCCGTAATGCATCATCCCGCAACTAACTCATTAGTCACATTGCTTGCAAGGCTTATAGTGATGTGCATTACCGAGAGGGCCCAGAGATACCTCTCCGATACATGGAGTGACAAATACTAATCTTGATCTATGACAACTCAAAAAACACCATCAGAGACACCTGTAGAGCATCTTTTTAGTCACCCGGTTACGTTGTGGCGTTTGATAGCACACTAATTGTTCCTTCGGTATTCGGGAGTTCCATAATCTCATAGTCATAGGAACATGTATAAGTTATGGAGAAAGCAATAACAATAAACTAAACAATCGTAGTGCTAAGCTAACGGATGGGTCAAGTAAATCACATCATTCTCTAATGATGTGATCCCATTCATCAAATGACAACTCATGTCTATGGTTAGGAAACTTAACCATCTTTGATTAACGATCTAGTCAAGTAGAGGCATACTAGTGACACTCTGCTTGTCTATGTATTCGCACATGTACTAAGTTTCCGGTTAATACAATTCTAGCATGAATAATAAACATTTATCATGATATAAGGAAATATAAATAACAAATTTATTATTGCCTCTAGGGCATATTTCCTTCATCGTCATCCCCAAAACTGAAAGGCAGAAGGTGCCCTTACAATCTCCCCCTTTTTTGTGGATGATGACAACCACTCAAAAAGAACGGGAGATCTAGAAAATATAGACGAGGCGCCCCCTAAGTGTGAGCACTATTTCGAGTTTGCTTATGGAATGCAAAATGCTCACACTAGGAACAATGCTCCCCCTAGATTTTATAGACCAACCAGTGATAGCGAAGCAACAAAAATACATAAGGTACATATAAGCAGAAAAGAACCGTAGAGCAAAGGATAAGGGCACCATTAACATGCAAGCTCTACTGATAGAGAAGTGCATAGATAAAAGAGATAAGGGACGCAGGTCTCACACCATGCACAAGGTCACAACACAAGTTCACAAGACACTAGAAAGCGAAAGCGGAGCAAATAGAACAACTGAAGACAGCAATGGCAAATGAACCCCCCATGCAACTCCCGTAACCTAATAGAGTTCTCTCCCCCTTTGGCATCAAGACACCAAAAAGGAAAAGAGCGAAGCTAGCGTCCCGAGGCTCAGTAGTTCTCTTCGCCTGCCACCGTGGAATCGTCAGAACCATCAGCAGCAGCATCAGGCTCCTCAGCCTCCTCAGACTCCTCAGACGCCGCGGTAGTACCCTCAGGACCACGAATAGTAGAGGTAGCAGGCGCTTCAACAGACCATTGACAGTTCTCCAAGCACCACGTATCCTCATGAGTGATGGTCTTCTTGGAGCCACTCTTCACATCTGGCAAATTGAGGTGCCTCATCAACTGAATCTGCCTGCGACGCGCCATCTTCTCAGCAACATGGGCCTTGTAGAGCTTCTTCTGAATATGGTCCTGCAAGCAAAAAATCTTCTTGATCTTGGAAGTCAGCTTCTCAATCCACGAGGGTTGGGCCCCAGGCCCCAACTCAAAGTCTTCGTCGTCCGAGGAAGCAAACACATCCTCCTGATTGCCCGTAGAAAAATGAGGAGTCTTATGCTTCTTCTTCCTCAACACCTTAACCTCATGCTCTGTGAGATTAGCCGGAGTGGTGAGAGGTTCTCCTGGGCTACAGACTTCCCAAACAGAGTTCAGAAACTGCATCACAAAAGGAGCATAGATCGGTACCTTGCGGTACCACACCATATTGTACATCTCTTCCCACATCCACTTGGAGACATCAAAAGTGGCACCGGAACCCCTCTTGGTCTTTATGGCCACAAGCAAATCTACAAGATAACCATAAATATCATCTTGATTCCCAACCTTGGGTAGCAGCACACAGCGGAACACACAATGCAGAATATCATAGACTGGCAGAAGGTCATTGGACTTACCCATGATACCATGACCCGGGATGTACAGAGGGGCAAGCTTCTCCTTGTCCATGGGGTGGGCTCGGTCGTGAGGACGGAGACCACCTTGGCCTTCCAACCCGGTATCCTCATAGCCAAGAGCATTTCAGAAGGCTCTCTAAGGGACATCAAAGAACTCATCACGGCAAATAAAGGACAGGTGATGCGCATCATCGGTGCCGAATTGGACGGTAGCATAGAACTGATGAATGAGCTGCACATCAAAGTTACAATTCACAGTCATGAGCTTGATCAAATCAAACTCCTCACAGATCTCCAGAGCCTCTCCAAAGTAACCAGGGTTGCTCCTCCAGTGATCGAGGTCAATGGACCACATCCGGGTGAACTTGTTCTTGTGGTGCTGGAAAATTTCTAACACAACCCTTATCTACAACGCATTCCGGAACTGAGGGTTGTTCCAACGAGGATGCGGTGCCACGGAGTAGGCATCCTGGAAATGGAACTTTTCCCAATCCGTAAGCTTGCACTTGTGCATTGGCAACGCAGCACGCTGCTTGGCAGCAACAGTCTTCTCCCGGCGAGTGGCTTTGGTAGGGATCACAACCTCGTGAGTATCCTCACTGTCATCTGATGGTTTGCTCCTACCGGCTCTCTTCTTGGTGTTCTGAGGCTTCTGAACAGCACGAGAGCTAGATCCACCTGCAAATGCACACAGAGAGCACACAGATACCCCAGCAAATATGAGAGAAACATACACAAGATCAGAAGAATAAATCTCACATACGTAAGTAGAAGAAGAACAGTGCAGATGGGTTCAGAGGTAGCGATTGTTTCGGTTGTTCGACCGGTAGAACCGCCTGAGTGGTAGTACCGCTCGCGGGGAGCGGTAGTACTACTAAGAGCGGATCTGCCAAGTTGAAGAACGGGTACAAACCTACTTTGAATCTAGATGCAATATTCCTACTTCTAACTGTGCACAAGAAAAGGAGGCGTTTATAAGGATCTCTCCCACCAATCATTTGGCCAAAAATGCGGGAGTACGAGTGAGGGAGTCCTGGATTAGGGGGTGTTCGGATAGCCGGACTATACCTTCAGCCGGACTCCTGGACTATGAAGATACAAGATTGAAGACTCCGTCCCGTGTCCGGAAGGGACTTTCCTTGGCGTGGAAGGCAAGCTTGGCGATACGGATATGAAGATCTCCTACCATTGTAACCGACTCTATGTAACCCTAACCCTATTTGGTGTCTATATAAACCGGAGGGTTTTAGTCCGTAGGACAACGTACACATCAACAATCATACCATAGGCTAGCTTCTAGGGTTTAGCCTCCTCGATCTCGTGGTAGATCTACTCTTGTACTACCCATATCATCAATATTAATCAAGTAGGACGTAGGGTTTTACCTCCATCAGAGGGCCCGAACCTGGGTAAAACTTCGTGTCCCTTGCCTCCTGTTACCATCCGGCCTAGACGCACAGTTCGGGACCCTCTACCCGAGATCCGCTGGTTTTGACACCGACATTGGTGCTTTCATTGAGAGTTCCTCTGTGCCGTCGCCATCAGGAAGGATGCCTCGCCCCGTCTTTAAAGACGGCACCGTTGCTAAGGGAGCTTTGGCTGTCGGCCAAACCCTCTGGCTAGGTGGTTTTCTTATGGCCGCCTATTCGGCTTCTGCCCCAACGATGACCTCTCGAGCCATCAAAAACAATCTTCATGTCAGCTCGGAACTTGCGGAGCAGTTAGATCCAATGGAGCTTTCCTCCATAAACGAGCTCTTGGATCGCTTCGATGCCCTGGGAGTCGCTACGGATTACGACCAGATCGGGCCTAAAACCGATCTGAGAGAGATTAACTCTCCCCAAGTCACCCATCATGTTGCCGTGGTAGAGGGACAGTGCGGCGACCCTTCATCTATCTTAAGGACTCGCTACGTCTGGATTCCCGATCCCTCCAAGCCGGATACCCGCGGAGGGGAGGATATCACTCAAGACCGGAACTTAGAGTCACGCGATGGGCTGGATTCATTAGACAACATCCAGGAATCCAAATTTTCGAGTTCAGAAATTCCTCGGCCTCTGAGCCTTAGATGGGGTGAGGCTTCGGATTTAATTCCACCCACCCACCCCAACATAAGCGATCTATCCAAAATCAGGCAAGAACCCGATGAAACAGTAGATCATTACTGGGCCAGATTCCTCTTAGTTAAGAACATGCTAAGGGACTGTCGTGAGGAAGACGCAATCTCAATCTTCTACGATAATTGCACGGATAAGGGAATACTCAACGCCATAAGTCGCCGTGATATTACACACTTCGCTGACTTGGCGTCCATTGTACGAAAGTATTGTGCGATGGAAAGCGCCTGGAAAACCAAAATAAAATTTTGAGGCAATCCGGCCTTGAATACAAACCGAGTTCGAAATAAAAGGGTGCATCATCACCAGTCACCCGGGTCAAGCACTAAAAAGCAAAAACCCTCTATAGGGCATGGAACCGTACTGGAAGGATGGCTTAATGGACCCTGTAAAATTCACAGTACAGAGGATGCCATACCAACTCACAGCCTCAGAGCATGTTGGATACTCCGGCAGGTGGCCAAAATAGGCAAAAATCTCCTAATTCCGAAGGCCACAGAAAGCCACCCCAGAGACACCAATATGGTATTAACAGTCTTCGAGACTTTCGCATCAAATAATATGCGAAAAAGGACACTCCGCAGCCTTGCCGAAGTCTACCAAGTAGCAACAATAAACCCATGGAGTGACACCGCTATTACCTTTAACGCCAGTGATGAACCTAAATTCCGAATAGCCTGAGCACTAGCCGCATTGGTCCTTAGTCCAATAGTGGACGACTTTCGTCTTACCAAGGTACTCATGGACGGCGGCAGTGGATTGAACCTCATTTATGAGGAGACCCTTCAAAAAATGGAAATAGACTGGAACCGCATTGAGCGAAGCAGCACAACCTTTAGAGGAATAATCCCCAGTCAGGAAGCGCGCTGTACAGGAAAAATCACACTAGATGTGGTGTTCGGCACGCCGGATAATTACAGGTCTGAAGAGGTCACGTTCCAGGTGGCTTCGTTCAGCAGCGGTTATCACGCTCTGCTAGGGCGGGAAGCGTTCACAATCTTCCAGGCAATACCCCATTACGGGTACATGAAGCTCAAGATGCCCGGGCCTAACGGGATCATCACTCTCGCTAGTGATCCGGACCTAGCACTCCGCGCCAAAAACAAGACAGCCGCACTGGCCCTCGAGGCACTATTCGAAGCCCTAGCGGCTGAGGAGCTGACTGCGCTACGCTCTACGGTGAATAGGGACGATGTGGTACTCGACAAAAGATCCAAGTCCACCTCCTTTAAACCGGCGGACGAAATAGTCAAATTCCAAGTCCATCCAACGGACCCCAATAAAACAGCTTCCATCGGGGCACAATTAAACCCTGATGTCGACGCCGCATTGCGAGAGTTCCTACGAGAGAACTGGGACATTTTCGCCTGGCACCCTTCAGACATGCCAGGAATCCCACGCAGGCTGGCCGAGCATAGCTTAAATATCCAAACAGGATTCAAACCTGTCAAACAGGCTCTTCGGCATTTTTCCGAACCTAAGAGACAGGCCATGGGAGAGGAGCTAGCAAAGCTATTGGAGGCCGGATTCATCAGAGATATAGAACATCCGGACTGGCTAGCAAACCTGGTGATGGTACCAAAGAAGGACAAATCCTGGCGTCTGTGTGTCGATTTTAAAGACCTTAACAAGGCTTGCCCAAAGGATCCCTTCCCCCTCCCCCGCATCGATCAAATTATTGACGCTACCACAGGACACGATTTGTTGTGTTTCCTCGACGCATATTCTGGCTACCATCAAATCAAGATGGCAGAACCAGACCAAGATGCAACGGCATTTATCACACCATACGGGCCATTCTGCTTCAACACGATGCCCTTCGGGCTCAAAAATGCCGGCGCAACATATCAGCGCATGATTCAGACATGTCTGGCAAGCCAGATCGGCAAAACAGTGGAGGCATATGTAGATGATGTGGTCATCAAAACAAGACATGTTGAATCTCTAGTAGACGACTTGAGGCTCACATTTCATGACCTCCGAACATACGACATCAAGCTCAACCCAGGAAAATGCGTTTTCGGCATTCCAGCCGTAAAGCTCTTGGGCTTCATTGTATCCGGTAGAGGAATTGAAGCAAATCCAGCCAAGATCCGAGCTCTATCACAACTGGATATCCCAAAGGACCTCAAACAAATACAAAAGTTAACCGGATGCGTGGCGGCTCTAAGCCACTTTATCTCCCGCTTGGGAGAAAAGGCCCTAACCTTTACCGCCTCCTTCGGCGCACCGAACACTTCAAATGGACGGATGCAGCCACAGCCAGACTCGACGAAATAAAAGCCATACTGGCAACAAACCCAGTCCTGGCCGCGCCAAACATCGGCGAACCAATGCTATTATACATTGCGGCAACACTTCAGGTTGTAAGCGAAGTGCTCGTCGTCGAACGAGAAGCGGACGGACACAAATTCCCCCTTCAAAAGCCAGTCTATTATGTGTCCACTGTCCTCACTCCCTGCAAATCACGGTACCCGCATTATCAAAAGATTGCGTACGCGGTATTCATGGCATCACAGAAGCTACGACACTACTTTCAAGAGTGTTCAATAACAGTAGCCTCGGAAGTACCACTTAACGATATTATAAACAACCGTGACGCAACGGGCCGGATTGCAAAATGGGCCATTGAGCTCCTCTCGTTCGACATAACTTATAAGCCACGACGAGCCATCAAGTCGCAAGTCTTGGCCGACTTCGTCGCAGAATGGACGGAGGCCAAACTCCCTAAAGAGTACGTCACATATTCAAATTGGATCATGCATTTCGACGGCTCCAAGATGTTGGCCGGAATGGGGGCTGGCATCGTTTTGACATCCCCCACAGGAGACACAGTTCAATACGTACTACAGATTATGTACACGGACTCCAACAACGCAGCCGAATATGAGGCCCTTTTACATGGTCTCCGGATGGTAGTATCCATGGGCATCCAATGCCTAGAGGTGCGCGGGGACTCGAACCTCGCAATATCCCTAATAAATGGAGACTTCGATGCCAAGGATCCAAAAATGGCAGCTTACCGCAATGCCATCCTAAAAATGTCAGCTCGGTTCGAGAGGCTTGAATTTCACCATATAGCCCGGGAAAATAATCAGGCGGTAGATGTCCTGGCATGCATCGGCGCAAAACGCAATGTAGTCCCCCCCAACATCTTCTTGGAAAGGTTGTTCAAGCCATCCGTAGTATGGGAAGGGGAGCCGAACAATAATAGCCCAGACTCAACCGCACTGCCCGACACCGAACATTCTGACACAATCGGAGGCTCTGCCAATGAAATAACACCTTCAGCCCACATAATAATGGCCGTTATCGCCCCGTGGATAGAACCATTCCTCGCCTACCTTACTAGGCAGGAACTCCCCGAGGACCAAAATGAGGCACGCTGCATAGTGCGGCGATCCAAAGCCTACAGAGTCCACGAGGGAGAGCTTTATAAGAAAAGCACTACCTGAGTCCTTCAAAGGTGCATCTCCGAAGAGGAGGGGTGGAACCTCCTGGCTGAAATTCATGCCGGACTTGGCGGTCATCACGCTGCAGCCCGGTCCCTTGTAAGCAAGGCCTTCCGTACAGGCTTTTATTGGCCGACGGCCCAGGCAGACGCTCAGGACTTAGTCAAACGATGCACCGGTTGCCAGCTCTTTGCAAACCAAAGCCATATGCCACCCACCGCCCTCCAAACTATCCCCATTACTTGGCCCTTCACGGTCTGTGGGCTTCATATGGTTGGACCCCTTAAAGGCGGAACCCATAAGCACAAATACTTACTGGTCATGGTGGATAAGTTCACCAAATGGATAGAAGCCAAGCCTGTTAAGACGGACAAATCCGGACCGGTGATAGACTTTATATCCGGGGTTGTACACCATTACGGCGTCCCCCACAGCATCATCACTGATAATGGCACGAACTTCACGGCCGACGAGGTAAAACTCTGGTGCAAAAACATGGGCATCAAGCTTGATTATGCTTCCGTCTATCACCCACAAACTAACGGCCAGGTCGAACATGCAAATGGTCTTATCATGAGCGGCATCAAACCCAGATTAGTGCGGTCCCTCAAGGAATCTAACACGCACTGGGTAGAGGAGCTCGACTCCGTACTCTGGGGGCTACGGACCACGCTGAATCGCACCACTGGATACACACCATTCTTTATGGTGTACGGCGCAGAGGCAGTTTTGCCTTGCGACATAATTCATGACTCACCTCGAGTGCGCATGTACGAAGAAAGAGAAGCCGAGCTCGATCGTCAGGATGGCTTGGACGCATTGGAGGAGGAGCGTGACATGGCAAAAGCCCGTTCCGCATTCTATCAACAGCAGGCTCAAAGATACCAAAGCAGAGAAGTACGGGCCAAAAATTACAACGTTGGTGAATTAGTTCTGCGACTATCGGACAAGAAAAAGGACAAACTCAAGCCCAAGTGGGAAGGTCCCTTCATAATTGACCAAGTCCTGACTGGTGGAGCGTACCGCCTGCGGGATGCATCGGATAACCGACTCGAGCCAAACCCATGGAACGCAGCCCGTCTTCGAAGATTCTATGCCTAGCGTCGGACTCTGTGTTCGTCTCCTTCCTCTGTCCATTTTTTATATTTTTCTGTCTTACATTTCTCTTCTTCTCTCTCTCTCTTATAGCCTCTAAAGGTTCATAAAGTGACGCGCTATTCGCGCTCATTAAACCTGGGCGCTTCTTTAAATAGAAGCTTATTCATGCGGGCTTCATGCCCAACACATGTGTCACACTTCCGGATGTACCTTTTATTCACCATTATATGCATCGATATGACTTAAGTTTTGGCCAAGCTGGGTTGCCTGGCTCCTATGCTTACCCCTACGTTCCCGATTGTTCGGCTAGGTGGTAAAGGGAGCACCTCTGCGATTGTTACTGCCGGGTCAGCCGGACGTGTACCTCAGACTGGGTGAAGCCGAATGCTAGCGTTCTTAAGGGAATATTCGGTCGGTGAACTAAAGATGATCTTTTTTATTTTTATCTATACGCCCCCAGATGTTTTTCCTGCGTTTCTTTTCGCAGCATGGACATGCACCTTAGGGCATGCCTCCCAGGGAAAGGAACCCCTCACGGAACTATTCTCCCTGGAAGATGTTTCTTACTAACCATGTAATATAACATACCTAGTCGGGCACTTGTCTGTTCACGCCCTAATGACCCCTACGCCTGGTCTCCATGCATTCCCCAGTTCCTATATAACCGCATGGGAATTCGGACACACTCCGGACCGTTAGGTCTCGAGGCTGAAGCAAAAAGGTCGGCCATGACAAATGATCTACAATCCGGCTAGAAGGCATTATAAATGTCAATTAAATTACATAGTCATTTTGACTGGTTGTATTCCTCTTCAATACCATCTAACAGGCTGTCTAATTTACAGTCCTGCTGGGAATACTTTGCGGCTAACTCTACTTGGCCGTATACTAAGCTTACAGGGATCTCCTTCCCATCGGGCCCTACAGGACCGACCTCGGCCATGTGGTTGGGGTCAGCCTCTGCATACCGCGTCTTCACCATGGCCCAAGCCTCCCTAGCACCTTGACGGCAGGCTGATATCTACCACAATTGGAAGCGCCGCCATGCTCCCTTTAGCTTCTTCGCAAGCTCTCCAAGACCTTCGGGCATGGAGACGGATGGCCACAGGGCCTGGGCGACGCCTCGCATCGCCTGCCGAACTCGATCGAGCAGTTGCGAGAGCTCGGGAAGAAGGTCACCCGTAGAACCGGGCATCTCCTCTGCAGGACGACCTGTTAGCACACCTACAGACATTGCTCTGTTAGTCGACTTCCCCACCGAACTTTCTTTCAAAAGGTTCGTTCAAGCACTTACTAAATATGCCGCGCCGAAGCCGCTGATTCTCCTTCACGGAGTCTGACAGCTGGGCAAGAACATCTTTCAGCTCGACGCCCAGCTTGGTGTTGGCATCTTGGAGATCGTTCTTCTCCCCCATCACCTTTATCAGCACCCTCTCACCAGCCTTTAGCTGGCGTAGGAGGTGTTGCCTTTCCGGATTCAATTCGGCGCCATCTGCAATTTCATTTGTCAGATTCGCACCAAAGCCGTGCTTCGCAAAATACTTATCTTTCGAAGTGAATATTACTAGAGGGGGTCTCCTTAGGCTCCCCTGCTGCGGCTAGTGCGGCCTCAAGTTGGGCTTTGCACTCTTCCAGCTCCTTGGACAGTAGGGAATTCTTTTCCGTAAGAACCTGCATCACAAATGATCCTTAAATCAGTTATTCTAACTGTTTCAAGTCTCGGGGGCTACTGGTATATACATATAATTACCAGAATTTTCTTACCCGTATGTCTTTTACATACTGCTCCGTGGCTCTGGCTAGACCATTTTGAGCGGCACGGAGATACGCATCTCCCGAGTTGAAGGCATCTAACGCCCCTTGGGAGAAACAAGCGTCGTGAAGAACTGCCCGGCGACGCCTGTGGTTCATGGCACTCTCCACGTCAGAGTTGATGGCAGACAACCCGTCCACATCCTCCATCGGAGGAGCGTCGGGCGCGCGCCTTGCGTTCGCCTCCGCCTCCAGACCAGGCTTTGGAGCCTGGCTGGTGGAGGCGCGATTGGCAGCCTCTCCGGATGTAGTCTGGCGAGGTCTCTTTGTCCTGAAAAGAGCGCGAGTGTCAATATGCCTCTAAGGTATAACACCTGGGATAAGGGGGCGCGCCATACCTTTGTGCTGACGCCTCGGTCCGGACTGCACTTCTTTTCTGCCCGCGGGGCCCTACGGCCCCTCGTTGGCTTGTCGCCGCAGGTTCAGCCTTCCGCCTTAAATACCTCCCCTGCAAAGTTCGGTTGCAATCAGGAAACTGAACACGAGTGGGCGGACACCTATTCAGGGTACTGGGACTTTGATCTCAGGTACCTGGGGGGTCAGGATTAGCCCTGGGTAATCGGCCGTAATGACCACCAAGGCGTTGTCCTTGCTCAGTTGATGGAACACTTCATCAATCAGCTCCACAGATATGTCCGGATCCTCTTGGGAGGCCGGGTCGAGGGACCATCCTGGGTCCTCGGGTTGTGGAGGAGGGCTGCTTATTTCCTTAACAGCCCGGCGCAGTTCCTCCGTTGAAGTCGTCAGACTGAATATTTAACAATGGGAATACAAAATGGATGGACAAGTAAATACGGCCGCTTACCCAGCTTGGGGGATTGTGCATGGAGAATCCGCCCTGAGGGTTGACGCGGAGAAATTCCTCCTCTTCTCCCTTATATAAAGTGGACAAGATCTTTAGTAGAGCGGCAACCGAATCTGGCCCCTTATGGCCGTAGCGGGTGGCGTCGTCCTCCCCGTTGAAGTCCCACATGGGGTGGCTTCTATACTGAAGCGGCTGCACCCCCCGCAAAATGCATTCAGCCATAACCCCGATCATGGTTAGTCCGGAATGGGCTAACAATCTTATTCGGCCCATCAGGTAAATGATGTCCCTGTCACCTCCCCTCTGAGGGCTCCATGGGCGCCAGCTTAAGCGCTTATTTAAGGGAGCACTGTTGAATTCAGGGAGGCCGATCCGGACAGGATCCGGCAGTGGGACGTCTTCTATATAAAACCACTACGAGGGCCAGTCTTCGGACGCCTTCTTTGGGGTTCCGGACAGATATCCGGTCCCGGCGATGCGCCACACTTCGGCTCCGCCCACTTGATACATTGACCCCTTCTTGGAATGGGGCACGAGGCAAAATAGCTCCTTCCACAGTCCGAAATAAGCTTTGACACCCAAGAACAGCTCGCAGAGGGCTACAAAGCCCGCGATATGCAGTACTAAGGCAGGCGTGAGATTATGTAGCTGGAGGCCGTAGAACTCCAGCAACCTCCGGAGAAATGGATGGATTGGAAATCCGAGCCCCCTTATTAAGTAAGGGATGAGGCACACCCGCTCTCCTTTGGAGGGATTAGGGGCATTCTCTACTTGCTCTCCGCCGTTGTAGATGGCAAGACCGGCTCGAACCGGGACCATATAGGCCGGGGGGAGAAATCCCTTGGTCTGGAGTGTCACTAGCTCGCTATGCGGGATGGAACATCTCTCCCAATATCCAGGCTTAGGGATGGAAGGGCGAGGGGAGGAGTTGCGACGGCTGGCCATGGTGGAATGGACCTTTGTCGGATGCGCTCTGATGAACACTCGCGGAGGGGAGATGGTGTGGATTGGATCTAAATCCTCGTCCCCTTAAATAGGGCAGATCATTTACGCGGCTAGAGGTGTGAATGTAAAAACACTCAGACTTTTCATATTCGTTTGACACATGGGGAGCGGCCATTATTGGGCGTAGAAGCCAAGGAGCGCAACATCTACAAGAAACCGGACTTTATTCAAACAGGTACACCGAATTTGGAGGAGAACCCGCCTTGCAATGTCAAATACAATCTGCGCGTCGGACTCAACGTCATTGAAGCCTGGTTCGGGGGCTACTGAGGGAGTCCTGGATTAGGGGGTGTTCGGATATCCGGACTATACCTTCAGCCGGACTCCTGGACTATGAAGATACAAGATTGAAGACTTCGTCCCATGTCCGGAAGGGACTTTCCTTGGCGTGGAAGGCAAGCTTGGCGATATGGATATGAAGATCTCCTACCATTGTAACCGACTCTATGTAACCCTAACCCTATCCGGTGTCTATATAAACCGGAGGGTTTTAGTCCGTAGGACAACGTACACATCAACAATCATACCATAGGCTAGCTTGTAGGGTTTAGCCTCCTCGATCTCGTGGTAGATCTACTCTTGTACTACCCATATCATCAATATTAATCAAGCAGGACGTAGGGTTTTACCTCCATCGAGAGGGCCCGAACCTGGGTAAAACTTCGTGTCCCTTGCCTCCTGTTACCATCTGGCCTAGACGCACAGTTCGGGACCCCCTACCTGAGATCCGCCGGTTTTGACACCGACAACGAGCAATGCCTTAGAGAAAGGATTCAACACAAAGGAACCCTAAGAACAAGAGGAAAAGGGCATTACCGGTATGCATGGGAGGAGATCGGAAGGGGGGCGACCTCCACGGAGCGGATCCGATGAAAGGCCGACCGCTCCAAAATGCCTGAGGGCGCTCCGGGGCAATGGGCGGAGCAACCAGCGGCTAGGGTTCAGAGGAGGGACGGGCGCGAAGGGGAAATAGAATACCCTTTCAACCCGCGCCCTTTATATATGCACCCAGAAGTCAGCCGGTGGTACCGCTATGAAGAGCGGTAGTACCGCTCCTGTAGCTAGCCGGTGTTTGAGGGTGGTACTTCCGTGCCAGAAGCAGCGGTAGTACCGCTTCCAAAAACATGTACTACCGGCCAGTGGTACAGGTACAAGCAAGCGTGGTGGAACCGCTCATGCATGATGGGAAGTATCGATGGGACTACACAACATAGTGGAAGAGCGGTAGAACCATTCTGACCACCGGTTGTACCGCCTAGATGCATCAGCCCATGCACAAAGAGATCAAACTTGTGTACATTTGGAAAATATGGCTTGGGATGAGAAGGCTTAGGATGGAAGCAAGACATTGTATTATGATGATGAAGCCCCCAAGAGTGCAAGAAGCAAACAATAAAAGCCACTCCTTGGAGAATTCAAGTATCAAGGAGAATCGAAGGAGCAAGGCAACAGGAAACACACAACAAGGAAAACACCCTTGCACAAGGACGGTGGCCGAAGCCACCTATGTTTGAGTCCAATGGTATGGCGCCGCGAAAAATTATCCTTGGACCCATGACCAAAACTCGTCTTTGAAGCACAAGAACCACAAAAAATGGCTAATGTGAAAGAGTGGATCAATTTATGCATAATGGGGGAGGGAGAGTTCATTGAGTGAACAACACTCCCCCTATGTCCATGCCTACACCTAAACAAGACATCAAGATGAGTATGGTGGGGTGTGCAAGAGTTCAAGCCATATTGCTTGAGTCAATGATATTAAGCTCATGCCTTAACTCACGAAATCTTGCTTCATCCAAGGGCTTCGTGAAAATGTCTGCAAGGTTATCATGAGTGTTGACATAGTTGAGCTCGATCTCCCCTCGCCCAATATGATCCCGGATGAAGTGATACAAAATCTGAATATGCTTCATCTTGAAGTGTTGCACCGGGTTGAGAGAAATCTTGATGGCACTTTCATTGTCACACCAAAGAGGCACTTTGTCACAAATGACACCGTAACCCTTTAAAGTTTGTCTCATCCATAGAAGTTGTGCACAACAACTACCGGTAGCCACATACTCTGCTTCGGTTGATGAGAGAGAGACACAACTTTGCTTCTTAGAAGACCAACTCACCAAAGAGCAACCAAGGAATTGGCACCCTCCGGAAGTTGACTTCCTATCCACTTTGTCTCCCGCCCAATCGGAGTCCGAATAGCCTACAAGTTTGAAGTTTTCTCCTCTTGGGTAACATCAGCCAAAGTTTGGGGTATGATCCAAATATCGAAAGATTCGCTTAACCGCCACAAAGTGGCTTTCCTTAGGTGCGGATTGAAACCGTGCACAAATGCGCACACTGAACATGAAATCCGGTCTAGATGCACAAAGGTAAAGCAAGGAGCCAATCATGGAGCGATATACCTTTTGATCCACCGCTTTACCATTGGGATCTATGTCAAGTTGGCATTTGACGGGCATTGGAGTGGAAGCCGGCTTGACCTCACTAAGCTTGAATCTCTTGAGCATGTCTTGAGTGTATTTTGCTTGGTAGATAAAGGTTCCTTCGCTTCGTTGCTTGACTTCAAACCCGAAAAAGAACTTCAACTCTCCCATCATGGACATCTTGAACTTTGAGCTCATGAGAGCGGAAAATTCCTCATTGAAAGCTTTGTTAGGAGAACCAAAGATAATATCATCAACATATAGTTGGCACACAAACAACTCCCCTTTGACCTTCTTAGTAAAGAGAGTGGGGTCGATTTTCCCAATTTCAAACCCACGATCTTGCAACAACTCGGTAAGGTGGTCATACCACGCACGTGGGGCTTGTTTAAGGCCATAGAGTGCCTAATCGAGTTGGTACACATGATCGGCGAAATAGGGATCCTCGAACCCGGGGGTTGTTTGACATACACCAACTCATTAATAGGACCATTAAGAAAAACACTCTTCACATCAATTTGTTGCAACTTGAAGTTATGATGAGAAGCATAAGCAATCAACATATGAATAAATTCAAGGCGAGCAACAGGAGCAAAGGTTTCACCGTAGTCGATACCCTTAGCTTGGGAGTAGCCTTGTGCTATCAAGCGAGCCTTGTTGCGGACAATAATTCTGTGAGCATCTTGCTTGTTCTTGAATATCCACTTGGTTCCAATGACATTATGGTTCCCCATTGGCCTTGGCACCAATCTCCACACCTTGTTGTGCTTGAAGTTGTTGAGTTCTTCATGCATGTCATTAAGCCAATCCGGATCTTCGAGTGCCTCATAGACCTTTTGGGGTTCAACACAAGAGACAAACATGTGATGTTCACAATAGTTAGCCAATTGTCTACGAGTGCTTACCCCCTTTTGTATGCTACCAAGCACATTCGTCATGAGATGACCCTTGGTAGAGAGCTTGGATGCAATCTTGGCGGCACGACGCTCCAAATCCTCCTCATGAGTGAGTTGAAAAGCGGTTACCTGATCATCTTGAGCGTCATCTTGAGCTTGTTCTTGTTCTTGAGCTTGCTCTTGATCTTGAACTTGCTCGAAGGAGAGAACTTGACCTTGGGAATCACTTTGTGGTTCAACACTATCTTGAGGTTGATCTTGCCCTTGGTCTTATTCATGAGGTTGAGGGCCTTCACTTTCTTCTTCGGAAGCGTGTGGGCTTTGGGTTGGTGATGGTTCCACTTGAGTGGTACATTGTCCTTCTCCTTCGGCCACAAGGGGTTCCTCAATGGGTAGGATAAAACCAACACCCATTCTTCTTATGGCTTGGGGAGGAATTTCATCACCTACATCACAAGTGCCACTTTGCTCCACTTGGGAGCTGTTATTCTCATCAAACTCCACGTTACACGTCTCCTCAATAAGTCCCGTGGACTTATTGAGGACATGGTAAGCATAAGAGTTTGTAGCATAACCAACAAATATGCCCTCTTGAGCTCTAGCCTCAAATTTATACAAACAAACACCTTTCTTGAGAATGAAACACTTACACCCGAACACCCGAAAGAACTTGAGATTGGGCTTGTTATGGGTGATTATCTCATATGGAGTTTTGTGCAAGCCTTTGCGGAGATAGAGCTGATTGGAGGCATGACACGCAGTGTTGATGGCTTCGGCCCAAAAGTTGTATGGAGACTTGAACTCCGCCATCATGGTCCTTGCCTCATCCATCAACATCCGGTTCTTCTCTCCGCTACACCATTTTGTTGAGGGGTATATGGTGCGGAATATTGATGCTTGATCCCCTCATCACTAAGAAACTCATCCAAGGTGTAGTTCTTGAACTCGGTGCCGTTGTCACTTTTTATCGTCAAGATCTTTGCATTGTGTTGGCGTTGAGCTTCATTTGCAAAATCAATGACGGTTTGTTTGGTCTCACTCTTCCTCTTGAAGAAGTATGCCCAAGTGTATCTTGAATAATCATCTACAATCACCAAGAAATACTTTCTACCCCCAAGACTATCAAAGGATGGAGGCCCAAAGAGATCCAAGTGAAGGAGCTCCAAAGGCCTCTTCGAGTAAATGATAGTCGTGGGAGGGTGAGCCTTCTCATGTAGCTTTCCTTTGATACAAGCACTGCAAGCATGATCTTTGGAAAAACTAACATTTGTTAGTCCACGGAAATGGTCCCCCTTGAGAAGACTTTGCAAAGATCTCATATTGACATGGGCTAAACGGCGATGCCGAAGCCATCCCATGTCAACTTTAGCCATTAGGCATGTCGCGGTCTTAGTGGGTCTCTCCGAAAAGTTAATCACATAGAGACCATTCTCGACATGCCCAACAAAAGCTACTTTAAGAGTCTTGCTCCACAAGAGGGCCATGGTATCAATATCAAAGAAAGTGGCAAAGCCCATGAGTGCAAGTTGACGAACAGAAAGTAAATTTTATGCAAGGGACTCAACAAGCATGACTTTCTCGATCGTGAGATCATGATAAATGACTACCTTGCCAAGACCCAATACCTTAGAAGATGAGTCATCGCCCCACTCGACATTGGTGGGCATAGATGGAATATTGTGCACATCCACCACCAAGTCCTTGCTTCCAGTCATATGATTAGTGGCTCCACTATCGAGGAACCATGATCCCCCACCGGAAGCAAACGCCTACAAGAGATCAATGCTTGGTTTTAGGTACCCATTTTGTAATGGGTCCTTTGATGTTAGTAACAAGGGTCTTAGGAACCCAAATAGACCATTCAATGTACACGTAAGGAGAACCAACAAATTTAGCATAAACATGCCCATCACTAGCATGGCACAACACATAATAAGGGTTAAAGTCGCCGGCTTTGTTGGAAGGGGTGGCATTGCCCTTCTTGACACCACCACCCTTCTCATTGTTCTTCTTCTCCTTAGAAGCACCCTCTCCCTCCTTCACAAAAGTTTGCTTGAGAGGAGGAGGTCGTTTGGCCTTGTCATTCTTCTTGTTGTTCTTGGGATTGGAAGCAAACCCAATTCCCTCCTTGCCCACAACTTCCCTTTGATTGCTCAAAAGGTCGTTGAGGTTTTTCTCACCTTGTATGCAAGACACAAGGCCTTTCTCAAGTTGCTCCTTCAATTTAGTATTCTCCTCCACAAGATGCACATGCTCACAACATGGGTTAGTAGCATTTGCATTATCAATTAAGACCATATGAGGAAAAGTGGCCTTTTCCTTAGTTAGCTTCACTTGGAGTTGATCATGAGACTCTTTAAGTTTAGCATGAGCACCCTTCAAGGCTTTGTGAGCCATGTCGAGTAAATCAAACTCCTCCTTGAGTCTAGCAAGATCAACCCCAAGTTTGGCCTTCTTGGAATTGAGCACACGAGATACAACAAGTGCATGATCAAGATCTTTCTTTAATTTAGCATGATCATCGTTGTGTGACTCCTCAAGAGCCAAACGATGACCACGCTCTTCCTCAGGAGCATTAGAGAGATCCCGTATCGCATCGGCATAGTCATGACTATGTCCCTCCATCTTAGAGATGGTGTCTTCGTGAGCCTCAATCATGTAATTGGCTTCACCAAGTTGTTCCAAGAGAGCAACAAAGTGCTTCTTGGATTTACCCTTGAGCTTACTCATAAAAGACTCAAATTCATTTTCTTCCTCATTAGACCCCTCACTTTCATCAATGCAATCCATCAAAGAGGGATTAGTAGTGATGGTAGTTTTGATGTTGGGGGTTACCTTGTTGGTGGCTTTGGCCATGACGCACTTGGCGGTGATGTTCTCGTTGGGTGAGTCGAAGAGGGACACCCGTGGAGTTGTTGCAATGGCAACGGAGGCCATGGCCACCGCCTCACCGTCTTCATCATCATCCTCATTGTACTCTTCTTGTGCCACCAACCCCTTGGGAGGAGTCTTCTTGGTGAAGTTGCTCTTGTTGGGGAAGGACTTGGCCTTGTCTTCTCGGATGAGCTTGCCACCATTACCTTCCCTCTTCTCATATGGGCACTCCGCAACAAAATGGCTCACATTGCCACAATTATAGCAAGCCCTCACATGTTGTTTGCCCTTTGTGCCACTTGAGCTGTTCTTGTTGAAGTTGGGCCTTGTGTTCTTCTTTCTCCAAAATTGTCTTGAAGTGAGAGCAATGTGCTCGTGATAAGCATATTTTGTATCTTCGGGGTTGCTCTCCTCTTCTTCCTCTACATCCTCTTCTTCCACACTCGCCTTGGCCTTCAAGGCAAGGTTGGGCTTCTTTTCTCTTTGAGAACGCAACACCGCATTGTCGGTGGTCTTATCCAAGATACTCATTGCCACAAACTCATTCAACACTTCACTTGAGGAGAAGGTGTGGAAGTCCGGCCTTTGACGGATAACGGAGGACATGGCCTTATGGTAAGGCATCATGGCTTTGAGAAACATGCGCTTGATCCAGTTGTCATTTGTACAAAGAAGAGTCAATCTCCTTTACTCCTCCCGACACCTCAAGATGAGAAAATCCCTTCATCTAGGTGGGCGCCCATGCCTACTCAGGGAGGAAATTCTACCACGGCTGACACATTATGTCCCACAAAGACCAATGACCCATCCCGGGGAGAAGTTGACTGACGGGGATGTATCGAGAAGAAATTCCAGAATTGGTAGCCTCCCAAATCAAACATACATTGACAGGGGTTGCCAACAAAAAGAGAGGAAAGAGGCCCTAGTGAATTTGATATGGTACCGTACCCCAAGGAAGGGGTATACTATACTGCGCAAAAATGCAAAATGTTGAATGGGGTAGGGAACCAGCTCCCATGATCTCGGAGTGAGATGGTGAGAGTGGTTAATCTTCGATAAAGCTCACGAGGTTCTTCACCTTCATTCTTGCAAATTCATCAGCTTCATCTTGCACCACTTCATAGTTGGAGCGTTGAATGCTTGTGCTTCCCTTGTAAAGGGAAACAACATGGTGTCATGCTTCCTTGGCCATGGTGAAAGGTCTAAGATGTGCAATATCTTTGAATGGAATTGCATCTTGGATGATGAAGAGAGCATTCTCGTTGAATTGATGATCTGCGACTTCTCTAGGGGTGAAGTTGCTTGGGTCATGGGATAGAAACCTTGCTCAATGATTCTCCAAAGATTAGTATTGACATGATTTAAATGACGTTTAAAGCGATAGAACCAAGAGTCAAAATCCTCATTTTTCACAATCTTAGGAGGAGGACCCGCATGATTTAAGTGAGTGGAGGGAACCGGTCCTCCATAAGTGAGAGGAGGTTCAACATGGGCAAAGATGTCGTTTCCACTTTTACCACTAGAGAAAGGAACTTTATCACTAGAAGCTTCCCCCTTGTCAGAGTTAGCATCCGTCACCTTGTTAGTGGGATCGACCACTTCCAACGGTGCGGTGGACAATTTAAGACCATCAAGAAAGTTCTTAATCATGCCTCTGACCTCGTCTATCATGGAGGTTTTAAATGTGTCCAAGGCCACACTGAGATCCTCACATGAGACAGAGGTCTCCCCCATCGCCCGTAGACGAGGACGGAATCACACCGGGGTGCTCCTCCTCGCCGTCTACGGTGTCAACCATACTCTTCGGACGGCAAAGTCCTTAATAGAGAGACGAGGCTCTGATACCAATTGAAAGGATCAATATAGTTTACTAGAGGGGGGTGAATAGGCAAATAACAATTTTTAGCTTTTCTTTACCAATTTAAACTTTGCATCAAAGTAGGTTGTCTAGATATGCAACTACACGAGCAACCTATATGATGCAACAACAACGAGAACACAAGCAAGCAGGAGATGCAACACAATATAAGCTTGCACAAGTAAAGGTACGAGGTAACCAAGAGTGGAGCCGGTGAAGACGAGGATTTGTTACCGAAGTGACTTCCTTTTGAGGGGAAGTACGCCTCCATTGGAGCGGTGTGGAGGCACAATGCACCCCAAGAAGCCACTAGGGCCACCGTATTCTCCTCACGCCCTCACACAATGCGAGATGCCGTGATTCCTCTATTGGTGCCCTTGAAGGGGGCAACCGGACCTTTACATAACTTAATTGGAGGCTCCCAGCGAAACCCAGGAGCTTCACCACAATGGAATGTGGCTCCGAAGTGACCTCCTCCATCTAGGGTGCCCAAGCACCCAAGAGTAACAAAACCCACACAAGAGGGTATGGGGGAAACAAGTTTCCTTTGGTGAGCATGTAGATCTAGGTCTCCTCCTTCAATCCCTATCAAATCAATGAGTTTGAGTGGCTAGAGAGAGAAATTGGGCAAGAGAGCTTCAAAGGCATTAATGGAGGAGAGAGAGAGGAAAAAGGTGGGTGGGAGGTAGGAGAAGCACCTCCTTAAATAGGGTCCCCTCAGATCCAACCGTTATGCGCAGAAACCCATAGGAGCGGTAATTCCGCAAAGATCACAGGTACAACCGGTGAATGCGGGAAACCCCTGCTCGGGCACCAGGGCGGTACTTCCGAAGGGGAAACCGGTAGTGCTTGTATATCGGAATACATCGGAACTACCGTTCCACCACCGCTCGACAACCGCTTCGCGGCCAGAAGGTTTCACCCTAGACCGGTAGTTAGAGCGATGGTTGGGCCGGAGCTACTGCTGGACCAACAATTCCTGGGTGGTGGAGTTCCAGGCGGTTCTACCGCCCTGAACACCAATATTACCAGTTAGTCAAGACAAACCGGAACTTCCTCTCCACCACCGGTCTACCACCGTACCCGGTACAGAAGGTTCACCCTTGAGCGGTACTTGGAGCGTTGGTTTGACCGGAGCTACATGCCAGCGGTACAACCGCTCAAGAGAGCGGTACTACCGCCATGAGAAAAACTGCACAGTCAGAGGGGACTTTTGGGAACCACTCTCACCACAACAAAACATACTTTAAGTAACACAATGATGTAACAAATGACAAAACGTGTTACAAGTAAAACCGGAGTAACATATCATTTGTGTTGCAACAATTGACGGTAACACATACTCTGTCTGATCTAAAAAGGTGTTACAAGGATATTAGAACAGTAACATATATGTTTATGTTGCCCAACATGTGTTACAGATATATGATTGTAGTAACACAAATTCTATGATGGTACCTGGTGTTACAAATTCTTAGGGGAAAATCATATAATTTGATTAAGTGCTTAATAGACGTCATCATCATAACGCGTAGGAACCGTAGTTGGTGCTTCATAAGAGAAGATGGAGACTCAAATAAAATGTAAAAATTGCATAAAGTAAATTGATAGGCCCTTCACAGAGGGAAGCGGAGATTTGTAGAGGTGCGAGAGCTCAAAGCTTAAATTGAGAGATAAAATATTTTCAGAGGCATGCTTTTCCCGTGAACGAAAACGACCGAGTAGTTACCAATACTTTCCATGCTAGATACATCATAGGCGGTTCCCAAACAAAAAATAAAGTTTATTCTTTTTTCCACCATTCTTTCACAATCAATGGCTAGCCATATCCACGGGTGCCTTCCATACCAACACTTTCCATGGAATTTATTATTTGACAACATAAGGTAAATTTATTTTTTCATTTCGGGACTGGGCATCCCTATTACTGCCACACTCTCGTGCAATGACAAGTGAATAAACACTCATCTTGAGAATAACATATCTAGCATGGAAAAATATTGGCCACCCCATGCCGCTTCATGAGCGGTATGGGCACACAAAAAGGAAATCATTTTGAAAATTAGAGTTGGCACTTACAAATTTACTTAGAACGGCATGGAAATACCGCATATAGGTAGGTATGGTGGACTCATATGGCATAACTGGGTTTAAGGCTTTTGGATGCACGAGCGGTATTCCCACTTAGTGCAAATGGAGGCTAGCAAATAGATTGAGAAGCAACCAACCAAGAAATGAAAATTCTCATAAACGGGCATTAAGCATAACTAACACCGAATAATGCACCATAAGTAGGATGTAATTTCATTGCATAACTATTGACTTTCGTGCTTGCATAGGGAATCACAAACCTTAACACCAATATTCTTACTAAAGCATAATTATTCACCAACATGACCCATATATTATTATCATCATATCTCAAAACTATTACAAAGAATCAAGTTTATTTTGTCCAATGATCTTCATGAAAGTTTTTATTCACTACTAGGGAAAACCTTATACACGGAATCTTAGCAGCACCGCGGGTTAGGAAGGGGCAAGCAGGCCTTAAACAGGTGCTACTGCTACCAACTTAGCAGTAGCGCGGCTCCGTGGAACCACACTACTACTAAAATTGATCGACCGTTCCCGCCACCCTAGGTTTAGCAGTAGCGTGCCCATGTTAACCACGCAACTTCTAAAGTAATAGGAGTAGCGCGCTTTTTTTGTAGGTCACCACTGCTAATTTTGAACCTGGCCACATGGCAGGCCTAGCTTAGTAGTAGCACGCTACTGCTATCTTATTAGCAGTAGCGCATTTTACGCCCAGCGCTACTGCTAAGCCGCATCCATACCACCTTTTCCCTCCCCCCTCCCCCTCCCCATCCTCTCTTCCTCACTTTCCCCTAGCTCCCACCTCCTCTCCCCCTCCCTTTGGTTTTTCCTCACTACTTCTCCCCCCATTTAATTACTCTCCTTCTACCTATCTTTCTCTCTCTTTATTACTCCTAGCTAACTAGACCACCTCCATTAATGCATCTCCTTTCTATTTTTCCTTCCTCCTCCACTAGTTGAACTTGTCTCCTCCCAAACTAGCTAGCTATGTAGATCTAGCATTTAGTGAAGTGACTTGTGTACTTCCCTAACTAGATGTAGCCTTCTCAAGAAGAGTTGTGTCCAGTTTTGATCATTCCATAGGTGTGTGTGGCGACACCTATTGACATCATCATCACCGTGCTTGATCTCGAGATAGGTGATTAAAAATTTATGCTTTTGCAAGAATGGAAATATGTGTATGTGTTAGCGATATGACATAATCGAGCGATATGATGGAAATTGTGTGTGTGGCATGAGTTGACGCTGAATTGTGCTTGTGAGTTGCCTATCTTTTGTTGAAATGTCAATTTATTTCCATTTCGACGAATTTACGGCAAACTCTATATGTCCTATTTTTAGGGAAGGTCATGCCGAATTTTTGTATGACTTTGATGCATGCATTTTTATAATCAATTTGTTTATTATTACCATGCAGGCATTCATGATGGTCAGTGGAACGATGGTGGACAGGTGGTTGCGGTCGGCGGTGCAGGACATGAAAGAAAATAACCTGACAGAGGTTTTATGCCCATGTCGAAGATGCAAAGGACGCGTTTGGCTTGACCCCTATGACGATGGCCGTGTGATGGTGCACCTGCTCATGAATGGTTTCATGGATGGCTATACTCGGTGGATAATTGAAGATGAGGATGATGATGTTGAGGACGCCGACGGGGCAAGCAATGACGACACGGGGCAAGACGAAGAGATGATTGATAATGGCGGCGGAGAAGGGGCCGTACATGGCGGCGGGGAAGAGGCTGGACATGGTGGCAGAGAAGGGGTCGTACATGGAGGAGGAGAAGGGGCCAGAGATGGCGGCGGAGAAGGGGCCGGACATGGCGGCGGAGAAAATGTGGACTCCACGCCGCAGAATTCGTCGGTACTATGTTCAATCGTGCGGGACCCTCATGTTCAAGCACTGCTTCGCAAGGAGACGAGTACTAACAGAGCTGTTTCTAGAGAGGAGTCCAAGCTGCAGCAACCGGTGGTAGACTCGAACAATCCATTGTATCATGATTGCAATCCCGAGGAGACCTGCTTGACTTTCACGCTGCTACCTCTTGAGCACTGCATTGGTTTTCCCTTGAAGAGGAAAGGGTGATGCAGTAGAGCAGCGTAAGTATTTCCCTCCGTTTTTGACAACCAAGGTATCAATCCAGTAGGAGGCCACGCACGAGTCCCTCTCACCTACACAAACAAATAAACTCCTCGCAACCAACGCGATAAAGGGGTTGTCAATCCCTTCACGGTCACCTACGAGAGTGAGATCTGATAGATATGATAAGATAATATTTTTGGTATTTTTATGATAAAGAGAAATAAAGATGCAAGTAAAATAAATGGCAAAGGAAATAACTAAGTATTGGGAGACTAATATCACGGAAAATAGACCTGGTGGCCATTGGTTTCACTAGAAGCTTCTCTCGAGAGCATAAGTATTACGGTGGGTGAACAAATTAATGTTGAGCAACTGACAAAATTGAGCATAGTTATGAGAATATCTAGGTATGATCATGTATATAGGCATCACGTCCAAGACAAGTTGACCGACTCCTGCCTGCATCTACTACTATTACTCCACACATCGACCGCTATCCAGCATGCATCTAGAGTATTAAGTTCAAGAGAACAGAGTAACGCTTTAAGCAAGATGACATGATGTAGAGGGATAAACTCATGCAATATGATATAAACCACATCTTGTTATCCTCGATGGCAACAATACAATACGTGCCTTGCTGCCCCTACTGTCACTGGGAAAGGACACCGCAAGATTGAACCCAAAGCTAAGCACTTCTCCCATTGCAAGAAAGATCAATCTAGTATGCCAAACCAAACTGATAATTCGAAGAGACTTGCAAAGATAACCAATCGTACATAAAAGAATTCAGAGAAGATTCAAATATTGTTCAAAGATAAACTTGATCATAAACCCACAATTCATTGATCTCAACAAACACACCGCAAAAGAAGATTACATCGAATAGATCTCCAGAAGAGAGGGGGAGAACTTTGTATTGATATCCAAAAAGAGAGAAGAAGCCATCTAGCTAATAACTATGGACCCATAGGTTTGAAGTAAACTACTCACACTTCATCGGAGGGGCTATGGTGTTGATGTAGAAGCCCTCCGTGATCGATACCCCCTTCGGCGGAGCACCGGAAAAGGCCCCAAGATGGGATCTCGTGGATACAGAAAGTTAGGGCAGTGGAATTAGGGTTTTGGCTCCGTATCTGGTAGTTTGGGGGTACGTAGGTATATATAGGAGGAAGGAGTACGTTGGTGGAGCAACGTGGGCCCCACGAGGGTGGAGGGCATGCCTGGGGGGTAGGCGCGCCCCCCTACCTCGTGCCTTCCTCGTTGATTTCTTGATGTAGGGTCCAAGTCCTCTGGATCATGTTCGTTCCGAAAATCACGTTCCCGAAGGTTTCATTCCGTTTGGACTCCATTTGATATTCTTTTTCTGTGAAACCCTAAAATAGGCAAAAAAGCAGCAATTCTGGGCTGGGCCTCCGGTTAATAGGTTAATCCCAAAAATAATATAAAAGTGTATAATAAATCCCAATAATGTCCAAAATAGGATATAATATAGCATGGAACAATCAAAAATTATAGATACGTTGGAGACGTATCAAGCATCCCCAAGCTTAATTCCTGCTCGTCCTCGAGTAGGTAAATGATAAAAACTGAATTTTTGATGTGGAATGCTACTTGGCATAATTTCAATGTAATTCTCTTAATTGTGGTATGAATATTCAGATCCGAAAGATTTAAGACAAAAGTTTAATATTGACATAGAAATAATAATACTTCAAGCATATTGTCGATGTCAAAACCGGCGGATCTCGGGTAGGGGGTCCCGAAGTGTGCGTCTAAGGCAGATGGTAACAGGAGGCAGGGGACACGATGTTTTACCCAGGTTCGGGCCCTCTTGATGGAGGTAAAACCCTACGTCCTGCTTGATTTATTCTTGATGATATGGGTATTACAAGAGTTGATCTACCACGAGATCGGAGAGACTAAACCTAGAAGCTAGCCTATGGTATGATTGTATGTTGTCCTACGGACTAAAACCCTCCGGTTTATATAGACATCGGAAAGGGCTAGGGTTACAAAAGTCGGTTACAAAGGAGGAGATATACATATCCGTATTGCCTAGCTTGCCTTCCACGCCAAGTAGAGTCCCATACGGACATGAGACGAAGTCTTCAATCTTGTATCTTCATAGTCTAACAGTTCAGCCAAAGGATATAGTTCGGCTGTCCGAAGACCCCCTAATCCAGGACTCCCTCAGTAGCCCCTGAACCAGGCTTCAATGACGATGAGTCCAGCGCACAGCATTGTCTTCGGCATTGCAAGGCGGGTTCCTCCTCCGAATACACCACGGAAGAATTTGAATACAAGGATAGTGTCCGACCCTGCAAAATAAGCTCCACATACCACCATAGGGAGAATAATATTTCCACAAATCTAATCTGCTGACTTGTTTTGGTAACATGACATTATGCCCTAGCCCGGTGATTATTCGAACTGTTTCCTTCAACTAGCCCCGCACATAACGCGAGGCAGTTTTTTTTGACACGTCTTGTCAAAGCAGAGATCGTGTCCCCCTTATTACGGGATTCTCATCAATACGGGCATGGGTAACCCAACCGCGCCTAGGACTCCAAGATTTTAGGCAAGTCCCAAACGGCCACGAGGAGGACGCTTGATATTCACCCTCTTTATAAAGGGTCAAGGTTTTTACTTTTTTCCTCCCGTGCTCAATCGAATCCTTCCCCTACCTCGAGTTCCAACACCCAAAGCCCAGGTCAGGTGCTTCGGACCTTCATTCATGTCCGGATCTAGCCTCCAGGGCCGGTGGATGCCCTCCTCCGTCACGGAAGAGGATATCAAGAAGTTGAGGGAGGCAAGATACTTGACCGCCGAAGTCTCGCATCGGCTGCCCGCCCGAGGGTAGGTCGTCCCTTCTCCCGAACCCAACGAGGACGTCGTGTTCATCTCCCACTTCCTCCGAGGACTAGGCCTCACTCTGGATGCCTTCGTAAGGGGTTTGATGTTCTATTACGGGCTCAATTTCCACGATCTAGCCCCGGATTCCTTTCTCCACATCCCGGCATTTATTGTCATATGTGAGGCTTTCCTCCGTATTACCCCTCACTTTGGCCTGTGGCTCAAGACCTTTGATGTGAAGCCGAAGATGGTCGAGGGGCAATATGCAGCGTGCGGAGGTGCATTAATAAGCAAGATTGCTGGAGCTCCATGGCCAAAAGGTTCCTTTCTAGAGGTGTTCGGATTATGGCAAAGGGAGTGGTTCTACATCACCGCTCCCCGAAGTGCCAAGTGGGTAGCTCCCCCCGCCTTTCGCTCGGGCCCTCCGCCACAACTGATGTCATGGATCAGCAGAGGGTTGAGCTGGGGTCCAGCCAAGGATGTGCCATACTGTAGAGCCGCATCTGGGATCTCTTCGAGGGAGATTTTAGTTTGGTTATGGTAGTGCAAGTCATGCTGGTCCGTCAAGTCCAGCCTTGCAAATGCCGGCCCCTCCTTTTAAGGGAATTCAACCCAGAAGGATCGCGCGCTATTCAGAATTTCCTCGGCCTGATGCACGAGGAGATGTACAAGTCGTTCTTCGAACCCCAGATAGAGTGTCCGGACACCTCCGAGGACGCGGGCCTGAGCAGCAACGGCACCGCGGACCAAGTAAGTAACCCTCTAGCCGAACACACTGTCTTTTTCTTATTAGGACATCATTCTAAAGGATCGCTCTTTGACCAGGACTGGATAGAAAAGGCGAAGATGATCCGGTGTTCGGCTCCCCTTCCCGAAGGCTTGGACAATCCGGTGCTAGAAAAGATGCTCGAGCCAGCACCTTGCCTGGTGCCCGCAAAGGAAGATGAAGGGGGGAATAAACAGGGCCAAAGTGGGCCTCCACCGCTATCTGTTCCAACCGAGGGAACGAGCGCCTCCGTGAGGGAGGATGGACAAAAGAAGGAGTCTGACATTCCTTCGCCCCGGGGGAGGAAGATGACTACCTCTGATGATCCGGAAACCAAGGTTTCCAAACGGGAGAAGAAAACCCCACCAGAGGATCCCGTCTCGGAGGGTGCTTTTGCCGCACAAAGTTCGTATGGGGATCAGCCCTCTAACGGGTCGTAAGTGATCAAAATTTACTTAATAGTAGAGATATTCTACCTTACTTCCGAGTAAAATAGCCGAAGCATTTATCTTGCAGTTCGGATCTTAGCCCTTCTCAACAGAGCTCGTCTTCAGGGGACCTTCTTCCGGAGATGATGGAGAGCGAAACGCCTCCCCGGGACTCCCCCGCTCAAGAAGCGGGCGACCTTGAAGTATCGTCATAGAGGGCATCTCCGGATCCGGTGAGATCAGAAGATAATCCCATAGTCACCCGAAGTCCCCAGCATCCAGCTCTTGAAGAGGGCAGACAAAAGAGTCTGACGCCGTCTGGTATGTGGTCGGACCCACTGAGGGATCGGCTGAAGCGAGCGACCATCTCGGAAGAACACCATACGTTAATGGGTACAGTGATGGAAAGGATCTCGTCCACCGAAAGCGGGTTGCATGAAACCTTTATGAGTCTACTAACGGGCTTTAAGCTACGTAAAATGATATACCTTTGTGATGGTACCGCACATTTTTAGGTGTGCCTTATGTATATAGTAGCCCCTGAGACTCTAGTTGTCACCGAGAAGGTGGCAAATATAGGATTGTAGTCCTAGGTAAGAACTGTACCGCCTTTATGTGCAGGTGGTGGAAGCTCCAGTGTCTAGCCGGACTCATGAGTTTGCCGAACTAAAGCGGCAACTAGATGCGGCGGATGCCGACATTGAGCTTGTTAACAAGCGGCTTGACGAGGCACAGGGTAAGTGATATTTTCTGGTGAATTTCACATAGTAAGAGCAGCGTGATGCCAGTATCTTTAATATGTTGTGACTGCAGATGCAGCTGCCATCGTGGAGACCCTTCGGGCGGAACATGCCTGAGCCAAAGAACAAGCAAGGAGCAGTAACGCGGCTGCTTTGAAGGCGGCCGAAGAGTTAAGAGAAGAGAAGGCCGCGCATTAAGAGAGCAAAGAGAAAATGGCCAAGATGGCTATAGAGTTAAAAGATACTGCCGACCGTTGTCAGGTCCTTGAAGAAGAAAACCGAACGAAGGCAGCGGACCTCGAAAAGGCCATGATGGTGACCAAAGACACCCGCTCTGCCATGAGAGAAAAGAAGGAGGAGCTGCATGAAGCCAGTGATATTGCGGTTGGGAAGCCCTTTTTGCTGCGGAGGAAGTTCGGAGATCCGCGGTATACCCCTCAGGATCGGCTGTCGAGTTCGGCAGATGTGTATATGGATTTGGCGGCGAGTGTTGCCAATGCGGCCAAGTACTTCCAAGGTCAGACCGATCGTGAAGTGGACAAGTTGTTCTGGTCGCAATTCAACGTTCTAGAGCGTCCGTTGTCATTGACTGACCAGCTAGCCGAATGGGCCGAACTGAATAGGTTGTCCGAACTTGCCATGAGGTCTGTTGTGGATCAGCTATGGCCGGAAAAGCCAAAGCCGAACAGCTATTTCAGCTTAGTGCAGCAGTTCCTTGGTGCGGTGCCGCGCATTAATGCGATGAAGAGGTCGGCGTGCATAGAAGGCTCGCGGATGGCCCTTGCCTGTGTTAAAGCATACTGGGAGGAGATGGACGCTACCACTGTTGCGGCGCAGGGTTTGGCCATAGGCCGAGTGGCTGCCGAGCACTATTTCGAGGACGTTCTCGAGGGTGCTCGTTTGATAGAGGCCCAGTGCTCGAAGAATATTATGTTTGAGTGAAGTGTATTCTCATTGTAAACACAATGCTTTTATGAAGTTTTATAAGGCTATGTTTATACTTTTGCCTGAAAGTAGTATGATGCCTCCTGTGCGGTCGTTTATATATACATGTGTATAACCTGAAATATTGCAGCCGTCGGCTTCAACCCCCATGCATATAATGCAGAGGTGCTCGTGAAAAACGCGTCTTCACACTTAACCCAACGTCTTGGTCCTATTAAGGAGGTGATAGCGTAGCGAACGAGGCAACCGGACTATAATGCTTTAACACTTTCACTTAGCCATAGGAGTTTGACAGTGGGGCTACTAGATAGCCCCTGGTGGCTCCACACTCTCTCGATCGTGGGGTGCGTACATGCCTGGCCGGAAAACGGCCCTTCGTTAAGGCGGAGGAATTCTAACATTCCGATAGGTCATCGAGTGGTTGACCAGTCTCACGCTATATCATGACAGTCGGTTTTCGGCTTTCTCTACTGAGCTGCTCGTCCGGATGAACCAGGGCACAATCGCAGTAGTTCTCCTGGTGCTACCTTAGCCGATAAAGCGGAACGTAAGGCACCAAAACACAGGAGCCGGGCAAACCCAACATTTGACCAAAGACAATGATTCGGAGCTGATGCATATAAGGCCAAACTCGCGACGCCGAACACTCCCTAAGGTATTCGGTCTTTATGGTATAAACCTCAGTATACCCCTCTGGATCGGCTGTCGAGTTCGGCAGACGCATATCTGGATTTGATGGCGAGTGTTGTTGATGTGGCCGAATACTTCCGAGATCAAACAGATCGTGAAGTGGACAAGCTCTTCTGGTCGCAGTTTAACGTTCCAAAGTGTCCGCTTCCACTAACTGATCAGCTTGACGAATGGGCCGAACTCAATAGGTTGTCCGGACTTGCCATGAGGTCCGTCGTAGATCATCTATGGCCGGAAAAACCGAAGCTGAACAGCTATTTCAGCTTAGTGCAGCAGTTCCTTGGTGCGGTGTCGCGCATCAATGCGATGAAGAGGTCGGCATGTATAGAAGGCTCGTGAATGGCCTTTCCCCGTGTCAAAGTATACTGGGAGGAAATGGATGCTACCACTGTTGCGGTGCAAGGTTCGGCCATAGGCCGAGTGGTTGTCAAGCACTACTTTGAAGAAGTTCTTGAGGGTGCTCGTTTGATAGAGGCCCAGTGCTCGAAGAATATTATGTTTGAGTGACATGTATTCCCATTGTAAAAACAATGTTTTATTAATTTTATCAAGGCTGTATTTATACTTTTGCCCTAAAGTATTGTGATGCCTCCTGTGCGGTCGTTTTATGTATACATGTGTATAACCTCAAAGATTGTAGTCGTCGGCTTCAGCCCCCACGCATATAATGTGGGGGTGTTCGCAGAAGATGCGTATTCACACTTAATCCAACGTCTTGGTCCTACTAAGGAGGTGAGAGCGCAGCGAACTAGGCAACCGGGCTATAATGCTTTAACACTTTCACTTAGCCATAGGAGTTTGACAGTGGGGCTACTATATTGCCCCTGGTGGCGCCGCACTCACCCGAGTTCGGGGTGCGTACATGCCTGGCCAGGAAACGGCCCTTCGTTAAGGCGGAGGAATTCTAGGATTCCGAGAGGTCATCGAGTGGTTGAACAGTCTCGTGCTATATCATGACAGACAGTTTTCGGCTTTCTCTACTGAGGTGCTCGTCCGGATGAACCAGGGCACAATCGCAGTAGTTCTCCTGGTGCTGCCTTAGCCGATAGAGCGAAACGTAAGGTAGCAAAACACAGGAGCTGGGCAAACCCAACATTTGACCCAAGACATGACTCGGAGCTGATGCATATAAGGCCAAACTCGCGACGCCGAACACTCCCTAAGGTATTTGGTCTTTATGGTGTAAACCGGGCCTAAATAGTGCCCTTTGTAAGAAGCCCCTAATGTCCAGGTACGTGCATTGTTCTGACGTGGCCACATGCCAAGACGTCAGCATCCTTCTCAATTGTACTGAGAATCCGAGGGATGTGTATCAACAAGAGACAGTAAAAAAGGTTGACGCAGGGTCTTAATCTAAAAAGAATCCTTGGAACGGGTCCCTGCTGCACGTCTGCGCCTGTGTCTCCGTTGTGCCGTATCCTGGACGGGTGTAGCACAATTGTCATCTGTAAAAGAGAGGAACTTAGGTGAAAGTTGTCGTGTAAAAAGGTGGGTTTAAAGAAACCATCTATAGTTCAAGATGAGTAAAAATTGCCACTTGCGCATGTTGAGCCCCTTGTATTTGTAACAGGGGTGTGGTCATCAAACCTGTATGAATTTCATATAGCTGCGCCGGACTCGTCTAACCGTGTCCGTGGTCTTGACGGCCTATCGAATTCTTTAGTTGGTGAGGCCGTTTTAGTGTGCGGATGCCAAGGCAGACGCACTATCTTCGGCGCACAGGGATCGCTCAATTTTTCCATTTACTATTATGATGCCACATGGACCGGGAATCTTAAGTGTGAGGGAAGCGTAATGCGGTATTGAATTAAAGCGAGCGAAAGCTTCGCGTCCAAGTAGCGTTTGATAGCCACTTTGGAACGGAGCAATGTGGAAGGTTAAATTTTTGCTATGGAAGTTATCGGGGAAGCCGAATATAACCTATAGTAGCAGGAAGCCCGTGCAATGAGCCCCTGGGCCTGGCATTACTCCTCTAAAGGTAGTATTGTTGTGGCAAATTTTCGTTGGGTCTATCCCCATTTTGCGGATTGTGTCCTGATTCATCAGGTTTAAGCTGCTGCTGCCATCCATCAGGACTCGTGTGAAGTGGTATCCGTCAATTATTGGATGTAATACCAAGGCAGCCCACCCTGCATTCCGGATACTTGCTGAGTAATCCTGATGGTCGAAGGTGATCGGTTGAGACGGCCAGTGGCAGAACTCCGCGGTGATAGGCCCTTGGGCATGTTTGTCTGGGAGTGCTGCTTTGCTTCTCCCCTTTATCACGTGTAACACGGTTATTGTTTTGACCTCTGGTGGAAATTTCTTCTGTTCCCCAGTGTTTTGCTTGCGAGGCTCATCCTCGTCTTCGCTTGGTGTATCCTGCCCCTTATGTTCGGCGTTGAGCTTGCTGGACTGCTTCAAGACCCAACATTCTCTGTGGGTATGATTTGCAGGTTTATCGGGGGTGCTATGGATCTGACATATTTGGTCCAGAATTTTTTTAAGCTGGACAGTTCATCTCTAGCGCCTTTAGAGGGCGGCTTTTGCTGACCTGGCCGAGAGCTTCTGAACCCGGCGTTTACCGCCGTGCTCTTCGGGTTGTCCTCTTTATTCCGGCGCTTATTATTTTTGCTGCGTTGTGATTTCCCGTTTCCATCTCTAACTTCGGATGTACTTGGGTCACCGGTGCTGCACCAGGCTAACCAGCTGTCCTCGCCCGCGCAAAAGCGGGTCATGAGGCTTGTTAATGATGCCATTGTTCTTGGCTTTTCTTGGCCAAGGTGCCTGGCAAGCCATTCGTCTCGGACGCTATGCTTAAAGGCTGCCAAGGCTTCAGCGTCCGGACAGTCGACTATTTGGTTCTTTTTAGTGAGAAACCTGTTCCAAAGCTTTCGGGCTGACTCTCCGGGCTGTTGAGTTATATGACTTAAATCGTCTGCATCCGGTGGTCGGACATATGTCCCTTGAAAATTTGCCCGAAAGGCGTCTTCGAGCTCTTCCCAGCTTCCGATGGAGCTTTCGGGGAGGCTTTTAAGCCAGTGCCGAGCTGGCCCTTTGAGCTTGAGGGGTAAATACTTGATGGCGTGGAGATCATCTCCTCGAGCCATGTGGATATGGAGGATATAGCCCTCAATCCAGACCCCAGGGTCTGTTGTTCCGTCGTATCCCTCTATGTTTATGGGTTTGAATCCCTCTGGAAATTCATGGTCCAGCACCTCATCCGTGAAACATAGGGGGTGTGCGGCACCCCTATATCTGGGTGTACCGTGGTGTTCGGATGTTTGTTGTGTTGCATCGTATGCTGGAGCGCGCTTGCGTGGTCCATAAATGGATCTGGTTGCGCCGTACTTTTGATGCAAGCCCTCGCGTGGGTCACGTATTGGCTTATGTGCGGTGTTGTTTGCCGCTTTATGTTGGTCGTGAGGTCATCTATCCGACCGGATGGTCGTTTCAATTTTTGTTTGCGGGGGATCTAAGGCCTCCTCATCGAATTCCGGTAGCAACTTCCGCTTCGGGTAGCTCTTGGTGTGGCGATTACTGCCGTATTTTGCTGCTGTGTTGAGTACTTCACTCCATTTGATTTTGAGTGTGTCCTGTGCAGGCTTGAGCCTTTGCTTCTGTTTTTTCAGACTCCTCGTCGTGGCAACAAGCCTTTGGTGGACATTATGTTGCTCCTGGCGCCTGTCCGGTGTGATGTCGTCCGGACAGTTATCTTCAACGGGTTGGGTTGTTCGGCTTGATTTTCCATGTTACCGTGGTCGGGCAATGGTTCGCCCTGCTCTAACGCTGGGTCTATGTGATCATTATTTCTGCCAGGCCGGGATTTGGGGCGGCGTTTACGCCTCCACTTTGACTGCTGCTCGAGGGAACCACCCGTCGCCATGTCCTTCCGTTCCTCGTTGTTATTTTCTTTGGGTGTGTCCACCATGTATACGTCATGTGATGGAGTGGGCGTCCAGTGCCCTATGAGCAGTGGTTCCTCTTCGACTCCTGCATTCTCGTCCATACCGTTGATGTCTTCGGAGTCGAAGTCGAGCGTGTCGGTTAAGTCATCGACAGTGGCTACTAAGTGGGTAGTGGGTGGGCGACGAATTTCTTCGTCATCCGCATCCCAATCCTGCCGGACGTAGTTCGGCCAGGATTCTCCTAACAAGGAGAGAGACCATAATGAGTTCAGTATGTCGCCGAAGGGCGAGTGCTGGAAAATATCCACAGAGGTAAACTCCATGATCGGCGCCCAATCGGATTCGATAGGCACGGGCGCCGGCGGTTCGGAGTCCGTGGCCGGAGAAAGATCCGGCAGTTTGGCAACACGGCTCTCATGAAGGGTGAGGTCGATATTCGGCTTGATCGCCGCTGAGGGTGCGGCCTCCGTGACGGGGTCCATCCACCCGTCCATGGATAGCGCAACTGGCTCCGAATTGAGGCTCGGGGCGGCTGCCGGTGCGATCTCCTGAATACGATCCGATGATAGAGCTAAACTGTTCTCATCATGACTGCGCGGCGCACAAGGCAGGGGCTTGAATCCGTCGAAGATCGAGTCTTCGTGGATGTCGGCCGTGTAGTTTAAGCTTCCAAACCTGACCTGGCGGCCAGGGGGCGTAACTTTCGATCTGCTCCAGATGGCCAAGCGAGTTGGACCGCAGTGCGAAGCCGCCGAACACAAAGATCTGTCCGGGGAGAAAAGTCTCACCCTGGACGACATCGCTATCGATGATCGTAGGAGCCATCAAGCCTAACGGCGACGATACAGAGGAACTCTCAATGAAAGCACCAATGTCGGTGTCAAAACCAACGGATCTCGGGTAGGGGGTCCCGAACTGTGCGTCTAAGGCGGATGGTAACAGGAGGCAGGGGACACGATGTTTTACCCAGGTTCGGGCCCTCTTGATGGAGGTAAAACCCTACGTCCTGCTTGATTTATTCTTGATGATATGGGTATTACAAGAGTTGATCTACCACGAGATCGGAGAGGCTAAACCCTAGAAGCTAGCCTATGGTATGATTGTATGTTGTCCTACGGACTAAAACCCTCCGGTTTATATAGACACCGGAAAGGGCTAGGGTTACACAAGGTCGGTTACAAAGGAGGAGATATACATATCCGTATTGCCTAGCTTGCCTTCCTCGCCAAGTAGAGTCCCATCCGGACACGAGACGAAGTATTCAATCTTGTATCTTCATAGTCTAACAGTCCGGCCAAAGGATATAGTCCGGCTGTCCAGAGACCCACCAATCCAGGACTCCCTCACATACTAACTAAGCAATTATGTCCCTTCAAAATAACATGGCCAAAGAAAGTTATCCCTACAAAATCATATAGTCTGGCTATGCTCCATCTTCACCACACAAAGTATTCAAATCATGCACAACCCCGATGACAAGCCAAGCAATTGTTTCATACTTTTGGCGTTCTCAAAATTTTTCAATCTTCACGCAATACATGAGCGTGAGCCATGGACATAGCACTATAGGTGGAATAGAATGGTGGTTGTGGAGAAGACAAAAAGGGAGAAGATAGTCTCACATCAACTAGGCATATCAACGGGCTATGGAGATGCCCATCAATAGATATGAATGTGAGTGAGTAGGGATTTCCATGCAACGGATGCACTAGAGCTATAAGTATATGAAAGCTCAAAAAGAGACTAAGTGGGTGTGCATCCAACTTGCTTGCTCACGAAGACCTAGGGCATTTTGAGGAAGGCCATCGTTGGAATATACCAGCCAAGTTCTATAATGAAAAATTCCACTAGTATATGAAAGTGATAGCATAAGAGACTCTCTATCATGAAGATCATGGTGCCACTTTGAAGCACAAGTGTTAAAAAAAAGGATAGTAGTATTGCCCCTTTTTATTTATTCCTTTTTTGGGCCTTCTTTTTTTTGGCCTTTCTCTTTTTCTTTTTTTATTGGGACAATACTCTATGAATGATGATCATCACACTTCTATTTATTTACAACTCAATGATTACAACTCGATACTAGAACAAAGTATGACTCTATATGAATGCCTCCAGCGGTGTACTGGGATAGCAATGATGCATGAGTGACTTATATGAAAGAATTATGAACGGTGGCTTTGCCACAACTAAAATGTCAACTACATGATCATGCGAAGCAATATGACAATGATGGAGCATGTCATGGTAAACGGAACGGTGGAAAGTTGCATGACAATATATCTCAGAATGGCTATGGAAATGCCATGGTAGGTAGGTATGTGGCTGTTTTGAGGAAGGTATATGGTGGGTTTATGATACCAGCGAAAGGTGCGCGGTATTAGAGAGGCTAGCAATGGTGGAAGGGTGAGAGTGCGTATAATCCATGGACTCAACATTAGTCATAAAGAACTCGCATACTTATTGCAAAAATCTATTAGTTATCGAAGCAAAGTACTACGCACATGCTCCTAGGGGGATAGATTGGTAGGAAAACACCATCGCTCGTCCCCGACCGCCACTCATAAGGAGGACAATCAATAAATAAATCATGCTCCGACTTCATCACATAACAGTTCACCATATGTGCATGCTACGGGAATCACAAACTTCAACACAAGTTCTCGTGAGCAAACAACACACGAAAAACAGAATCTGTCAAAAACAGAACAGTCTGTAATAATATGTAGCTAACGCAAGATCTGGAACCCCAAAAATTCTAAAATAAATTGTTGGACGTGAGGAATTTGTATATTAATCATTTTCAAAAATAATTAACTAAATATCACTTTCCAAATAAAAATGGCAGCAGTTCTCGTGAGCGCTAAAGTTTCTGTTTTTTACAGCATGATTAAAAAGACTTTCCCCAAGTCTTCCCAACGGTTCTACTTGGCACAAACACTAATTAAACACAAAAACACAACCAAAACAGATTCTAGATAAATTATTTATTACTAAACAGGAGCAAAAATCAAGGAATAAAAATAAAATTGGGTTGCCTCCCAACAGGCGCTATCGTTTAACGCACCGAGCTAGGCATGAAAGCAAAGATAGATCTAGGTATTGCCATCTTTGGAAGGCAATCCATAAGTGGCTCTCATAATAGATTCATAAGGTAATTTAATTTTCTTTCTAGGGAAGTGTTACATGCCTTTCCTTATCGGAAATTGGAATCTAATATTCCCTTCCTTCATATCAATAATTGCACCAATCGTTCTAAGGAAAGGTCTACCAAGAATAATAGGACGTGAAGGATTGCAATCTATGTCAAGTACAATAAAATCCATGGGCACATAATTCCTATTTGCAACAATAAGAACATCATTAATTCTTCTCATAGGTTTATTAATAGTGGGATCCGCAAGGTGCAAGTTTAAAGAGCAATCATCAAAATCACGGAAACCTAGCAAATCACACAAAGTCTTAGGAATCGTCGAAACACTAGCACCCAAATCACACAAAGCATAGCATTCACGAACTTTAATCTTAATTTAAATAGTAGGTTCCCACTCATCATAAAGTTTTCTAGGGATAGAAACTTCCAATTCAAGTTTTTCCTCATAAGATTGCACCAAGGCATCAACGATATGTTTAGTAAACGCTTTATTTTGACTATAAGCGTGAGGAGAATTTAGCACGGATTGCAACAAGGAAATACAATCAATCAAAGAGCAATTTTCATAGTTAAATTCCTTGAAATCCATAATAGTGGGTGTCGGTGTCAAAACCGGCGGATCTCGGGTAGGGGGTCCCGAACTGTGCGTCTAGGCCGGATGGTAACAGGAGGCAAGGGACACGAAGTTTTACCCAGGTTCGGGCCCTCTCGATGGAGGTAAAACCCTACGTCCTGCTTGATTAATGTTGATGATAGGGGTAGTACAAGAGTAGATCTACCACGAGATTGAAGAGGCTAAACCCTAGAAGCTAGCCTATGGTATGATTGTTGATGTGTACGTTGTCCTACGGACTAAAACCCTCCGGTTTTTATAGACACCGGAGAGGGTTAGGGTTACACAAAGTCGGTTACAATGGTAGGAGATCTGCATATCCGTATCGCCAAGCTTGCCTTCCACGCCAAGGAAAGTCCCTTCCAGACACGGGATGAAGTCTTCAATCTTGTATCTTCATAGTCCAGGAGTCCGACTGAAGGTATAGTCCGGCCATCCAGACACCCCCTAATCCAGGACTCCCTCAGTAGCCCCTGAACCAGGCTTCAATGACGACGAGTCCGGCGCACAGATTGTCTTCGGCATTGCAAGGCGGGTTCCTCCTCCAAGTACTTCATAGAAGATTTTGAACACAAAGATAGTGTCCGGCTCTGCAAAATAAGTTTCTACATATTGCCATCGAGAGAATAATATTTACACAAATCTAATCTGCTGACGTATTCCATAGTGTGACACACCACGGTCAAGCCTTTATCCGAGTCATTTCATTCTCCTACCTCAGCGCGTCATGCGAGGCGGTTTCCTTGGCACGTCTTGTTAAAGCAGAGATCGTGTCCCCTTATTCCGGGATTCTCATCAATACGGGCGTGGGTAGCCCAACCGCTTCTAGGACTCCCAGATTATAGGCAAGTCCAAACGGACACGGAGAGGACGCTTGATATTCACCCTCTTTATAAATGGACAAGGCTTTTATTTCTCCCTCCCGTGCTCAATTGAATCCTTCCCCCACCTCAAGCTCAAACGCCCAAAGTTCAGGTCAGGTGCTCCGAACCTTCAGTCATGTCCGGATCTAGCCTTCAAGGCCGATGGGTGACGGAGGAAGACATCAAAATGTTGAGGGAGGCCATATATCTGACTACCGAGATCTTGCATCGGCTGCCTCCCCGAGGGCAGGCCGTCCCCACCCCCGAACCCAACGAAAACGTCGTGTTTGTTTCCCACTTCCTCCGAGGTCTAGGCCTTGCTCTGGATCCTTTCGTCAGGGGTTTGATGTTTTATTACGGGCTAGACTTCCGTGATCTAGCTCCGGACTCCTTTCTTCATATCACGACATTCATTGTCATGTGCGAGGCCTTCCTCCGGGTTACCCCTCACTTTGGCCTATGGCTCAAGACCTTTGAAGTAAAGCCAAAGATGATCAAGGGGCAACATGCAGCGTGTGGAGGTGCCTCAATACGCAAGATGACGGGAGCTCCGTGGCCCAAAGGTTTCATCCCAGAGGTGTCTGAATTGTGGCAACAGGAGTGGTTCTACATCACGGCTCCTAGAAGTGCCAAGTGGGCGGCCGCCCCTGTTTTCCGCTCGGGCCCTCCACCACAACTGATGTCATGGATCAGCAGAGGTCTGAGCTGGGGTCCAACCAAGGACGTGCCTATACTGCAAAGCCGCATTCGAGATCTCTTCAATGGAGATTTCAGTTTGGTTGCGGTAATACAAGTTATGATTGTTCGTCAAGTCCAGCCTTGCAAGCGCCGGCCTCTTCGCCTGTGGGAGTTCAATCCTGAGGGACCGCGTGTCATTCAAAATTTTCTCGGCCTGACGCATGAGGAGATGTACAAGTCATTCTTCGGACCTTAGGTGGAGTGTCCAGAAATCACCGAGGACGTGGGCCTGAGTAGTAACCGCGCCGCCGAACAGGTAAGGCATCTTTCGGCCGAACATACTATCTCTCCTTTGTTACGAAGTTATTTCTGAGGGTTCGCTTTTTGACCGGGACTGGCTAACAAAGGCGAAGCTGATTCGGTGTTCGCCCCCCCTCCCTGAGGGTTTGGAAAATCCGGTATTGGAAAAGATGCTCCGGACCGCACCTTGCCCGGAGCTCTTGGAGGAAGATACTGTGGAGGATAATATGGGCGGACGCGGGCCTCCAACGCTGCCCATTCTAACCGAGGGAGCGAGCTTCTCCATGAAGGAAGACGACGAGAAGAGGAAAAGGACTGCGTCCGGGGATTCGGAAGCTGAAGCTTCCAAACGGGAGAAGAAGTCTCCCACAGAGGGTCCTACCTTGGGGGGCGCTGTTGCCGCACAAAGTCTGCAAGGGGATCAATTCTCCCTCGAGACGTAAGTGACCCGAAATACTTTTAATAGTACAGATATGCCATCTTTTTCTTCTGAGGAAATAACCACCACATATATTTTTGCAGTTCGGGCCTTAGCCCCTCTCAAATGAGCTCATCTTCGGGGGATCTTCTTCCAGAGATGATGGAGAGCGAAACGCCTCCTTCGGATTCCTCCGCTCCAGAAGCGGGCGACCCTAAAGTGTCGTCGTTGAGGGCCTCTCCGAGTCCGGTGAGGTCAGAAGATAATCCCATTGACCCCCGAAGCTCCCAGTGTCCAGCTCCCGAAGAGAGCAGAAAAAAGAGTCCGGCACCGTCTAGTGTGCGATCGGATGTTCTGAGGGAGTTGGTGGGGCGAGCGGCCATCTCAGATGAACACCGTGTGATGATGAATACGGTGATGGAGAAAATATCGTCCGCCGAAAGCGGATTGCATGAAGCTTTTATGAGTCTACTTACAGGCTTTGAGGTACGTAAAAGAATGTATGATAATCCTGCACATGCTAGGTGTGCCCTGTGTAGATAGTAGCCCCTGAGACTCTGGTTGTCGTCGGAAACGACGACGAACAGAGGATCATATTCCCAGGAAATAATCATACTGCCTCTATGTGCAGGTGATGGAAGCTTCGGTGGCTAGTCGGACTAGCAAGTTTTCCCATTTAGAGCGGCAGTTGGATGCGGCAGACGCCGACATCGAGCTTGTGAACAAGAGGCTTGACGAGGCACGGGGTAAGTGTGAATATCTGGTAAATGCCACATAGGAAGAGCAGCATGATGCCAGTATCTTTAATATATTGTGACTGCAGATGGAGCTGCCACTGTTGAAGCCTTGCGGGCAGAACTTGCCCGAGTCAAGGAACAAGCGAGGTTGGGTAATGCGGCTGTTGTGAAGGCGACCAAAGAGTTGAAAGCCGAGAAGGCCGCTCATGGTGAGACCCGAGACAAGATGGCCAAGATGGCTATAGAATTAAAAGCCGCCACCGACCGTTGTCGGGTTCTTGAAAAGGAAAACCAAGCGAAGGCATCGGATCTTGAGAAGGCTGCTGCGACGAAAAAGGATCTCCGCTCTGCTATGAGGGCAAAGAAGGAGGAGCTGCGGGAAGCCGGGGATATTGTAGCTGGGAAATCCTTTATGTTGCAGAGGAAATTCGGAGATCCACGGTATGCCCCTCTGGAACGGCTGTGGAGTTCGGAGGATGTGTATATGGATTTGGCGGCGAGCGCTGCCGATGCGGCCAAGTACTTCCAGGGTCAGACGGACCGTGGAGTAGACCAACTGTTTTGGAGACAATTTCATTCTCCCGAGCGTCCGCTTTCATTGACTGACCAATTAGCCGAATGGGCCGAACTAAATAGGTTGTCCGGACTCTCCATGAGGTCTATTGTGGATCAACTATGGCCGGAAAGGTCGAAACCGAACAGCTATTTCAGCTTGGTGCAGCAGTTCCTTGACGTGGTGCCGCGCATTAATGCAATGAAGAGGTCGGCGTGCATAGAGGGCGCACGGATGGCTTTTGCCCATGTTAAAGCATACTGGGCAGAGATGGATGCTACCACTGTTGCAGCGTGAGATTCGGCCATAGGTCAAAGGGCTGCTGAGCACTACTTTGAAGAAGTTCTTGAGGGTGCTCGTTTGATAGAGACCCAGTGCTCAAAAAATATTATGTTTGAGTGATATGTAATCTCATTGTAAGCGAAATGCTTTTATAAATTTTTGTAAGGCTATTTTTATACTTTTTCCTGAAAGTAATATGATGCCTCCTGGGCGGCCGTTTATGTATACATGTGTATAACCTGAAAGATTGCCACCGTCGGCTTCAACCCTCACGCAAATAATGCGGAGGTGCTCGCAAAAACACGCGTTCACACTTAACCCAACATCTTGGTCCTATTAAGGAGGTGATAGCGGAGCGAGCAAGGCAACCGGACTATAATGCTTTATCACTTTCACTTAGCCATAGGAGATTGACAGTGGGGCTACTAAATAGCCCCTGATGGCTCCGCACTTTCCTGATCCTGGGGTGCGTACATGCCTAGCCGGAAAACGGCCCTTCGTTAAGGCGGAGGAATTCTAACATTCCAACAGGTCATCGAGTGGTTGACTAGTCTCACGCTATATCATGACAGTCAGTTTTCGGCTTTCTCTACTGAGGTGCTCGTCCGGATGAACCAGGGCACAATCGCAGTAGTTCTCCTGCTGCTACCTTAGCCGGTAAAGCGGAACGTAAGGCACCAAAACACAGGAGCCGGGCAAACCCAATATTTGACCAAAGACAATGATTCGGAGCTGATGCATATAGGGCCAAACTCGCGACGCCGAACACTCCCTAAGGTATTCGGTCTTTGTGGTATAAACCGGGCCTAAATAATGGCCTTTGTAAGAAGCCCCTTGTGTCCAGGTACGTGCATTGTTCTGGCATGGCCACATGCCGAGACGTCAGCATCCTTCTCAACGGTGGATATGTATCAACAAGAGACAGTAAAAAAGGTTTATGCAGGGTATTAATCTAAAAAGAATCCTTGGAGCGGGTCCCTGCTGCACGTCTGCGCCTGTGTCTCCGTTGTGCCGTATCCTGGACGGGTGTGGCACGACGATCGTCTGTAAAAGGGAGGAATTTAGGTGAAAAAGTTGTCGTGCAAAAAGATAGTTTGTTAAAGAAACCATGTATAATTCAAGATGAGAAGAAATTGACACTCGTCTGCGCGTGTTGGGCCCCTTGTATTGACAAATAGGGGTGTGACCATTTATTTGGTATACGTAGCGGCGCCGGACTCGATTAGTTGTATCTGAGGTCTTGACGGCCTATTGGATGCGTTCGCTTGTCCGGGCGCCTTTAGTGTGCGGCTGCCAAGGCAGCCTCAATCTCTTCGGCGCACAGAGATTGCTTGATATTTCCGTGCACTGTAATGATGCCATGTGGACCAGGCATCTTGAGTGTGAGGGAGGCGTAGTGTGGTATTGCATTAAAGTGAGCGAAAGCTTCGCGTCCGAGCAGTGCTTGATAGCCACTTTGAAACGGAACGATGTGGAAAGTTAAATGCTCGCGACGGAAGTTATCGGGGGAGCCGAATATAACTTGTAGTAGGAGGGAGCCCGTACAACGAGCCTCTGGGCCTGGCGTTACTCCTTTAAAGGTAGTATTGCTATGGCGAATTTGTGTTGGGTCTAACCCCATCCCGCGGACTGTATCCTGATATATTAGGTTTAGGCTACTGCCGCCGTCCATCAAGACTCTTGTGAAGTGATATCTGCCAATTACTGGGTCTAATACCAGGGCAGCCCATCCTGCGTGTCGGATACTTGCTGAGTAATCGCGATGGTCGAAAGTGATCAGTTGAGATGACCAGTGGCAGGACTTCGTGGTGACAGGCGCTTCGGTATATTTTCCTGGGAGTGCCGCGTTGTTTTTTCCCTTGATTACGTGTAACACGTTTACTGTTTTGACTTCTAGTGGAAATTTCTTTTGTTCCCCCATGTCTTGCTTGGGGGGCTCGTCCTTGTCTTCACTTGGTGTATCCTCCCCCTTGTGTACGGCGTTGAGCTTGCCGGACTGCTTGAAGACCCAACATTCTCTGTGGGTATGATTAGCAGGTTTACCAGGGGTACTATGAATCTGACATACTTGGTCCAGAATTTTGTTGAGGCTGGACAATTCGTCCCTGGTGCCTTTAGGGGGCGGCTTTTGACCTGGCCGAGAGCTTTTGAATCCGGCATTTACTGTCGTGCCCTTCGTCATGTCTTCTTTATTCCGGCGTTTGTTATTGCTGTTGCGCCGTGATTTCTTGTTTCCATCTCTAACTTCAGATGTACTGTGGTCGCTGGTGCTGCATCTGGCTAGCCAGCTGTCCTCACCCGCGCAAAAGCGGGTCATGAGGTTTGTTAATGCGGCCATCGTTCTCGGCTTATTTTGGCCGAGGTGTCTGGCGAGCCATTCGTCACGGACGCTATGCTTGAAAGCTGCCAAGGCTTCGGTGCCCGGACAGTCGACAATCTGGTTCTTTTTAGTAAGAAACCTGTTCCAAAGCTTTCGGGCTGACTCTCCGGGCTGTTGAGTTATATGACTCAAATCGTCCGCATCCGGAGGTCGGACATAAGTCCCTTGAAAATTTGCCCAAAAGGCGTCCTCGAGCTCTTCCCAACTTCCAATGGAGCTTTCGGGGACCCTTTGAGCCAGTGACGAGCTGGCCCTTTGAGCTTGAGGGGTAGGTACTTAATGGCATGGAGATCATCTCCTCGAGCCATATGTATATGAAGGATGTAGTCCTCAATCCAGACCCCAGGGTCTGTTGTTCCGTCGTATGCCTCTATGTTTACGGGCTTGAATCCCTCTGGAAATTCTTGGTCCAGCACCTCGTCGGTGAAACATAGGGGGTGTGCGGCACCCCTGTAGCTGGGTGTACAGCTTTGTTTGGATGTTTGTTGTGTTGCCTTGTATGCTGGGGCGCGCTTGCGTGGTCCATAGATGGATATTGTTGCGCCGTCCTTTGGGTGCGAGCCCTCGCATGGGTCGCGTATTGTATTGTGAGCGGCGTTGTATGCCGCTCTGTGTTGGTAGAGGGGTCATCTATCCAACCAGGTGGTTGCTTTGATATTTCGTTGTGGGGGTTCTGAGGCCTCCTCATCGAATTCGGGTAGCATCTTCCGCTTTGGGTAGCTCTTGGAGGGGCGATTGTCGCCGTACCTTGCTGCAGTGTTGAGTATTTTACTCCATCTGATTTGGAGTGTGTCTTGTGCGGCCTTGAGCCTTTGCTTCTGCTTTTTCAGACTCCTTGCGGTGGTGACAAGCCTTTTACGGGCAGTCTGCTGCTCCGGGTGTCTGTCCGGTGTTATGTCGTCCGGACCATTATCCTTGATAGGATTTGTTTGTTCGGTTTGATTATCCGGATTGCCGTTGTCCGGCAGCGGTTCGTCCTGCTCCAGCGCTGGGTCTGTGTGATCGCTATTTCTGTCGAGGCGGGATTTGGGGCGGCGCTTGCGTCGTCGCTTTGACTGCTTTTCGAGGGAACAAGCCTTCGGTGCGTCCTTCCGCTCCTCGTCGTCATCTTTTGGTGCGTCCACCATGTATACGTCATATGACGAGGTGGCGTTCCAGGGCCCAATAGGCGCTGGTTCTTCATCGTCTCCTTCATCAGCGTTCGTACAGTCGATGTGTTCAGAGTCGAAGTTGAGCATGTCAGTTAAATCATCGACGGTGGCTACAAAGTGGGTGGTGGGTGGGCTTTTAATTTCTTCATCGTCCGCATCCCAATCTCGCTGACCGTAGTCCGGCCAGGGCTCTCCTGATAAAGAGAGAGACTTTAGTGATTTTATAATATCGCCAAAGGGCGAGTGCTGAAAGATGTCCGTGGCAGTAAACTCCATGATCGGTGCCCAATCGGATTCGATCGGCAGAGGCACGAATGGTTCGGAGTCCGGAGAGGAGTTCGGCTCCTTGGAATCATGAGTCTCGCGGAGTGCGGGGCTGGTGTTCGGCTCGACCGCCGTTAGGATCGCAGCCCCCGAGGCGGTGTCCAACCACCCATCCTCGATCGGCGCAGTTGGCTCCGAATTAAGGGTCGAAGCCGATGCGGATGCGGCCTTCAGGGCACTATTAGGCGGCAGAGCTAGATCATGCTCGTCGTGGTAGTGCGGCGCGCTCGGCAGTGGCTCGAATCCGTCGAAGATCAAGTCCCCGTGGATGTCAGCCATGTAGTTTAAACTTCCAAATCTGACCTGACGGCCAGGGGCATAGCTTTCGATCTGCTCCAGATGGCCAAGTGAATTGGCCCACAGTGTGAAGCCGCCGAAGACGAAGATCTGTTCGGGGAGGAAGGTCTCACCCAGGACTGCATCGTTATTGGTGATCGTAGGAGCCATCGAGCCTGACGGCGACGACACATAGGAACTCTCAATGAAAGCACCAATGTTGGTGTCAAAACCGGCGGATCTCGGGTAGGGGGTCCCGAACTGTGCGTCTAGGCCGGATGGTAACAGGAGGCAAGGGACACGAAGTTTTACCCAGGTTCGGGCCCTCTCGATGGAGGTAAAACCCTACGTCCTGCTTGATTAATGTTGATGATATGGGTAGTACAAGAGTAGATCTACCACGAGATTGAAGAGGCTAAACCCTAGAAGCTAGCCTATGGTATGATTGTTGATGTGTACATTGTCCTACGGACTAAAACCCTCCAGTTTATATAGACACCGGAGAGGGTTAGGGTTACACAAAGTCGGTTACAATGGTAGGAGATCTGCATATCCGTATCGCCAAGCTTGCCTTCCACGCCAAGGAAAGTCCCTTCCGGACACAGGACAAAGTCTTCAATCTTGTATCTTCATAGTCCAGGAGTCCGGCTGAAGGTATAGTCCGGCCATCCGGACACCCCCTAATCCAGGACTCCCTCAGTGGGTTTAGCAACATCTAGGGTTTTAATTTCTTCAATCCCACTTTTAACAATTTTAGCATCAAGATCAAAAAAATTCTGAATTCTTGGAATGCCTTCTAGGTAAAGATGGATGATATTCAGTCCCATCATTATCAAGATTCATATTACAAAACAAAGATTTAATAGGGGACACAGCAATAACTTTTAGATCTTCATCTTTATTATCATGGAAACTAGAAGAACACGCTTTTATAAAGCAATCTTTCTTAGCATGCATCCTAGCGGTTCTTTCTTTGCACTCATCAATGGAAATTCTCATAGCTTTGAGAGCCTCATTGATATCATGCTTAGGAGGAATAGATCTAAGTTTCAAAGAATCAACATCAAGAGAAATTCTATCAACGTTCCTAGCCAACTCATCAATCTTAAGCAATTTTTCTTCCATCAAAGCATTCAAATTCTTTTGTGAGGTAATAAATTCTTTAATATTAGATTCAAAATCAGAGGGTATCTTATTAAAATTTCCATAAGAATTGTTGTAGGAATTACCATAATTATTAAAGGAATTACTAGGATACGGCCTAGGATTAAAGTTTCCTCTAGACGCGTTGTTACAAAAATTATTCCTACCAACAAAATTCACATCCAAAGATTCATTATTATTCTCAATCAAAGTAGACAAAGGCATATCATTAGGATCAGAAAAAACACTTTTATTAGCAAATAATTTCATAAGTTCATCCATATTACCACTCACAACATTAATTTCCTCTATCGCATGCACTTTCTTATTAGTAGATCTTTCAGTGTGCCATTGAGAATAATTAACCATAATATTATCTAAGAGTTTAGTAGCTTCTCCTAAAGTGATTTTCATAAAAGTGCCTCCCGCGGCTGAATCTAAAAGATTTCTAGAAGCAAAATTCAATCCGGCATAAAAATTTTGTATAATCATCCACAAATTCAAACCATGTGTAGGGCAATTACGTATCATTAATTTCATACTCTCCCAAGGTTGTGCAACATGTTCATGATCAAGTTTCTTAAAATTCATAATATCGTTTCTAAGAGAGATGATCTTAGTGGGAGGAAAATACTTAGAGATAAAAGCATCTTTGCACTTATTCCATGAATCAATACTATTTTTAGTCAAAGACGAAAACCAAGCTTTAGCACGATCTCTAAGCGAAAAAGGAAATAGCTCAATTTAACAATATCATTTTCCACATCTTTCTTCTTTTGCATATCACACAAATCAACGAAGTTGTTTAGATGGGTAGCGGCATCTTCACTAGGAAAGCCGGAAAACGGATCTTTCATGACAAGATTCAGCAAAGCAGCATTAATTTCACAAGATTCAGCATCGGTAAGAGGGGCAATCGGAGTGCTAATGAAATCATTATTGTTGGTATTGGTAAAGTCACACAATTTGGTATTATCTTGAGCCATCGTGACAAGCAAGCAATCTGACACACAAGCAAACAAGAAACGGGCAAAAAGAGGCGAATAGAGAAAGAGAGGGAGGATGGAGAGAGTGTGTGTGAATAAAACGGCAAGGGTGAAGTGGGGGAGAGGAAAACGAGAGGCAAATGGCAAATAATGTAATGCGGGAGATAAGGGTTTGTGATGGGTACTTGGTATGTTGACTTTTGCGTAGACTCCCCGGCAACGGCGCCAGAAATCCTTCTTGCTACCTCTTGAGCACTGCGTTGGTTTTCCCTTGAAGAGGAACGGGTGATGCAGTAGAGCGGCATAAGTATTTCCCTCAGTTTTTGAGAACCAAGGTATCAATCCAATAGGAGGCCACGCATGAGTCCCTCGCACCTACACAAACAAATAAACTCCTCACAACCAACGCGATAAAGGGATTGTCAATCCCTTCACGGTCACCTACGAGAGTGAGATCTGATAGATATGATAAGATAATGTTTTTGGTATTTTTATGATAAAGAGAAATCAAGATGCAAGTAAAATAAATGGCAAAGGAAATAACTAAGTACTGGAAGATTAATATCAGGTAAAATAGACCCGGGGGCCATAGGTTTCACTAGAGGCTTCTCTCGAGAACATAAGTATTACGGTGGGTGAACAAATTACTGTTGAGCAATTGACAGAATTGAGCATAGTTACGAGAATATCTAGGTATGATCATGTATATAGGCATCACATCCGAGACAAGTAGACCAACTCCTGCCTGCATCTACTACTATTACTCCACACATCGACCGCTATCCAGCATGCATCTAGAGTATTAAGTTCAAGAGAACAGAGTAACGCTTTAAGCAAGATGACATGATGTAGAGGGATAAACTCATGCAATATGATATAAACCCCATCTTGTTATACTCCATGGCAACAATACAATATGTGCCTTGCTGCCCCTACTGTCACTGGGAAAGGACACCGCAAGATTGAACCCAAAGCTAAGCACTTCTCCCATTGCAAGAAAGATCAATCTAGTAGGCCAAACCAAACTGATAATTCGAAGAGACTTGCAAAGATAACCAATCATACATAAAAGAATTCAGAGAAGATTCAAATATTGTTCAAAGATAAACTTGATCATAAACCCACAATTCATCGATCTCAACAAACACACCGCAAAAGAAGATTACATCGAATAGATCTCCACAAGAGAGGGGGAGAAGTTTGTATTGAGATCAAAAAGAGAGAAGAAGCCATCTAGCTAATAACTATGGACCCGTAGGTCTGAAGTAAACTACTCACACTTCATCGGAGGGCTATGGTGTTGATGTAGAAGCCCTCCGTGATCGATAACCCCTCCGGCGGAGCACCGGAAAAGGCCCCAAGATGGGATCTCGTGGATACAGAAAGTTATGGCGGTGGAATTAGGGTTTTGTCTCCGTATCTGGTAGTTGGGGGTACGTAGGTATATATAGGAGGAAGGAGTACGTCGGTGGAGCAACATGGGCCCCACGAGGGTGGAGGGTGCGCCTGGGGGGTAGGCGCGCCCCCCGACCTCGTGCCTTCCTCATTGATTGCTTGACGTAGGGTCCAAGTCCTCTGGATCATGTTCGTTCCGAAAATCACGTTCCCGAAGGTTTCATTCCGTTTGGACTCCGTTTGATATTCTTTTTCTGCGAAACCCTAAAATAGGCAAAAAAACAGCAATTCTGGGCTAGGCCTCCGGTTAATAGGTTAGTCCCAAAAGAATATAAAAGTGTATAATAAAGCCCAATAATGTCCAAAACAGGATATAATATAGCATGGAACAATCAAAAATTATAGATACATTGGAGACGTATCACATGCTCGAACTCCTGAAGACGAAGGCTAAAAACAAATGGACCGACACTAGCCTCGATGAGCTTCTCAAGTACCTAAAGGATGTTCTTCCCACGAGGAATCTATGTCCTACTAGTGTGGATGAGGCCAAGAAGATCGTGTGCCCTCTTGATCTACCGCATGTTAGATACCATGCATGCATCAACGATTGCATAATTAATCAGAAGGAGCACGCAGAAAAAAATAGTTGTCCGGTGTGCAATGCTTCTTGATACAAGAAGGTCGGGAAGAAATCTCCCTAGAAAGTTGTATGGTACTTACCAATCACTCCCCGTCTCCAGCGGTATTTTGTAGATCCCAAGGAAGCAAAGCTCATGCGCTGGCACGCAGAGAGGAAGAAGCCCGACGATGGAGATGATCCGAAGCTGAGACACATCGTGGATGGAAGCCAGTGGAGACCGTTCAACGGCTAATATCGGTATTTCGCATGTCATGCAAGGAAGATCATGCTTGGCGCGTGTACCGATGGCATGAATCCGTTTGGTAACCAGAACACCATCCATAGCACATGGTCCGTGTTTGTATGGATGTACAACCTCCCCCTGGTTCTGCATGAAGTCGAAGTACATACACATGAGCATGCTGATTCAAGGGCCGAAACAACTGGGAAATAATCTGTATCATGGGCTACTTCAAGAGGAGTTAGACACGTTATGGAAAACACCGGCGCTAACATGGGACGCCAGCAAAGGCGAGTATTTCTATATGAGAGCCTCGTTGATCACGACGGTGCCCGACTATCTCAGTTACGGATATGTCGTAGGCTAGGTGTGCCATGGATATTGCGGATGCGCGCGGTGCATGGATGATACGACGTCTCAGTAGCTAACGTCAAGGAAAGATGGCGGGTCTGGGAAAATCATGTACATGCGGCATCGAAGATAGCTCGAGAAGGACGACCCGTGGAGAAACTGTGGAGATCTATTCAATGGTGAGGCTGAGTGAGGGAGTCCTGGATTAGGGGGTCTCCGGACAGCCGGACTATATCCTTTGGCCAGACTATTAGACTATGAAGATACAAGATTGAAGACTTCGTCTCATGTCCGGATGGGACTCTACTTGGCGTGGAAGGCAAGCTAGGCAATACGGATATGGATATCTCCTCCTTTGTAACCGACCTTGTGTAACCCTAACCTCTCCGGTGTCTATATAAACCGGAGGGTTTTAGTCCGTAGAAAAGACAACAATCATACCATAGGCTAGCTTCTAGGGTTTAGCCTGTCTGATCTCGTGGTAGATCTACTCTTGTACTACCCATATCATCAATATTAATCAAGCAGGACGTAGGGTTTTACCTCCATCAAGAGGGCCCGAACCTGGGTAAAACATTGTGTCCCCTGCCTCCTGTTACCATCCGCCTTAGACGCACAGTTCGGGACCCCCTACCCGAGATCCGCCGATTTTGACACCGACATTGGTGCTTTCATTGAGAGTTCCTCTGTGTCGTCACCATTAGGCTTGATGGCTCCTACTATCATCGATGGCGATGTAGTCCAGGGTGAGACTTTTCTCCCCGGACAGATCTTCGTATTCGGCGGCTTTGCACTGCGGGCCAATTCGCTTGGCCATCTGGAGTAGATTGAAAGTTACGCCCCTGGCCACCAGGTCATGTTTGGAAGCTTAAACTACACGCCCGATATCAGTGGAGCTTGATCTTCGACGGATTTGAGCCTCTGCCTTGTGCGTCACGCGGTCACGATGAGTGCGGTTTAGCGCTACCATTGGATAGTGTTCAAGAGATCGCACAGGCAGCCGCTCCAACCCTCAAATCGGAGCCAGGTGCGCCTTCCGCGGACGGGTGGATGGACCCCGCCACGGAGGCGCCTCAAGGCGGCCTCCCGGACTCCAGGAGCCGAGGGGACAAGCCCCTGAAAGCTCCGAGTTCGGCTCTCAGCCGAACACCACACCCCAACCTCCAGTGGTTCCGGGCTCGGGCAGGCGGCCTCCTTCTAAGAGGGGCAAGACGCGTGTGCCGGTGACCTCTGTCCATCCAGAGGCGCCAGACAATCTGCTGGAAGCGCTTCGCAGCGCTTCGATCGACGAGGAGCACCATACTATTATGAGTGCGGTGGTCCAGAAGGTTCAGTCCGCCAAGAGCGGATTGACTGAAGCCTGTGCCAGCCTTCTAACAGGCTTTGAGGTAAGTGTTTTAAAATATAGGAAAAATATTACCGCATAGACAGTAGCCCCTGATGCTTTGTTCGGTGTTCACAAAGAAAAGCCGAACAGAGGATCAAATAATATCGCGGGAGTCTAATATAAGTATGTCAATATGCGTATGCAGGCCTCGCTGCTGGCGTCCGCCGCACTGACTGCGGAGGTCGCGGTACTAAAGCAGGACCTCGAGGGGTCCAAGAAAGAGCTCGGCCTTGTCAAGAGGCAGCTCGAGAAGAACAAGGGTAAGTAATACCCTGTCTATAGATATGTATATATAAAAAACGCAATTGCAAAATGACAGAATCATCGTATATCTGCCAGGGGCCACGACCGAGGTGGCGACCCTGAAGCAAGCGCTAACCAAGGCCGAAGATAAAGAGGCCAAGGAGCGCACCAAGCGAGAAAAGCAAGAGGCTCGGGTGGGCGAGGTGCAGCAAGAGCTCTAGGCTCTCGTGACGAAGCACGAGGCGTTGGAGCTTGACTCGAAGACGCGAGAGTCTGAGCTTGCCACGGCCCTCGAGAGCGCGAAAAGTGCTCAGGCCGAAGCCCAAAAGGCCCTCCAGGAGATCGACACAATGAAGAAGATAGCGGCGGGTAAGGCATTCTATATGCAGAGCAAGCATGTAAAAGTAAATTATCGATTACTTACCCGAATTCGGAGCTCTCCAAGAGCATTCGCAGATTTGCCCCGCAGCGTGTCGGATGCCGCACAGTTTTACCAGGCCGAGGAGGGAAGCTCAATGGAGAAGCTATTCTGGTCTCAGTATACTGGGACCGAACACCCGATGCCTCTGAGCGACCAGCAAAAGCAGCTGGTCGAGCTGCACAAGGCGGCCGAACAGGCCATGAAGGGTGACGGTGTCCTGGACTAGGGGGTACTCACCACGTCGTCTCCCGACCTATTAGATTGGGCCGAGGACCCCCCCCCCCTGTCCGTATACTCATGGGCCAGTTCGGACGGCTACCGCATACAAGGAAGATTCCACAAGACATGGCGATCAAGACAAGGACTTCTCCCCACCGACGTATTCGGCTAGGACTCTTGTTATCCTAGGCCTCCGGTGCATTATATAAACCGAGGCCAGGCTAGTCGATAGATAGACAATATATACAACAATCATACCATAGGATAGCTTCTAGGGTTTATCCTCCTTGATCTTGTGGTAGATCTACTCTTGTACTACCCATATCATCAATATTAATCAAGCAGGAGTAGGGTATTACCTTCATCGAGAGGGCCCGAACCTAGGTAAAAAACATCGTGTCCCTTGTCTCCTGTTACCATCCAGATTTGACGCATAGTTCGGGACCCCCTACCCGAGATCCGCCGGTTTTGACACCGACATTGGTGCTTTCATTGAGAGTTCCGCTGTGTGATCGACAAAAGGATCGATGGTTCGCCTGCAGATCAACTGCGACTTCGGCATCTTCGTCACCAGCTCGACTGGTCACCTTGGTTTGACCAAGAATTGCGCCCCGTGTTCGGATCACCATGTCCGGACGAGGGCCTTCATCAAACATCAACTCCGATCTCTATCAAGATCACGGAGGAATCATCTATGGAACTCGGGGGCTCAACGTCAACATTGCCCTCAAGCGACTGTGCTGTTTTTCTGGACAGCGAACTCGTATCTGCCACCACCACCTCCTCGAGTATCGCTTTGACAATCGCTTTGGTGGAATTGTGCGGAATTGAGTCTACAAGACCCCTGGAAAATTTCGTCGAGTTCCGATGGAGGAATCTCTGGCAATCCACGATATTACCGGAGCCCTGTCAAATCTAGACGGGAATTTGGATGAGTTTAGGGCGTGGTGTCCAGATTCTAGCTCGGACGTCCTTTGGAAGATCCAACCGTTGATCTGCTGCAGAATTCCTATATCTACCACCTCTCTAAATTTTGGCTAGATCCGACCGTCCAAACTCCGGGAACCTTCCGATTAGTGCATCACTTTTTGGATCTGTTTTCTGCGCGAAAACGAATCCGACCCGAGTTCATCTTTTTTATGAACAGGATTTCGGACATCCCTTTTGAAGGAAGTTTTGTATGGGGTATTGTGTTTTGTTCCCGAACACATCCCACTAACTGTAAGATCTTTTGAGCATGATCTTCAACATCATGCTGGTGTCAAACCAGTCCGGCAATATTACTCCACGGCTGCCGACCTGCGCTAGACACGGCGTCACTTTGTTGAGCCGATCTCAACTTCTTCGGATCATCATCTCGGCAAGCCGAACAAGAGCCCGGCATCGCAAAGGATAAATCATCACCAACATCGCCGCCCCACAGATTACACGGAGCGGACATACCGGCATCGCCGCACGGTCGCTTCATCAAGCCGGCATCGACCACCTCACGACCTGCATCGACAGGGCCGCACTATTGCTTCTTCAAGCTGGTGTCCATCACGCCGACCTACTTCGACTCATCGGCTGACATCGAGGCTTCGACATCTCGGCTGGACCGGGGCCTTCGCCATCTCTTCGTCAACCTACTCCGGACACTTCGGCGTCACTAAGCCGACCAGCTTCGTCACGTTAGCTGGGCCGAGGGCTTTGCCTCGGCGAGTCAACCTTTACCAGCATTGCCATGCCGTCGTTTTGTCGCCCATCAGGCAATGGGTGTGCGGAGCGGGTCCCAATTTTAGGAATCACCTTCCTTCGGATTGCTACAACAAATAAACCAGGTGCTATTAATCCCAGTATTTTTTGCTTGTTTGGGTTCATTTTTCCCAAGGAATTATTACTCTGGTTTGTCCGTCATATATACACAGGTCTATCAAATGGTGGCTGCATTAACGACAGTCGCATGGTGGTTCGGTCAGTTTCCGTACATAGTCCGGCGAACGCCGCACTCGGAGCTCGGACCGACCTGCGAATTCAGGCTTAGCCACGCCTTTACCGCATCACGCCGACGCCGTGCATCGACTTGACTTCGGCGCCAGGCCATATTTCTTTTATTACTCACTTTGCATAAATTATTTATTATGCAATGATTTTTTTAATTATCATTATTACTATTATCTCCGGTTTGCACTATTTTTTGTGCATAGGAAAATGATCCGGGGACTTCGGCGTCACTCTGCCGGTCTGCATTGATCGTGCTATGTCGCCACTTCGGCGTGTCAAGCTCTCCGCTCCGCCACCTCGAGACCGGCTTGAGGGATGGAACCTTGCCCCACATCAAGCTCGGACCGCGTCATCAATACCGAACACATTAACCAGCTAAGTCGCTTTCATGCTCAAAGCTTTAATTTCTAACTTGCGTTCGGTTCGACCAAGCATTATACTTTTTTTGAAAAAAGTTGCTTCTAAAAAATTTCCTTGTCCAAACTTTGTTTGTGACGCATAAATTCAAATACCCCGTTTACTTGGGGGCTTCCTTTAGGAAGCTTTTCCTGTTGCATATGATTATACTTGTACGGCTTCGTTCCTTGTTCGTGTATTACGCCACAATATGCACCACATTGACTTAAGCGATTTGCAAGCTGGGTTGCCTCGCTCCTGTGTTTACCCCTACGTTCCCGATTGTTCGGCTAGGGAGTAAATGGAGCACCTCTGCAATTGTCATGATCGGGTCACTCGAGCCGGACCTCAGACTGGGTGAAGCCGAAAGCTAGCGCTCTTATAGTTATTCAATGATGGTCGGCACACAACGGAACTCATGAGTACAAAAAATCTATTGCACAAGTCTCATAATAACAATGAGCACCGAAGAAAGGTATCGGTGGGGGTACTATTTTCTTCGAAGATGCTTCTTACTCTTCGCAGTAATATAGCATAAGTTCCCTGAGCGCGCTTTGTCTGTTACAGCCTTATGGCCTGATTGCCTGGTTATTGGAAACACCGTCGATATTCTCGACCGATGGAGTACATAACACTTTTCGGTCCTTAACCGAAGAGGGAGAAGCCAACGGTCGGTTAAGACGCGTTTAAAGTTCGGTTGAACATAGATATGATATAAGTACTTCGTTACATGCAATCATTCTTCTACCCAAGTCACTTGGGGGCTCTTAAGTTTATTTGAGCCGTTTTATAATAAGTGTTCTTTTTCTCAGTCGTTGCAAAGTTCTATTATTATTATTTATCACTCCTTTTTTCGACACGAGTGTGCGGTCACTAGCCGGAGAGCCTAATTTCTCTCTCAAAGCCGCTAGAGTTTAGTTTGCTAAACTGGCCTGATGAGAAGTACTCTGCCCTCGGGATAGGAGGTTGAAGCCGTAGGCTGACCCGCTTGAAGTATTGAGATAGGATGTATCATGTTAAAGCACGACAGAAGCACTTCCTTTTTCTAAGACCAATTTTCGGATTGGCACCGAACACTTGATATTGTTCGGACGTCATGTTTTTACTGACGTTTCTTGGTTTTCCAAGCTTTTTGGCACTTTTAAACTATTTATGCTTTTCCAGCATTAGTCTCGCAGTGCAACGCCGGACACCTTTTAGGGATTCGGCAAAAACATTCTCAGATATTGCTATATATGCATCGGTTTCGAATTGTGTCTTCGGTCAATAGTTGGGTTGCCCGGCTCCTGCACTTGCTTCCTACGTTCCGTTTTGTTCGGCTAGGCGTGCAAAGGGAGAACCACTGCGATTGTGCTTCCAGCTCACATGGTTAAGCACCTCAGTGGAGAAAGCCGAAAACTGACTGTCACAATAAGCGTAAACTGGTCAGCGATCTGATGACTATGTTAAAATAACAGGCCGTTCATAACATTGGCCGAAGTGTTTACGGCTTGACCCCGACTGTTGCCGAACACTACCGGGGGCTATTAACTGGCCTCCCAAACTAAATCCTCAATATTTTGCTCTTACATTAGAGCTGAGGTTTAATGATCATGCTTAGCATGACAACCCAAAGAAAGGAACCGATAGCGGGACTATTTTCTTTGGAAGACATTTCTTCTGTTAAACAATGATATAACTCTCTGCGTACCTTTGTTTATAAAACCGTATGGCCAGATTGCCTTGTTTGTTGTAAATCTTTGCCCTCATAAAGGCTTTATAAAGTAGGACAAACACTCCTCGGCTACTGGCCGAGGAGGTGGAAGCCGATGGTCGGTCAACAAAGTTTTGTACAATGCGGATCTGAGCATTAATGACGTAAAGTACTTGGATACATAGAGTCATTACACATAATTTGTGATTTTACTATGGATATTGATCCTTAATTCGGCCACCCGTGCCCGCATTAAGGCTCGGGGGCTACTGGGCTTCGGGCTTATTATTTACAAATATTAAAGGGGCACATCGATCCCCTGATCTGGTGTTGCCACCGGACCAGTGTCTCGGGGGCTACTGCATTGCTTGTCCAATGCAGAAAATTTTATGTGCAATATAGTTTCCGTGGAGATTTTGATCCTCAGGTTGGTCGGCCGCACCCAACCTGAGTCTCGAGGACTGAGCACGCCGCTTTTAGTGTCCCGAAGTATTCTGCCGAGCTTGGACTTGATCCTCAGGCCGATTTTGCAAATCAACCTGAGTCTCAGCGGCTACTGGGATCAGCGGTCTTACGTCATCCTTCAGGTGCATCTCAGGTTTTAGACCGATACACACCTTGAGGGCTACTGGCTATATATCTCGACAGAGAATAAATTGCATCAATAAAAAAATATTCACAAAAATAGGCCCACATTCGGGTGGTGCACCACCTTGGAAGCAGCCCGGCATAAAGCTCGGGCGCTAGTGGCTGGCTCCATACAGGGCATTTCCGGCATTAAGCTCGGCTAAACTCCTTCAAACTTTTTTGAACCAAGGTGATTTACGACACCTCGGATATAGTCCGGCGTTGGAGCTCGGATACATAGTCCGGCGTTGGAGCTCGGATACATTCCGGCGCTAGAGCTGGGAAGCGGTCCGGCATTGGTGCTCGGCTTCAAAAAATACCTCGAATGCAGTCCGGCGTTGGAGCTCGGGCGCAAGAGGACCCTGCCTCCCGGGAACAACTTCAAACCCGAGGTGTGGCATAAAAATAAACAAGGCATTGATAAAGGCTGGAAACTTAAAGGGGCTCCTCGGATACCCGACGTGTAAACTCGTCAAATGCATTTCGGAGATCCTCAAGATCGAAGATAAAGAAGATTTGTTGAACCAGTTTTCAAGACCGGCAACCGAAGATGAAGAACAGTTCGGAAGAATCAAGGAGCGTCCCTAACTTGAAGACCGGTTCAGGGGGCTACTGACGGTGTCCTGGACTAGGGGGTACTCACCACGTCGTCTCCCGATCTATTAGATTTGGCCGAGGACCCCCGTGGCCGTATACTCATGGGCCAGTTCGGACAGCTACCGCATACAAGGAAGATTCCACAAGACTTGGCGATCAAGACAAGGACTTCTCCCCACCGGCGTATTTGGCTAGGACTCTTGTTATCCTAGGCCTCCGGTGCATTATATAAACCGAGGCCAGGCTAGTCGATAGATAGACAATATATACAACAATCATACCATAGGCTAGCTTCTAGGGTTTAGCCTCCTTGATCTCGTGGTAGATCTACTCTTGTACTACCCATATCATCAATATTAATCAAGCAGGAGTAGGGTATTACCTCCATCGAGAGGGCCCGAACCTGGGTAAAAAACATCGTGTCCCTTGTCTCATGTTACCATCCGGCCTTGACGCACAGTTCGGGACCCCCTACCCGAGATCCGCCGGTTTTGACACCGACAAAGGGCCTTATAGTCCGTCTGTGGCCTGGTGACGCCTTTCCGAACAGCTACTTCGGCCTGGTGAGGCGGCTTGTGGATGCCTGCCCACGGCTAGAGGTCGTCAAGCGGTCCGTCTGCATCGAAGGTGCACGCCGGGCTTTTGCCCATGTGAAGGTGCAGTGGGCCAAGCTAGACGCCGTGAAGCTGATCAAGGAAGGGTTGCCGCAGGGCAAAGAGCATCGCACACCGGGCTTTCGCCCATGTGAAGGGACATAGTCCCACTCTTTGCTTTCGCCCATGTGAAGGGACATAGTCCCACTCAGGACACCCTCATAATAAATTTCGGGGGTGCGATGCTCTTTGCCCTGCGGCGGCCCTTCCTTGATCAGCTTCACGGCGTCTAGCTTGGCCCACTGCACCTTCACATGGGCGAAAGCCCGGCGTGCACCTTCGATGCAGACGGACCGCTTGACGACCTCTAGCCGTGGGCAGGCATCCACAAGCCACCTCACCAAGCCGAAGTAGCTGTTCGGAAAGGCGTCGCTAGGCCACAGCCGGACTATAAGGCCCTTCATGGCCTGTTCGGCCGCCTTGTGCAGCTCGACCAGCTGCTTTTGCTGGTCACTCGGAGGCATCGGGTGTTCGGTCCTAGTATACTGAGACCAGAACAGCTTCTCCATTGAGCTTCCCTCCTCGGTCTGGTAAAACTGTGCGGCATCCGACACGCTGCGGGGCAAATCTGCGAATGCTCCTGGAGATAAGGATGGCAATGGGCGGGGTAGAGCAATACCATACCCATACCCGTATAGTCAGTGGGTACAAAATTCTACCCATACCCGTACCCATGGGTATGAAACTTTACCCGTACCCATACCCGATGGGTACCTATACCCATTGGGTACCCAATGGGTAAAACGAATAGAACACAAGTTGTTCACAAGTTTACGCTCATTGGCAGCACATTTGACAAAAAAATAAATTATCTCAGCTAAATAATAGGTAGATGAGTAAATGACCAATATCAAAATTTAAAAACCACAACATACTCTTAAGTCAATAGGAGTAGACGAGTCACATGACAAACTAATGACTAATTAACAACAAATTAACATTAGTTCACAAATGGGTAGGGTATGGGTATACCCGCGGGTACAAGGCTATACCCGTACCTTACCCATGACTTAATGGGTAGGGCATGGGTACTACCCATGGGTATAAAAGTGTGCCCATACCCTACCCATGCGGGTACGGTACCCGCGGGTACCCGTGCCCATGGGTAAAACTGCCATCCTTACCTGGAGAGCTCCGAATTCGGGTAAGCAATCAGTAATTTACTTTTACATGCTTGCTCTGCATATAGAATGCCTTACTCGCCGCTATCTTCATCATTGCGTCGATCTCCGGGAGGGCCTTTTGGGCTTCGGCCTGGGCACTTTTCGCTCTCTCGAGGGCCGTGGCAAGCTCAGACTCTCGCGTCTTCAAGTCAAGCTCCAACGCCTCATGCTTCGTCACGAGAGCCTGGAGCTCTTGTTGCACCTCTCCCACCCAAGCCTCTTGCTTTTCTCGCTCGGTGCGCTCCTTGGCTGCTTTATCTTTGGCCTTGGTTAGCGCTTGCTTCAGGGTCGCCACCTCGGTCGTGGCCCCTGGCAGATATACGATGATCCTGTCATTTTGCAATCGCGTTTTTTATATATACATATCTATAGACAGGGTATTACTTACTCTTGTTCTCCTCGAGCTGCCTCTTGGCAAGGCCGAGCTCTTTCTTGGACCCCTCGAGGTCCTGCTTCAGGCGACCTCCGCAGTCAGTGCGACGCACGCCAGCAGCGAGGCCTGCATACGCATATTGACATACTTATATTAGACTCCTGCGATATTATTTGATCTTCTGTTCGGCTTTTCTTTGTGAACACCGAACAAAGCATCAGGGGCTACTGTCTATGCGGTAATATTTTTCCTATATTTTAAAACACTTACCTCAAAGCCTGTTAGAAGGCTGGCATATGCTTCAGTCAATCCGCTCTTGGCGGACTGAACCTTCTGGACCACCGCACTCATAATAGTACGGTGCTCCTCGTCGATGGAAGCGCTGTGAAGTGCTTCCAGCAGATTGTCTGGCGCCTCTAGATGGACAGAGGTCACCAGCACAGGCGTCTTGCCCCTCTTAGAAGGAGGCCGCCTGCCGGAGCCCGGAACCACTGGAGGTTCCGGCGTGGTGTTCGGCTGCGGGCCGAACTCGGAGCTCTCAGGGGCCCCATCCCCTCGGCTCCCGGAGTCTGGAAGGTCGCCTTGAGGTGCCTCCGGGACTGTCTCCCCTCGACCCGATGCCTCTTGAGACAGCACCTCGGCGTCCTCAGTAGGATGAGGGGAGGTGGCGGTCGGGACTGGATCGCTATCCATGTCCGACGAGCCCAGGGAGCCGTCCGATGATACATCGATACTGTCTCGTGGCGACCTGCATAATTATGTTCGGCATTAGGGAAAGCAGTGCGACAAAGGAATGCTATGAGTTACTCTGGTATCTGAATACTTACGATCTCCCCAGGGGCTTGGTCCTAGGCAACCACTCGTCTTCGCCTTCCTCGACGGCGGTGGAATTGTCTGAAAGGAGAGTCCCTCCCTTCTTGGACTCTGCGCCCCCCCCCCCAGTTGAGGCGGCCTTCCTTTTCTTATCTCCCCAGCTGGAGGGGGAGCATCTTCTTCTTCCTCGTCTTCGGGGGAGGAGTGCACCGCAGAGTCATCGGATGGTGAGTCCGACGACGCCTGGCGTCGGGAACTCTTTCGGGTTCCCTTGGCCTTCTTGGTCTTCTCCAGCACCGTATAAGCATCCGGAGTCAGCATCTTCGCCAGAAGAGCGTCTGTTGGGCCTTCGGGCAAAGGAGCCGGACAGTCGATCTGTCCGGCCGTCTCCTGCCAGTCCTATCAAAGGTACTGGAGTTTAGATCCCGCATGGAGTCAATCTATAAAAAATAAGTATCCTGTGAAAGGTAAAGCATCTTAGCGCACTGGCTTGTCGCTTCGTGCTGAATCTGCGATCCTTAGTAATGGGAGGAGGGACCTCGGCGCTTTTGAACAGCACCCTCCAGGCATCTTCATGAGTTGTGTCGAAGAGCTTGTTCAGAGTTCGGTGCTGCGCCGGGTCGAACTCCCACAAGTTGAAGTCTCATTGTTGGCATGGGAGGATCCAGCGGTGGAGCATGACCTGGACTACGTTGACAAGTTTGAGCTTCTTGTTCACCATGTTTTGAATACATGTTTGGAGTCCGGTCAGCTCTTCCTAACTAACCCAGGATAGGCCCTTCTCTTTCCAGGAGGTGAGCCGCATGGGGATGCCAGATCGGAACTCGGGGGCCGCTGCCCATGCAGGGTCACGCGGCTCGGTGATGTAGAACCACCCCGATTGCCACCCCTTTATTGTTTCCACAAAGGAGCCCTCGAGCCATGTAACGTTGGGCATCTTGCCCACCATGGTGCCCCCGCACTCTGCCTGGCGACCGCCCACAACCTTCGGCTTGACATTGAAGGTCTTCAGCCATAAACCGAAGTGGGGCTTGATGCGGAGGAAGGCCTCGCACACGACGATAAACGCCGAGATGTTGAGGATAAAGTTCGGGGCCAGATCGTGGAAATCCAAGCCCTAATAGAACATGAGCCCCCGGATGAATGGGTGGAGAGGAAATCCCAGTCCGCGGAGGAAATGGGTGAGGAACACTACCCTCTCATGGGGCCTGGGGGTGGGGATGAGTTGCCCATCATCTGGGAGCTGGTGCGCGATGTAGCCGGGCAGGTATCCGGCTCTCCTCAGCTTCTTGATGTCTCCCTCCGTGGCGGAGGAGACCATCCACCTGCCTCCCGCTCCGGACATGGTTGGAGAAGGTTGAGGTGGGAAGTGCGGACTTGGGCGCTAGAGCTCGAGTGTGCGAAAATGGATGAGCAAAGGAGGAAGAAGGCGTGGATGAAAAGGTGAATCCTTATCCCTTTATATAGGCGGACGAAACTATGCACCCCCCACTAGCCTGGTAAAACTAGCTTATCCCCCAAGCGCCGTAATCGATGGTGCGATTGGGTTACCCACGCCCGTATTGATGCGAATCCTGTGATAAGGGGACACGATCTCTGCTTTGACAAGACGTGTCAAAAAACTGCCTCGCGTCATGTGCGGGGCTAGTTAAAGGAAATGGTTCGAATAATCACCGGGCCATGACATAACATCATGCTGCCAAAACAAGTCAGCAAATTAGATTTGCCAAAATATTATTCTCTCTACGGTGGTATGTGGAACTTATTTTGCAGGGTCGGACACTATCCTTGTCGGTGTCAAAACCGGCGAATCTCGGGTAGGGGGTCCCGAACTGTGCATCTAGGCTGGATGGTAACAGGAGGCAGGGGACATGATGTTTTACCCAGGTTCGGGCCCTCTTGATGGAGGTAAAACCCTACGTCCTGCTTGATTGATATTGATGATATGGGTATTACAAGAGTAGATCTACCACGAGATCAGTGAGGCTAAACCCTAGAAGCTAGCCTATGGTATGATTGTATGTTATGGTTGTTGTCCTACGGACTAAAACCCTTCGGTTTATATAGACACTGGAGAGGGTTAGGGTTACACAAGGTCGGTTACAAAGGAGGAGATATACATTTCCGTATTGCCTAGCTTGCCTTCCACGCCAAGTAGAGTCCCACCCGGACACGAGACGAAGTCTTCCATCTTGTATCTTCATAGTCTAACAGTCCGGCCAATGGAGATAGTCCGGTTGTCCGTAGACCCCCTAATCCAAGACTCCCTCAGTAGCCCCTGAACCAGGCTTCAATGACGATGAGTCCGGCGCGCAATATTGGCTTCGGCATTGCAAGGCGGGTTCTTCTCCGAATACATCACAGAAGAATTTGAATACGAGGATAGTGTCCGACCCTGCAAAATAAGTTCCACATACCGCCATAGAGAGAATAATATTTTCGCAAATCTAATTTGCTGACTCGTTTTGGCAGCATGACATTGTGTCATGGCCCAGTGATTATTCGAACCGTTTTTCTTCAACCAGCTCCACACATAATGTGAGGCGGTTTCTGGACACGTCTTGTCGAAGCGGAGATCGTGTTCCCCCAATTATGGGATTCTCATTAATGCGGTTGTGGGTAACCCAACCGTGTCTAGGACTCCTATATTATAGGCAAGTCCTAAACGGCTACGGAGAGGACGCTTGATATTCACCCTCTTTATAAAGGGACAAGGTTTTCGCTTTTTCCCTCTCGTGCTCAATCGAACCCTTCCCCGCCTCGAGTTCTAAATCCCAAAGCCCAGGTTAGGTGCTCCGAATCTTCAATCATGTCCGGATCCAGCCTTCAAGGCCGATGGATGCCCTCCTCCATGACGGAAGAGGACATCAAGAAGTTGAGGGAGGCCAGATACCTGACCGCCGAGGTTTCGCATCGGCTTCCTGCTCGAGGGCAGGTCGTCCCTACTCCCGAACCTAACGAGAACGTCGTGTTCGTATCCCAATTCCTCCGAGGCCTAGGCCTCACTCTGGATCCCTTCGTCAGGGTTTTGATGTTCTATTACGGGCTAGATTTCCATGATCTAGCTCCGGACTCCTTTCTCCACATCTCGACATTTATTGTCGTGTGTGAGGCCTTCCTCCACATTGCCCTCACTTCGGCTTGTGGCTCAAGACCTTTGAAGTGAAGCCGAAGGTGATCGAGGGGCAACATGCAGCGTGCGGTGGTGCATCAATAGGCAAGATGGCAGGAGCTCCATGGCCGAAAGGTTCCTTTCCAGAGGTGTCCGAATTATGGCAGCGGGAGTGGTTTTACGTCACAGCTCCCAGAAGTGCCAAGTGGGCGGCTGCCCTAGCTTTCCGTTCGGGCCCCCCACCACAACTGATGTCATGGATTAGCAGAGGTCTAAGCTAGGGTCTAGCCAAGGACGTGCCTATACTGCAAAGCTGCATCCGAGATCCCTTCGAGGAAGATTTTAATTTGGTTGCGGTAATACAAGTTATGCTGGTTTGTCAAGTCCAGCCTTGCAAACGCCGCTCCCTTCGCTTGTGGGAGTTCAACCCAGAGGGACCGCGTGCCATTCAAAATTTCCTCGGCCTGACGCACGAGGAGATGTACAAGTCATTCTTCGGACCTCAAGTAGAGTGTCCGGATATTACCGAGGACGTGGGCCTGAGCAGTAACCGCGCCGCCGAACAAGTAAGAAATCCTCTGGCCGAACACACTGTCTTTTATTCGTCATGAAGTTATTTCTGAGAGTTTTCTTTTTGACCAGGACTGGCTAACAAAGGCGAAGATGATTCAGTGTTTGGCCCCCCTCCCCAAGGGTTTGGAAAATCCGGTATTGGAAAAGATGCTCGAGGTCGCACCTTGCTCGGAGCCCTCGAAGGAAGATATGGGGGGATAATACGGGCGGATGTGGGCCCCCATCGCTGCCCGTTCCAACCGAGGGAATGAGTGTCTCCATGAAGGAGGATAACCGGGGGAGGAAAAGGACCACTTCCGAGGATCGGGAAGCCGAAGCCTCCAAACGGGAGAAGAAGTCTCCCACAGAGGGTCCTACCTCGGGGGTGCTTTTGCCGCACAAAGTCCGCGGGGGGGTCAGCCCTCCAACGAGTCGTAAGTGATCCAAAATACTTTAATAGTAAAGGTATGCTATCTTTTTTCTGAGAAAATAACCACCGCATATATCTTGCAGTTCGGGCCTTAGCCCCTCTCAGCTGAGCTCTTCTTCAGGGGATCTTCTTCCAGAGATGATGGAGAGCGAAACGCCTCCCCCGGACTCCTCCGCTCGAGAAGCGGGCAACCCCGAAGTGTCGTTGCGGAGGGCCTCTCCGGATTCGGTGAGGCCAGAAGATAATCCCATAGACCCCTGAAGTCCCCAACGTTCGGCTCCCGAAGAGAGCAGACAAAAGAGTACGGCACCGTCTGGTATGCGGTCGGACGTTCTGAGGGAGTTGGTGGGGCGAGCGGCCATCTCAAAAGAACACCGTACACTGATGGGTACGGTGATGGAGAGAATTTCGTCCGCCGAAAGAGGATTACATGAAGCCTTTATGAGTCTACTGACAGGCTTTGAGGTACGTGAGATAATATGTGATAGTACTGCACATGTTAGGTGTGCCCTGTGTTAAAGCATACTGGGAGGAGATGGACGCTACCACTGTTGCGGCGCAGGGTTTGGCCATAGGCCGAGTGGCTGCCGAGCACTATTTCGAGGAGGTTCTCGAGGGTGCTCGTTTGATAGAGGCCCAGTGCTCGAAGAATATTATGTTTGAGTGAAGTGTATTCTCATTGTAAACACAATGCTTTTATGAAGTTTTATAAGGCTATGTTTATACTTTTGCCTGAAAGTAGTATGATGCCTCTTGTGCGGTCGTTTATGTATACATGTGTATAACCTGAAAGATTGCAGCCGTCGGCTTCAACCCCCACGCATATAATGCGGAGGTGCTCGCGAAAAATGCGTGTTCACACTTAACCCAATGTCTTGGTCCTATTAAGGAGGTGATAGCGTAGCGAACGAGGCAACCGGACTATAATGCTTTAACACTTTCACTTAGCCATAGGAGTTTGACAGTGGGGCTACTAGATAGCCCCTGGTGGCTCCGCACTCTCCCGATCGTGGGGTGCGTACATGCCTGGCCGGAAAACGGCCCTTCGTTAAGGCGGAGGAATTCTAACATTCTGATAGGCCATCGAGTGGTTCACCAGTCTCACGCTATATCATGACAGTCAGTTTTCGGCTTTCTCTACTGAGCTGCTCGTCCGGATGAACCAGGGCACAATCGCAGTAGTTCTCCTGGTGCTACCTTAGCCGATAAAGCGGAACGTAAGGCACCAAAACACAGGAGCCGGGCAAACCCAACATTTGACCAAAGACAATGATTCGGAGCTGATGCATATAAGGCCAAACTCGCGACGCCGAACACTCCCTAAGGTATTCGGTCTTTATGGTATAAACCGGGCCTAAATAGTGCCCTCCGTAAGAAGCCCCTTGTGTCCAGGTACGTGCATTATTCTGACGTGGCCACATGCCAAGATGTCAGCATCCTTCTCAACTGTGGTGAGAATTCGTTGGATGTGTATCAACAGGAGACAATAAAAAGGTTTACGCGGGGTCTTAATCTAAAAAGGATCCTTGGAGCGGGTCCCTGCTGCACGTCTGCGCCTGTGTCTCCGTTGTGCCGTATCCTGAACGGGTGTAGCATGATGATCATCTGTAAAAGAGAGGAACTTAGGTGAAAAAGTTGTCGTGCAAAAGGATAGTTTTTAAAGAAACCATTTATAATTCAAGATGAGTAAAAATTGCCACTTGTCTGCACGCGTTGAGCCCCTTGTATTTGTAATAGGGGTGCGACCATTGATCCGGTATGAATTACATATAGCTGCACCGGACTCGTCTAATAGTGTCCGAGGTCTTGACGACCTGATAAATGTTTTAGTTGGTCAGGCCGTTTTTAGTGTGCGGCTGCCAAGGCAGCCGCACTCTCTTCGGCGCGCAAAGATTGGTTAATACTTCTGTTCACTTGAATGATGCCACGTGGGCTGGGCATCTTGAGTGTGAGGGAAGCGTAGTGCGGTATTGCATTAAAGCAAATGAAAGCTTCGCATCCGAGTAGTGCTTGATAGCCACTTTGGAATGGAGCGATGTGGAAGGTTAAATGTTCGCTACGGAAGTTATCGGGGAAGCCGAATATAACCTTTAGTAGCAGGGAGCCCGTGCAATGAGCCCCTGGGCCTGGCGTTACTCCTTTAAAGGTAGTATTGCTTTGGCAAATTTTTGTTGGGTCTATCCCCATTTCGCGGATTGTATCCTGGTATATCAGGTTTAGACTGTTGCCACCGTCCATCAGGACTCGTGTGAAGTGGTATCTATCAATTATTGGGTCTAATACCAGGGCAGCCCATCCTGCACGCCGGATACTTGCTGAGTAATCACGATGGTCGAAAGTGATCGGTTGAGACAACCAGTGGCAGGACTCTGCGGTGATAGGCCTTTAGGCATATTTTTCTGGGAGAGCCGTTTTGTTTCTTCCCTTGATCACGTGTAACACGTTTATTGTTTTGACTTCTGGTGGAAATTTCTTTTGTTCCCCAGTGTCTTGCTTGAGAGGCTCATCCTCGTCTTTGCTTGGTGTATCCTCCCCCTTGTGTACGGTGTTGAGCTTGCCGGACTGCTTGAAGACCCAACATTCTCTGTGGGTATGATTAGCGGGTTTACTAGGGGTGCTATGGATCTGGCATATTTGGTCCAGAATTTTGTTTAGGCTGGACAGTTCGTCTCTGGCGCCTTTAGAGGGCGGCTTTTGCTGACCTGGCCGAGAGCTTTTGAATCCGGCGTTTACTGCCGTGCTCTTCGTGCTGTCTTCTTTATTCCGGCGTTTGTTATTGTTGTTGCGCCATGATTTCCCGTTTCCATCTCTAACTTCAGATGTACTGGGGTCGCTGGTGCTGCATCTGGCTAGCCAGCTGTCCTCACCCGCACAAAAGCGGGTCATGAGGCTTGTTAATGCTGCCGTTGTTCTCGGCTTTTCTTGGCCGAGGTGTCTGGCAAGCCATTCGTCACAGACGCTATGCTTAAAAGCTGCCAAGGCTTCAGCGTCCGGACAGTCGACAATTTGGTTCTTTTTAGTAAGAAACCTGTTCCAAAGTTTTCAGGCTGACTCTCCGGGCTGTTGAGTTATATGACTCAAATCGTCCGCGTCCGGAGGTCGGACATAAGTCCCTTGAAAATTTGCCCGAAAAGCGTCTTCGAGCTCTTCCCAGCTTCCAATGGAGTTTTCGGGGAGGCTTTTAAGCCAGTGATGAGCTGGCCCTTTGAGCTTGAGGGGTAAGTACTTGATGGCGTGGAGATCATCTCCTCGAGCCATATGGATATGGAGGATATAGTCCTCAATCCAGACCCCAGGGTCTGTTGTTCCGTCGTATGCCTCTATGTTTACGGGTTTGAGTCCCTCTAGAATTCATGGTCCAGCACCTCGTCGGTGAAACATAGAGGGTGTGCGGCACCCCTGTATCTAGGTGTACCACATTGTTCGAATGTTTGTTGTGTTACATCGTATGCTGGGGCGCGCTTGTGTGGTCCATAGATGGATCTGGTTGCACCATCCTTTTGGTGCGAGCCCTCGTGTGGATCACGTATTGGCTTGTGGGTGGCGTTGTTTGCCGTTCTATGTTGGCCGTGAGGTCGTCTATCCGGCCAGGTGGCCATTTTTATTTTTGGTTGTGGGGGGTCTGAGGCCTCCTCATCGAATTCAGGTAGCAACTTCCGCTTTGGGTAGCTCTTGGTGGGGCGATTGCCGCCGTACTTCGCTGTTGTGTTGAGTACTTTGCTCCATCTGATTTGGAGTGTGTCCTGCGCAGCCTTGAGCCTTTGCTTCTGCTTTTTCAGACTCCTTGCGGTAGCAACAAGCCTTTGACGGGCATTCTGCTGCTCCGGGTGCATGTCCGGCATTATGTCGTCCGGACTATTATCTTTGATAGAATTGGTTTGTTTGGTTTGATTCTCCGTATTTCCGTGGTCCGGCAGTGTTTCGCCCTGCTCCAACGCTGGGTCTGTATGATCGTTATTTCTGCTGAGGCGGGGTTTGGGGCGGCACTTGCGCCGCCGCTTTGATTGCTTCTCGAGGGAACAAGCCTTCGGTGCATCCTTCCGTTCCTCGTTGTCGTCTTCTTTTGGTGTGTCCACCATGTATACATCATATGATGAGGTGGTCATCCAGCGCTCTGTGGGCGGTGGTTCCCCTTCGCCTCCCGCATCGTCGTCCATACTGTCGATGTCTTCGGAGTCGAAGTTGAGCACGTCGGTTGAGTCGTCGACAGTGGCTATTAAGTGGGTGGTGGGTGGGGTCGAATTTCTTCGTCGTCTACATCCCAATCCTGTTGGCCATAATCTGGCCAGGGCTCTCTTGACAAAGAGAGAGACCTTAGTGAATTCAGAATGTCGCTGAAGGGCGAGTGCTGAAAGATATCTGCGGCGGTGAATTCCATGATTGGCGCCCAATCGGATTCGATTGGCAGGGGCACGGATGGTTCGGAGTCCGAAAAAGAGTCCGGCACCTTGGAGTCACGGGCTGCGTAGAGGGTTAGGCTGGTGTTCGGCTCGATCGTCGTTGAGACTGCAGCCCCTGAGGCGGTGTCTAACCACCTGTCCTCAACTGGCGCTGTTGGCTCCGAGCTAAAGGTCGAAGCTGATGCGGGCGCAGCCTCTGGGGTACTGTTCGGCGGCAGAGCTAGGTCATACCCATCGCGACAGTGCGGCGCGCCCGGCTATGGCTCGAATCTGTCGAAGATCAAGTCTCCGAGGATGTCGGTTGTGTAGTTCAAACTTCCAAATCTGACCTAATGGCCAGGGGCGTAGCTTTCAATCTGCTCCATATGGCCAAGCGAATTAGCCCGCAGTGCAAAGCCGCCGAATACAAAGATCTATCCGGGGAGAAAAGTCTCACCCTGGACCGCATCGCTATCGATGATAGTAGGAGCCATCAAGCCTAACGCGGACGACACAGAGGAACTCTCAATGAAAGCACCAATGTCGGTGTCAAAACCGGCGGATCTCGAGTAGGGGTCCCGAACTGTGCGTCTAGGCCGGATGGTAACAGGAGGCAGGGGACACGATGTTTTACCCAGGTTTGGGCCCTCTTGATGGAGGTAAAACCCTATGTCTTGCTTGATTGATATTGATGATATGGGTAGTACAAGAGTAGATCTACGACGAGATCAGAGAGGCTAAACCCTAGAAGCTAGCCTATGGTATGATTGTATGTTATGGTTGTTGTCCTACGGACTAAAACCCTTCGGTTTATATAGACACCGGAGAGGGTTAGGGTTACACAAGGTCGGTTACAAAGGAGGAGATATCCATATCCGTATTGCCTAGCTTGCCTTCCACGCCAAGTAGAGTCCCACCCGGACACGAGACGAAGTCTTCAATCTTGTATCTTCATAGTCTAACAGTCCGGCCAATGGAGATAGTCCGGTTGTCCGGAGACCCCCTAATCCAGGACTCCCTCAATCCTTGTATTCAAATTCTTCCGTGGTGTATTTGGAGGAGGAACCCGCCTTGCAATGCCGAAGACAATACTGCACGCCGGACTCATCGTCATTCAAGCCTGATTCAGGGGCTACTGAGGGAGTCCTGGATTAGGGGGTCTCCGGACAGTCAGACTATATCCTTTGGCCGGCCTGTTAGACTATGAAGATACAAGATTGAAAACTTCGTCTCGTGTCCGGATGGGACTCTACTTGGCGTGGAAGGCAAGCTAGGCAATACGGATATGGATATCTCCTCCTTTGTAACCAACCTTGTGTAACCCTAACCTCTCCGGTGTTAGTCCGTAGAAAAGGCAACAATCATACCATAGGCTAGCTTCTAGGGTTTAGCCTCTCTGATCTTTTGGTAGATCTACTCTTGTACTACCCATATCATCAATATTAATCAAGCAGGACGTAGGGTTTTACCTCCATCAAGAGGGCCCGAACCTGGGTAAAACATTGTGTCCCCTGCCTCCTGTTACCATCCGCCTTAGACGCACAGTTCGGGACCCCCTACCTGAGATCCGCCGGTTTTGACACTGACACTGAGCATCAAGGACCTCCACGTAAGCGGAGCGGCGCCGAAATTGATGAGATGTTGAGAAACTAGGAACAGTGCCCCGTGCCAGGAAAGACGATGAAAAAGGCGTCGGAGCCGCTGCTGAAGGTATGGAAGACGAGGTCTAGGTATTTTCTAGGACTTGGAGTACTGGCACAAACTCGACACGCCTCATTGCCTTGATCAGATGCATATATGTAAGAATGTCCTTGAGAGCTTGCTTGTGACACTGATGAACATGCCGGATAAGACCAACGATGGGCCGAAGGCAAGAAAAGACTTGCAAGATTAGGAGATCAAGGCAGATCTACACATGCCACCTTGTTAAAAGTCAGAGGAGACAGAGACGGGGACAGAGGCGCGGGAGAAGAAGGGCAAAAAAGTAAAGGAAGAGGATTATTGCCCCCCTTCTTGCTTCACCTTAATTCCGGCTGAGATCGATCAATTCTTCAAGTGCCTTACCAGAATCAAAGTTAGTTCCGGTTACTGTGGCAAGATAAGCAGATATCTAGATACGAAGAAGAAAAGGTTCAGCGGGATGAGGTCCCATGACTATCATGTGATGATGACGCAGATACTACCTGTTGCCCGTAGATGGATAATGGACAAGCATGTCCGTGACACGCTTATTGGCCTCTGCAACTTTTTTGATGTCATCTCTTGAAAGTCAATCAGTGTGAAGCAGCTCCGAAGGCTATAGGAAGAGATCATTGTGATACTAAATGAGCTTGATATGTACTTCCTGCCCGCGTTCTTTGACGTCATGGTGCATCTGTTTGTTCATATTGTGGACGACATAATAGACCCGGGGCCGTCATTCCTTCACAACATGATGTCGTTCGAGAGGATGAATGGGATCATCAAAAGATTCGTTCGTAACATGTCCCATCTGGATGGAAGCATCGTCCAAGGCTATCTTACACAAGAGTGCATCTCTTTCTGCGAGAATTTCCTATATGGCGCAAACCGGCCTCCTGATGTTGGTTTGCGTGTTAACAAGCACGTTGGGAGGCTCGAAGGAGAAGGTCACTCCAACGGTCGCAGGGAACTGCATGTGGCCTGCTTAGATCGACGGAACGACTTTGACAGATCAAACTTGGTAGTGCTACAACACCTACACCAGGTAGATCCTTTTGCGACACCGCACAAAGAAACTATCGCAAAGAAGTATCGTGATCGGGGGGTATGCAGGACGGACACGAAGTTACTAGAGAGCACAACTCCACTTTCCTTAATCGGTTCAAAGAGCATATTGTTGCTAATCCCCCGGAAGAGGGCTCTCAGGACGGATTGCTCATATACGCCTTAGCACATGGCCCCTCGCCCAACCTCATCGCCTATCCGGTATATGATATCAATGGATACACGTTGTACACAGAGGCCAAAGATATGGACAGTGATGATCAGAACTCAGGGGTGACGATGGAATGCATGACCGGCAGCGACAATGACACAACTGAGAGATTTTACAAAAGGGTCGAGGAGATCTGGGAGCTTGACTACTCTGGACTGCACAACGCGGCGATGTTCCGTGTCAGATGGGCTAAGAATGTCGAAAGAGAAAACCAGTATTTCACTACCATCACTATACCTGACGCCAAGAGTGTTACCGTGAACGCTATTGCAAAAAACGAGCCATGGGTACACGCTAAGCACGTGACACAATGCTTCTTCATCACCGACCCGTGCAATCCCAGCCGTGTTGTCGTGAGGAGAGGCAAAAGGAACATAATTGGAATGGATGGAGTCGCCAACGAGGAAGACTAACACTACTAGGGAAAAGCCTATAAATAGAATCTTACCAGCAGCGCTCTTTAAAATAAGGTGTTGCTGCTACGTAGCAGTAGCGCGCGCACACAAAACTCGCTGCTGAAATAAATGTAGCAGTAGTGCGCCTACCCTAAGATGTGCTACTGCTATAATTGCCACGACGCCGCCGCGAGGCTAGTTCTAGCAGCAGCACGTTAATATAAAGAGCGCTACTGCTACGGACCATAGCAGTAGCGCATTTCCACAATAACCGCTACTGCTAAGTTTACTACAAAAAATTAGTCCCACCTTGCTCCGTGAAGAGAGTTTCTACCACCTTAAATATGTTACTTCTCAAACTTTCACAAGCACTTGGTCTTCATTGAACTCTATGTGTAGAATTTGTGGCCACAATATGAGTCTTCACCGGTTCCTAAACAAGTGAGCACTCATATTGACAAATCATATTGTACACAAAAAGATCATTGACGATCAATCTATTTTTGATGTCTATTTTTACATGCTGACACATAGCAGTAGCGCGTTCTTTGTGAAAGGCGCTACTGCTAGGTCGTTTAGCAGTAGCGCCTTTCTCTATAGCGCGCTACTACTAAGCCATTCCATCTCCTACCCCCCACTCTCCTCTATCTGATCCACTCACACTCACTCGGTCTCCCCCTCAACCCCCCCCCATGCCGGTCCTCCCCATTGCCCCTCCTCCCTCTGCACCGTCGTCACCTCCTCCTCCTCGCTAGACTCAGTACCGGCCTCCTCCTCCGTCCTCCCTCAACTCGTCGGCCCCTCCTCGGTCCGCCTTCCTCCTCCATCCTTCCTTGACTCGCCGCCGGCCGGCCCCTCCTCGCTCCGCCTTCCTCCTCCGTCCTGCTCTCTTCTCCCTCATCGAGTCACCCCTCCTTCTCCATCCTCCCTCCTCCATCCACAACCCCTCCTCCCTGCAACATTTTGATTTAGTTGATATGATTTAGTTGATTTAGTAGGTTAGTTGATTTAGTATGATAGTTGATTTAGTAGGCTAGTTGATTTAGTTGACTTAGTAGCCTAGTTGATTTAGTATGCACCATTTTATTGTTATTTTTTCTGTAGATGGATAGGTAGATGCTTTTGTTTTTCTGTAATAAGTTATTTTTGGCAAAATGTAGGTGCCAATTTAGTTAAATTTTCCACTTGTTTTTTTAATCAATTATCTTAGGCAATAGGGGCCAAATTAGATGAAATGTCTTAGTAGGTGGTACCCTGATTTGGTAGATATTTGCGAAAAGTTTTTTCGGCAATAGGTGCCACCGAAATGCTTTGGTAGGTGGTACCTTGTCATCTAATATGTTACTAGATCTTAGGATTATAATTGTCCATCAAATTGCTTCTTGCGGAAGAACCAAAAATATCACATGCTACTGTTTTTCTTTCCTGTGAAGTGGATCGTTAATCCTTTGCTCATATTGCTTTAGGAAAATGGCGCCACCACCACCACCATGTCTACTGTGCAAGTCAAGGTGCGCCAGCAGCCTTGCAACTGGCAAGCTGTTCGGAATCTACTTCCAGCCGAGTTTTCGTCATGCGGCGGTAGGAAATTACATGAAATGTAACAACTATTTTATTTTTAGTGTTGGCATTACTATATTGTGTCATTTTTCTTTTTTTACACAGATTGTCCCATGCAATGTGAGGTTGAAATTCAACAAGCTGATAGGAGACACTGTGATATTTGAGGCTCTGGGGGTCGTACACTATGAAGGTCGAGAAAGGACGCAATATGTTGAAGATTGGAGGAGATGGATGGGCCCGTTTCCTCGCCAGCATGTGTCTTACTGGTGGTGAGTTGATCGGCTTCTCCTTCAGAGCAGAAAGACCCAAGCTGGATGTCATTTATATCAACCTGGTGGAAGGTGATGAAGATAACGAAGATGATGAAGATGATGAGGGCCCACTCGATGAAGATGATGAGAACCCACTTCATGAAGCCATCGTAGCTCAAAGAATGAGGCTGAGCGAGGAGGAGGTGTGCAACCTATGGGACATAATTCCACCACGTGATGACTTTGTCGGGGTGCCATTCGTGACCCGACTGACAAGTACCATGGTCGATCGGCACAAAATGGTATGTTATATTGACTATAGTAATTTGATGATACATATATATATGCTTTATTATTATACTTACAAATGCAAATTATTCGATGATATGATTAGTTAATCCGATGATATGCTTAGTGTAGAGTCCAATGATATGCTTTGTGGAATCTAGGCGATGATATGCTTTAGTGTAGTGTCTGATCACATGCTTATTAGTGTAGAATCCAAGGAACTATTAATAGTGTAGATAGTCCATATATACTTATTAGTAGAATCCATGCTTAATTAGTACAAATGCGTAGTGATGTGTCTTTTGATAGTGTAGAAATATATACTTGATAGAAATATATTTGCAAGAGTATGTGTGAGGCTATTTATTAATTGATATGTTTTTCTTATTTAGAAATTGCCAAAGAACCTATCTGTGAGTTGTGGTATCGAGCCTGATGAAGAAGGCTCGGCTAGACTATGCCTTACCGCAAGGGTCTCCGTCACCACCTGTACTTACCGCATGGACACAGAGGGTCGCACACACTTAAACTCGGTTGGGTGGAAGAGATTCCTCGTTGGCAAGAATCTTCATGTTGGATAGGCCATCCTAATTACTATTAGGAACACCCACCACCCAGGCTTCAGGATGATGATCGTCGTCGATATCATCTAGAACTACATATGTGTGTGTGGCTATTGAGGGAGTCCTGGACTAAGGGGTCCTCGGGCGTCCGGCCTATTAGCCATGGGCCGGACTGGTGGGCTGTGAAGATACGAAGACTGCACCCGTGTCCGGATAGGACTGTCCTTGGCATGGAAGGCAAGCTTGGCGACTAGATATGTAGATCCCTTTCTTTGTAACCAACCTTGTGTAACCCTAGATCCTCCCAGTGTCTATATAAACCGGAGGACTTAGTCCGGAGGACATACATTATCATAACCTTACAAGCTAGGCCTCTAGGGTTTAGCCATTACGATCTCATGGTAGATCAACTCTTGTAATACTCATATTCATCAAGATCAATCAAGCAGGACGTAGGATATTACCTCCATAGAGAGGGCCCGAACCTGGGTAAAACATTGTGTCCCATGTCTCCTGTTACCATCGACCTTAGACGCACAGTTAGGGACCCCCTACCCGAGATCCGCCGGTTTTGACACACACATTGGTGCTTTCATTGAGAGTTCCATTGTGTTGTCGTGGAAAGGGTTGATGGCTCGACTTATCGTCAAGGAAACTATCACCTCCGAAGGAGCTCTGGCCTCAGGCCAAACCCTTCGGCTCGGCGGTTTTATCATGACTGTCTGTTCGGCCCTTGAGCCGACGATGATGACCTCTTGAGTCATCGAAAATCGCCTCTGCATTGATTCTGAATACGCCAAACGGATGGATCCGACGGAGTTATCATCTTTAAACGAACTCCTAGATCACATTGCCACCTTGGGGTCGCTACGGAGTACGATTGGATTGGGCTTAAAACCGACCAGAGAGAAATTAAATCTCCACCGATCACCCACCAGATAGCAGTAGTCGAGGAGCAATATAACTCTTCCTCTATATTGAGGACGAACTATGTTCAGATCTCCGACCTCGAGAAGCCAGACACCTACCGGAAGAAAGACACGCCTTGTCCTCTGAACATAGAATCGGACGATAAGCTTCAAAAATCAGTTGATATGCCGGAGCTCGAACCACTAAGTCCGGAAGATCTTCGGACTCCGGACCCAAAATTGGGTCAGGGTTCAGATTTAATTCCACCCACCCACCCAGACATAAGCGCTCTCTTGAGCACGCAGCAGCAATCTCAGGAAACGGTCCACCACTTTTGGGCCAAATTCCTCCTTGTCAAAAACAAGATCAAAGATTGCCGCGACGAAGAGGCGATCTCAGCGTTTCACAACAATTGCACGGATGAGGGAATCCTCAACGCCATCAACCGCCATCACATATTACACTTTGCTGACTTGGAAAGTATCGTGCAGAAGTACAGCGCAATGGAAAGCGCCTGGAAAACTCAGGCGGCATGGTGGGGACCAGTAGTCCCCACTCAACCCCTCGTTCAGACAAAAAGGGTGCACCCTCATGGCACACCGGGACAAATGGTAAAGAAACACAAGCCTGTTACCGGGGGCGGAACCGTTCTGGAAGGATGGCTCGACGGGCCATGCAAAATACACACAACACCAGATAGCATACCAACCCACAGCCTTAGAGCATGTTGGATACTCCGGCAGGTGGCCAAGAGCGGTGAAGATATCCTCATCAGGAATACCCCAGAGCAACACCCCCCAGAAGACGACGACCTCAAAGTATTGATGGTCTTCAAGACATTCGCCTCAAACAATAGGCACAAAAGGGCACTCCGCAAACTCACCAAAGTCTGCCAGATTGCAACAATAAACCCTTGGAATGACACGGCGATAACCTTTAATGCTGGCGACAAGCCAAAATACAGGACAGTCCGAGCACCAGCCGCCTTGGTCCTCAGCCCAATTGTGGACGGCTTTCGGCTCACCAAGGTTCTCATGGACAGCGACAGCGGACTAAACCTCATCTATGAGGATACAATACAAAAACTGGAAATAGACAGGAGTCGCATCGAGCAATAACACGACCTTCCGAGGAATCATTCCCAGTCGGGAGGCACGTGTGCGGGAAAAATCACACTCGACGTGGTATTCAGCACACCGGAGAACTATCGGTCTAAGGAAATAACCTTCCAAGTGGCCCCTTTCAACAGCGGATATCACGCCCTCTTAGGGCGAGATGCATTTACGCGCTTCCAAGCGGTACCCCATTATGGATACATGAAGCTTAAGATGCCTGGGCCCAACGGTATAATCACTCTAGCTAGTGATCCGGACATAGCACTCCGCGCCGAGAATAAAACCGCATCCCTGGCCCTCGAGGCATTATCTGAAGCCCTCGCAGCCGAAGAATTAATCGCGTTGCGCTCCACAGTGGACAGGGATGATGTGGTCCTAGACAAACGACCCAAATCCACCTCCTTCAAATCAGTGGAAGAAATAGTCAAATTCCAAGTCCATCCAACGGACCCCAAGAAGACAGCATCCGTTGGAGCACAACTAGACCCAACGGATGACGCCGCGCTATGAGAGTTCCTGCATGAGAATTGGGATATATTCGCCTGGCACCCTTCTGATATGCCAGGAATCCCACGCGAGTTGGCCGAACACAGCCTCAATATATTGAAGGGATATAAAGCGGTCAAGCAAACACTTTGGTGCTTTTCCGAACCCAAACGTCAAGCTATGGGGGAGGAGCTAGCCAAGCTAATCGAGACAGGATTCATTAGAGAAATAAAACATCCGGACTGGCTGGCAAACCTGGTGATGGCTCCAAAGAAGGACAAGTCCTGGCGCCTGTGCGTCGATTTCAAAGACCTCAACAAGGCTTGCCCTAAGGATCCCTTCCCCCTCCCCGCATTGACCAAATCATTGATGCTACCGCAGGACACGACTCATTATGCTTCCTTGACACATATTCTGGATACCATCAAATTAAAATGAAGGAGTCCGAACAAGCTGCAACAGCATTCATCACCCCATATGGGCCATTCTGCTTCAACACCATGCCCTTCGGACTCAAGAACATCAGCGCCACTTATCAACGCATGATCCAAACATGCCTGGAGAAACAAATCAGAAAGATAGTTGAAGCCTATGTGGATGATGTCGTAATCAAGACAAGGCACGTCGAAACACTAATAGACGACCTACGCCTCACATTTGACAACCTCCACGCATATGACATTAAGCTTAATCCAGAAAAGTGTGTTTTTGGCATCCCCGCAGGAAAGCTGCTGGGCTTCATCGTTTCCAATAGAGAAATTGAAGCAAATCCAGCCAAAATACAAGCTCTGTCACAATTGGCTATGCCAACAGACCTTAGACAAGTCCAAAAACTCTCGGGTTGTGTGGCAGCTCTAAGCCGCTTTATCTCCAGATTGGGAGAAAAGGCACTGCCACTCTATCGTCTTCTACGACGAACCGATCACTTCGAGTGGACGGACGCGGCAATAGACGGACTAGAAGAAATAAAAACCCTTCTAGCGAGCAACCCAATCCTGGCTGCACCAAACATCAGCGAACCCATGTTGCTATACTATACATATCGGCAACACATTAGGTGGTGAGCGACGTACTCGTCGTTGAACGAGAACAGGACGGACACAAATTCCCTCTTCAGAAGCCAGTATACTACGTATCCACTGTCCTTACACCATGCAAATCCAGGTACCCCCATTATCAAAATATAGCATATGCGGTCTTCGTGGCATCCCGAAAGCTACGGCACTACTTCTAGGAGTGTTCGATCACGGTGGCTTCCGAAGTACCACTCAACGACATAATAAACAATTGTGATGCCATGGGCCAGATTGCCAAATGGGCCATTGAGCTCCTCCCATTTGACATTACATATAAACCAAGTCGAGCTATTAAATCCCAAGTACTGGCTGACTTCGTCGCTGAATGGACAAAGGCCGACCTCCCTAAAGAGTACGGCACATATTCCAATTGGGTTATGTATTTCGATGGCTCCAAAATGCTGGCAGGACTAGGAGCGGGCGTCGTTTTAACGTCCCCTACTGGGGACGTCATTCAATACGTACTCCAAATACTATACACAGAGTCCAATAACGCAGCCAAATACGAGGCCTTATTGCATGGTCTCCGGATGGCTGTCTCCATGGGCATACAGCGCCTGGAAGTGCGTGGGGACTCAAACCTCGCAATATCTCAAATAAATGGAGACTTCGATGCCAAAGACCCGAAGATGGCAGCTTATCGTAATGTCTTCCTAAAAATGTCGGGTCAGTTCGAGGGACTCGAGTTCCATCATGTGGCCCGTGAAAGTAATCAAGCGGCGGACGTTCTTGCTCGCATAGGCGCTAAGCGCGACCCCATCCCACCTAACATTTTCTGGAAAGGCTTTTTAAGCCATCCGTGGTGTGGCAGGGGGAGGGGGGCAACACTATTCCGGATCCGAACACAACCCCAGATTCCGAACACACCGATATCGTCGGAGGCTCAACCACCGAAATAACACCATTGGCCCATCTCATTATGCCAGTCATTGCCCAATGGACCGAACCGTTCCTGGCCTACCTTAATAAGAAGGAGCTTTGCTACCTCTTGAGCATGCGTTAGTTTTCCCTTGAAGAGGAAAGCGTGATGCAGCAAAGCAGAGTAAGTATTTCCCTCAGTTTTTGAGAACCAAGGTATCAATCCAATAGGAGACCACACGCGAGTCACCTCGTACCTACATAAACAAATAAGAACCTCACAACCAACGCGATAAAGGGGTTGTGAATCCCTTCACGACCACTTGCAAGAGTGAGATCTGATAGAGATAATAATAATAAGATAAATATTTTTGGTATATTTATGATATAGATTGAAAGTAAAGATTGCAAAATAAAATAGATTGGAAACTTGTATGATGGAAAATAGACCCGGGGCCATAGGTTTCACTAGTGGCTTCTCTCAAGATAGCATAAGTATTACGGTGGGTGAACAAATTACTTTCGAGCAATTGATAGAAAATCAAATAATTATGAGAATATCCAGGTATGATCATGTATATAGGCATCACGTCCATGACAAGTAGACCGACTCCTGCGTGCATCTACTACTATTACTCCACACATCGACCACTATCCAGCATGCATCTAGAGTATTAAGTTCATAAGAACAGAGTAATGCTTTAAGCAAGATGACATGATGTAGAGGGATAAACTCATGCAATATGATATAAACCTCATCTTTTTCTCCTCCATGGCAACAATACAATACGTGTCGTTTCCCTTTCTGTCACTGGCATCGAGCACCACAAGATTGAACCCAAAGCTAAGCACTTCTCCCATTGCAAGAAAGATCAATCTAGTAGGCCAAACCAAACTGATAATTCGAAGAGACTTGCAAAGATAACCAATCATAAATAAAAGAATTCAGAGAAGATTCAAATATTGTTCATAGATAATCTTGATCATAAACCCACAATTCATCGGATCTCGAAAAACACACTGCAAGATTATAAGAGTTCGTCCAGGCTTGTCCTTTGCTACAAAAAGGATTGGGCCACCTTGCTTCACCTTAGTTACTTTAGTTACTTATTACGCATTACAAATTATCTTATCACACAACTATCTGTTACCAATAATTTTAGTGCTTGCAGAGAATACCTTGCTGAAAACTGCTTGTCATTTCCTTCTGCTCCTCGTTGGGTTCGACACTCTTACTTCTTGAAAGAAATACGATAGATCCCCTATACTTGTGGGTCATCAAGACTCTTTTCTTGCGCCGTTGTCAGGGAGTGAAGCGCCTTTGGTAAGTGGAATTTGGTAACGAAACATTTATATAGTGTGCTGAAATTTACTATCACTTGTCACTATGGAAAATAATCCTTTGAGGGGCTTGTTCAGGGTATCTTTGAAGGAAATATGCCCTAGAGGTAATAATAAAGTTATTATTTATTTCCTTATATCATGATAAAAGTTTATTATTCATGCTAGAATTGTATTAACCGGAAACATAATACATGTGTGAATACATAGACAAACAGAGTGTCACTAGTATGCCTCTACTAGAGTAGCTTGTTAATCAAAGATGGTCATGTTTCCTAACCATGGACAAAGAGTTGTCATTTGATTAACAGGATCACATCATTAGTTGAATGATCTGATTGACATGACCCATTCCATTAGCTTAGCACCCGATCGTTTAGTATGTTGTTATTGCTTTCTTCATGACTTATACATGTTCCTATGACTATGAGATTATGCAACTCCCATTTGCTAGAGGAACACTTTGTGTGCTACCAAACGTCACAACGTAACTGGGTGATTATAAAGGAGCTCTACAGGTGTCTCCAAAGTTACATGTTGGGTTGGCATATTTCGAGATTAGGATTTGTCACTCCGATTGTCGGAGAGGTATCTCTGGGCCCTCTCGGTAATGCACATCACTTAAGCCTTGCAAGCATTGCAACTAATGAGTTAGTTACGGGATGATGTATTACAGAACGAGTAAAGAGACTTGCCGGTAACGAGATTGAACTAGGTATGGGATACCGACGATCGAATCTCGGGCAAGTAACATACCGATGACAAAGGGAACAACGTATGCTGTTAGGCGGTCTGACCGATAAAAGATCTTCGTAGAATATGTAGGAGCCAATATGAGCATCCAGGTTCCGCTATTGGTTATTGACCGGAGACGTGTCTCGGTCATGTATACATTGTTCTCGAACCCGTAGGGTCCGCACGCTTAAGGTTACGATGACAGTTATATTATGAGTTTATACATTTTGATGTACCGAAGGTTGTTCGGAGTCCCGGATGTGATCACGGACATGACAAGGAGTCTCTAAATGGTCGAGACATAAAGATTGATATATTGGAAGCCTATGTTTGGTTATCGGAAGTGTTCCGGGTGAAATCGGGATTTTACCGGAGTACCGGGAGGTTACCAGAACCCCCCAGGAGCTATATGGGCCTAAGTGGGCCTTATTGGAAAAGAGAAGGGGCAGCCCAAGATGGGCCGCGCGCCCCTCCCCTCCCTTGGTCCGAATAGGACAAGGAGAGGGGGCTGGCCCCCCTCTCTCTTTTCCCCCCCTCCGCGAATCCTATTCCAACTAGGATTGGGGGGGAATCCTACTCCCAGAGGGAGTAGGACTCCTCCTGGCACGCCTCTCCTAGGCCGGCCGCACCCCCCCCCCCCCGCTTGAGCCTTTATATACGGAGGCAGGGGCATCCCAGAAAAACACAAGTTGATCCACGTGATCATATTCTTAACCGTGTGCGGTGCCCCCTTCCACCATAGTCCTCGATAATATTGTAGCGGTATTTAGGCGAAGCCCTGCAGAAGCAGTACATCAAGATCGTCACCACGCCGTCGTGCTGACGAAACTCTTCCCCGACACTTTGCTGGATCAGAGTCCGGGGATCGTCATCGAGCTGAACATGTGCTAGAACTCGGAGGTGCCGTAGTTTCGGTGCTTGATCGGTCGGGCCATGAAGACGTATGACTACATCAACCAAACGCTTCCGTTGTCGATCTACAAGGGTACTTAGATCATACTCTCCCCTCTCGTTGCTATGCATCATCATGATCTTGCGTGAGCGTAGGAAATTTTTTTGAAATTACTACGAAACCCATCAGTGGCATCCGAGCCTAGGTTTTATATGTTGATGTTATATGCACGAGTAGAACACAAGTGAGTTGTGGGCGATATAAGTCATACTGCTTACCAGCATGTCATACTTTGGTTCGGCGGTATTGTTGGATGAAGCGGCCCGGACCGACATTACGCGTACGATTACGCGAGACCGGTTCTCCCAACGTGCTTTGCACATAGGTGGCTTGCGGGTGACAGTTTCTCCAACTTTAGTTGAACTGAGTGTGGCTACGCCCAGTCCTTGCGAAGGTTAAAACAGCACCAACTTGACAAACTATCGTTGTGGTTTTGATGCGTAGGTAAGATTGGTTCTTGCTTAAGCCCGTAGCAGCCACGTAAAACATGCAACAACAAAGTAGAGGACGTCTAACTTGTTTTTGCAGGGCATGTTGTGATGTGATATGGTTAAGACATGATGATGATGGCTATATCATATCACTTATATTGATTGCATGTGATGTTTATCTTTTATGCATCTTATCTTGCTTTGATTGACGGTAGCATTATAAGATGATCTCTCACTAAATTATCAAGAAGTGTTCTCCCTGAGTATGCACCGTTGCGAAAAGTTCTTCGTGCTGAGACACCACGTGATGATCGGGTGTGATAGGCTCTACGTTCAAATACAACGGGTGCAAAACAGTTGCACACGCGGAATACTCAGGTTATACTTGACGAGCCAAGCATATACAGATATGGCCTCGGAACACGGAGACCGAAAGGTCGAGCGTGAATCATATAGTAGATATGATCAACATAGTGATGTTCACCAATGAAACTACTCCATCTCACGTGATGATCGGACATGGTTTAGTTGATTTGGATCACGTAATCACTTAGAGGATTAGAGGGATATCTATCTAAGTGGGAGTTCTTTAAGTAATATGATTAATTGAACCTAAATTTATCATGAACTTAGTACCTGATAGTATCTTGCTTGTTTATGTATGATTGTAGATAAATGGCCCGTGCTATTGTTCCGTTGAATTTTAATGCGTTCCTTGAGAAAGCAAAGTTGAAAGATGATGGTAGCAATTACACGGACTGGGTCCGTAACTTGAGGATTATCCTCATTGCTGCATAGAAGAATTACATCCTGGAAGCACCGCTGGGTGCCAGGCCTGCTGCTGGAGCAACACCAGATGTTGTGAACGTCTGGCAGAGCAAAGCTGATGACTACTCGATAGTTCAGTGTGCCATGCTTTACGGCTTAGAACCGGGACTTCAACGACGTTTTGAACGTCATGGAGCATATGAGATGTTCCAGGAGTTGAAGTTAATAATTCAAGCAAATGCCCGGATTGAGAGATATGAAGTCTCCAATAAGTTCTACAGCTGCAAGATGGAGGAGAACAGTTCTGTCAGTGAGCATATACTCAAAATGTCTGGGTATAATAATCACTTGATTCAAATGGGAGTTAATCTTCCAGATGATTGCGTCATTGACAGAATTCTCCAATCACTGCCACCAAGCTACAAGAGCTTCGTGATGAACTATAATATGCAAGGGATGAATAAGACTATTCCTGAGCTCTTCGCAATGCTGAAAGCTGCGGAGGTAGAAATCAAAAAGGAGCATCAAGTGTTGATGGTCAACAAGACCACTAGTTTCAAGAAAAAGGGCAAAGGGAAGAAGAAGGGGAACTTCAAGAAGAACAGCAAGCAAGTTGCTGCTCAAGAGAAGAAACCCAAGTCTGGACCTAAGCCTGAAACTGAGTGCTTCTACTGCAAGCAGACTGGTCACTGGAAGCGGAACTGCCCCAAGTATTTGGCGGATAAGAAGGATGGCGAGGTGAACAAAGGTATATGTGATATACATGTTATTGATGTGTACCTTACTAATACTCGCAGTAGTACCTGGGTATTTGATACTGGTTCTGTTGCTAATATTTGCAACTCGAAACAGGGACTACGGATTAAGCGAAGATTGGTTAAGGACGAGGTGACGATGCGCGTGGGAAACGGTTCCAAAGTCGATGTGATCGCAGTCGGCACGCTACCTCTACATCTACCTTCGGGATTAATATTAGACCTAAATAATTGTTATTTGGTGCCAGCGTTAAGCATGAACATTATATCTGGATCTTGTTTGATGTGAGACGGTTATTCATTTAAATCAGAGAATAATGGTTGTTCTATTTATATGAGTAATATCTTTTATGGTCATGCACCCTTGAAGAGTGGTCTATTCTTATTGAATCTCGATAGTAGTAACACACATATTCATAATGTTGAAACCAAAAAGATGCAGAGTTGATAATGATAGTGCAACTTATTTGTGGCACTGCCGTTTAGGTCATATCGGTGTAAAACGCATGAAGAAACTCCATACTGATGGACTTTTGGAACCACTTGATTATGAATCACTTGGTACTTGCGAACCATGCCTCATGGGCAAGATGACTAAAACACCGTTCTCCGGTACTATGGAGAGAGCAACAGATTTGTTGGAAATCATACATACAGATGTATGTGGTCCGATGAATATTGAGGCTCGTGGCGGATATCGTTATTTTCTCACCTTCACAGATGACTTAAGCAGATATGGGTATATCTACTTAATGAAACATAAGTCTGAGACATTTGAAAAGTTCAAAGAATTTTAGAGTGAAGTTGAAAATCATCGT